>NW_024344370.1:5731668-6191071 GCF_902729225.1 Pteropus medius | reverse complement strand
CAGCGGGAGTCCCTGCTTTTAGAGACAGAATTTCATCAGAATACCAAATAGGAGTGGGGAGAGAGGAGAGGGCTGGAAGGAGGGTCCTGCAGAAATAATCACCTTCAGAACAAAGAAAGAACAAAGATATTGGGATCCTCAGGCTTCCGTGACAGCCCTGTGGGAGTTTGCAGGAGGGCAGAGGCAGCTGGGCTGGCAACTTGGTCTAAAAACGAAGGAGCTGGAGATGAGCAGACGAGGGTTTTCTACCTGGAGTGTCACAGAAAAGATTCTTCAGTGACTCGTCACATGGGAGTCACTGAAGGAGCAGGGTTAAAGCTGGGTTAAATCTGCAGACAGTCTCCCATGTGCCAAGTAAGGGAGGGTCTTTGGCTCTGCAGAGTGTGGGTTAGAGGCAGGAGCCGGCCAGGTGACATCAAGGGTCTGCATCAGAGGAAGGGGGCCAGGATCTGGGTTTGGGGAACCATTTCACCTCTCATTAGGTTTGTAACTCTGTACGTGTCTCATAACTTCTCTAGTCTCATTTCTTTCCTTAAGTTTTTTTTTTTTTTTTTTTTGTATAATTTTTTCAATTATAGTAATATTAGTTTCAGGTGTACAGAATAGTGATTAGACATTTACATAATTTACAAAGTGATTCCCCTGATAAGTCTAGTACCCACCTGACCCCAAATATAGTTATTACATTCCCTATGCTGTGCTTGACAACCGCAGAACTGTTTTTATAACTGACAATTTGTGCTTCTTAATGCCTTCCCCTTTTTCCCCCATCTCCCAACCCTATCCCTTCAGGCACACGAATTTGTTGTCTTTGTCTCTGAGTTGGTTTCTATTTTGTTTGTTCATTTATTTTGTTTTTTACATTTCATATATAAGTGAAATCGTATGGTATTTTTCTCTCTCAGACTTATTTCACTTAGCATAATGTACTCAGAGTCCATCCATGTTGTCACAACTGGGAGGATTTCATTCTTGTTTATGGCTGGATAATATAGCATTGTATATATGTACTACCTCTTCTTTATCCATTTGTCTGTCAATGGACACTTAGGTTACTTCCATGTCTTGGCTATTGTAAATAATGCTACAATGAACATAGGGGTGCCTATGTCCTTTTGAATTAGTGTTTTAGATTTCTTTGAATAAATATTCAGAAGAGGAATTGATGGGTCATATGGTAGTTCTATTTTTAATTTTTTGAGGAACCTCCATACTGTTTTATATAGTGGCTGCACCAATTTATAATCCCACCAACAGTGCATGTAGGATCTCCTTTCTCCACATCCTTGCCAATACTTGTTGTCTGTTGATTTACTGATGATAGTTATCCTGACAGATATAAGGTGATATCTCATTGTGGTTTTAATTTTGCATTTCTCTGATGATTAATGATGTTGAGCACCTTTTTATATGTCTATTTCTGGCCTCATTTCTTTTATCTGCGAAGTATATATCCTTCACTCATTCCTAATATATTTATTGAGCAGCAACCAAGTCCTCAGCATTCTGCTCTACGCTAGGACTGTAAAATAAGTTAACTTAGCCTGTATCCAGTGCTCACTCAGCACCAGGCCCTTTATTTATTTTTATTTATTTATTTTTAGGCTAGACAACTCTTGGTTGACCTCACAGATTGCAAGGACCTTGTCAGCTTACAATCTCTTATTTTTTATGCCTACAGCACCTGGTCTTCCTAGGTGGTCTCCCATTCAAGTACTAACCAGGCCTGACCCTGTTTAGCTTCCGAGATCAGACGAGATCAGGCTTGTTCAGGGTGGTATGTTTGTAGACAGCACCAGGCCCTTTAAATGTACCACTCACTTTCATAGCCTTCAGAGGTCAGTGCTACCATTATCTCCATTTTATAGTAAGCTGATCACAGAATTGTTAAGTACCATGCCAAGGTCACACAGCAACTAGGAATTGGAGAGTCTGAATTCAAGCCTGAGCAGCTTGCATCAGAGTCCAAGCTTCCACCCTCTGCTCTGCTTCTGGGTAATCACAGGCTTATCATTTTTGTCTTGAAAATGAAGATGCTTGACTACATATTCTCTGAGATTGCTTCCATCCCTAAGGTTTAACAAGTCCACTATTTGGTACCTTAGGTATGGGAAGAACTGTTTACCCCACACCCTGTGTGCATGCTGTGTTTGTACACAGATAATGTGAAGCAGAGACATTCTCCCTACTTCTCTACAAATACACAGTCTCTCAGTCTTTGTTTCTCTCTGTTGGTGGCCAGAAGTGGTTGCCCAAATGATGTTTCTTTGAGCACAGAAGTGAGTCATTGTAGCTTTTGAGACATAGCGAGCACTAGATTTTGGGGCTGCCTAGGAGAATCTAACACACTCTTTTAAAAAATTTGCTCAATTTTATCTCATTAACTAAAACTGTGGTTAAAGGGCTGACAAAATTATATACTCCAGATACCCTGAAATCAATGACAATAATCTACTACTTGATACAAAAGGTAATAATTCTGCTTTGCTCAATGTTTGTGTTTTCCTTTTTTTTTTCAGAGCTAGTTAAATTTTAAAAGGAAGCCTGCTATTTTTTTATCCCAACACCACTGGTCTCCTGGTCTCCGCGTATAGATCCCAGAGTGGCCAGGAATGAGTTCAGAATTTAGGTGGGTGATGGAGGAGTTTTTAGACAAATAAGACAAAATTGGCACTGGCTTGCCTCCAGGAGGGCATATCCAAGGTCGTATGGCTAAGTGGTACTTTTTTTTTCTTTCTTTCCTTTGGTATGGTTTTTGAAGGAGGAAAAAAGGATGCATGGTTGAAAACAAACATCCAACAATGCCCCAACTTCAAGAAGCAATTATAGGTTCCCATATTTTTAAGACATTAAGGGGAGACCATCAGGACTTCTGAGGGGAAGATGGTGGTTGCCTTCCACTGCATTTCCACTATACACATGCCACACATTTCAGCTACGAATCCCCATAGAGGAACATGACAGGAGGCTTGTATGACGGGACACTAATGAGAGACACTGGTGACTTAAGAGGAACTCTTGTTAGGGTGTTAATGGGCTTTAAAAAAACTGACTTTCATGAGGCAAAGAGAGGCTGACTAGGTCAGTCGGTCCAGCAAGTGTCAGAAGGGGAAATGGGGAGAAGATGGGACATACACAGGAAGGGCACAATCACAGCGAAGCCAGTCAGACTTCCCATGGGTAGAACCTGGAAAACTGGCTGCCCAGAAAACCAGTGACTGCCCAGGGGGTATTTGTACCCCAAAGTCAAAGAGCTTGGATATGAGGCCAGTGGGGAAATGGTTCTGCCCTCAGATTAGAGGATGGAAAACTGTGTTGACCTACGGAGTGACCCTTCACCCTAATACAAGGCCTGCACCCTCTCAGAGAGAAATGACAATAGACATGCTCTGTCAGAGGCTGCTTGATGCTCTGAAACTCGACCTGGGAGTGGGCTTATGATCTCCCTCTGCCTCCATCAGAATCCCTCCACCTGCCAAGTCAGAAGTGCTTAGAACCCTGATTAAACCAGCTGAGGACAGCAATTAAGTGATTGGATGTGCTGAAGAACAGGAATTCAGGAGGATAGTCTTCAATTAAGAGACTCCCCATATTTTCAACCTTGGAAAGCAAGGAGCAAGATACATGCCCGGGAAAACCTTCAATCTGATGCTAGAAGTTGGGAGTAGAAGGAAGATAGGATAGAGAAAGACTTTAAGTCAAAAAATTATAGCTAACTTTTAAAAAATAAATGTTCTAGAAGAGCTAATGATGTCCTGAAATCAAACTGAGGAGTTAAAGACTAAATCACACTTTTCCCTAACATTTTGGATTCAAAAGGGGAGATAAGGGATTATTAAACCAGAAGCTGTACTGAGCAGGGCTTGGGTACATGGGCGCAGCAGAGTGAGGCAAAGAAGACGGCCAGGATGTCAATGAGTGCTTCCTTCAATCTTGGCCCTTCTCTTGTTTTGTCCTAGAGAGAACATATACAATTGACTTAAAAGGAAGCTAAACAGGCTGCAGACTCTGCCTTTCTGAGTTGCTGTGCCATTTGGAGATGAGCATTGCTCTCCCTGCCCCAGGCCTGGGTCCTGAACTTCTGGAAAATTTGTCTTTCAAAACACACAGTGGGTGAAGTTCCCATGAGTTTGCATGTTCCCAGCAACATCCACTTTAACTTTGCTGCTCAGAAATACAGATTTGTGGTGTTGTTATAAAGTGATAACTGACTCTGAGAGAACAGACACACACACACACACAATCTCCTTCGCATTAAAGTATCTCAGAGTATTATCAGTAACACTTTTGGAGGCTGAGTCCTGACGACAGTGAAGAACTGCAGCTCCAGGCAACTTGAATTGAAAAGGAGAGAGAATTCAGAGACTAACTCTAACGGCCTTCCAAAACAGAAACCTCAGCTCAAGATGAACATGTGATCTATCAATCCCATGGGCCTCAGCCTTAGGGTTTTGGGTTCTCTCCGAGGCCATGCATTTTACTGGTACCAAGTGAGAATGTACGCGCACCTCTGTGTGTGGCTTCCCCGGCGCCAGTCTCTGCCATTCCAGTCTGACTGGAGTGCTCCCTCTAGTGGTTCTTCAGAGCACTTTTAATTTCCAGCCCACTAAATTTAGAAATAGGTAATTCCAAAGACAAGCCCTGTGTGAGCTCCTAGATCTCTGTTTAGATTCCTTCATTAATAATAATTGCTAACTTTTTTGAGCACTCATTGCCTACCAGATCCTAAATATATTAGTCCTCACTGGTGTTCTTCTCATTTTCCAATAAGGAAATGGAGGCACAGAGAAGTTACTACCTAATGTGTCAAGATTACACAGAAGTCATGGAGCAGAATTTGAATAGCCATATTCTATAGCCCCAGCACTGCCCTCTTTTCTTAAGCCATGTATCGGTCCAGAAATGCCAACATCACTGCATCAGTCACTTGGCCTTAAACAGAGGGACAGACACGCAACGGATTCTGCAACTAGCACTTAGATTTCTTTGTGAATCATCACGTTAGACTAACTTGTAGACACATTTACTGTCAAAAGATGGTCCATTTTACAAGGTAAACTCCTTGGACAAGGTTCTAGGTTTTATATTGCTATTATAACAAAAAGCATTTTAAATGTAAAGTATTTTCTGCTTTATATAAGTATATGTTACATAATGTAATGTAGCACATTATTCCTACTTTTTATAGGAATATGTAAATAGCACATTATTCCTCCTCCCCGCCCTCCCTTACAGATAAGTTCTGTAGATACATTTAATGATCTTTGTATTTTTAAAGACCATCTATTAAATAAAGACCCGAAGCTATTTTTTCCTTGTTATTTGGAGAGTTAGATTCCTGAGGTTTGAAAGTACCCTAGTTTGAGAGCCAGAAAAGGTCAGGCTTCTATCTGGCTCTGAGCTTTAGCAGCTCTCTGACCTGGGCAGGCCCTTAACATTTCTGGATTCCAGTTTCCTTATCTATAAAATGAAGGAATTTAACCAGATGAATTTTAAGCCTCCTGCTAATTGAAATACTGGGTGTTGGTTGGTTGTGAGAACAAAGATATAAAAAAAATACCATAATGATTAGCAGATGCCGATAGCTTCGCTCATGCAATTAGGCACAGCAGATCCTCGAATAATGTTTAGTTATAACATTATGAGATGCTGTAGGAACTTAACTCTTGTTTATATCAGCTAGCCAATGGTGAAATCGATTTCTTTACACAGGCATACTTTGGAGATATTGTGGGTTTGGTTCCAGCCCACTGCAGTAAAGTGAGTACTGCAGTACAGCGAGTATCCCATGAAAGCGAGTCATGATCATTTTGTTGGTGGCAGGCCTTGTCTTCAATTTGTAAAAATCAAAACATCTGTGAAGCACAATAAAGTGAAGTGAAGTAAAAGAAGATATGTGTGTATGTTGTTCCACTTAAAGTCTCAGAACCTATCATGGATGTTAAGTGAGGACTTACTATGCCACATGTTCTACCTCTTAGATATAGATAAATTAAGCTCTTTACTATCTAGATCCCAATGTGAGATGGGCTGACTGGGTTGGAATCTTCAACAAGGAATATCAAAGTGAAAATGAAATTTTCCTGTTCAGTCTCCTGGCAGTTCACATGAACAGAAAGAAATTGGGATAGATTGTCCAGTCCCTTGGGCTGACACTGATGTGCACATGGCCACACTTGTTCTGCTATTACTTGTGTATAGTGGCAATCCACTGTTTATGAGTAATAATATAAGTGACATTTTAAAAGGAGTTTTCTCCTTGTTTATATTTGAGTCACAGTCAGCTTTCTCTGAAAAGCAATGAAGCCTAGGGTTAGAAATAGTCCTGCCTGTGTAGCTGTTCCTGATTAACCTTTATAGAATGCGAGGCCAAGAAGTCAGGAATAGTTTCTCATGAAACCACTAATGAGCGGGGTCAGGCCAAGGTTGAGGGGTGGGGGAGGAGGACATTTTGATCTGGGGCCTCTTGCAGACCACGGAGAAACTCTGTTTTCCTGATTTCCAAGTGATCATCTTCTATGAGAATTATTTTTAAAAGTCAAGTTATATGAGATCAACTTTAGTGATTGGAAGCAAAGAACACATTTTTTTTTTCAGTGCAGGAAGGGGAGGCATTAAAGTCAAACTTAATCTGTGGTTGGGAGATGAGAGAATAGTCAGGAGAATCAGCCAGGTGTCAAGTGTTAAAGGTCCAGGACAGGGTGATATCACTCAAGGTTTTCAGTTTCCAAAAATAGAATCCAACTCAGGCTTGGTTAAACAGAGGACTTTATTCTCAGAATCCTTGCAAAGGTTGAAAAAGCAGGCTTTGAACCTATATGGCCAGGAACTTGCCCAGAATGAATTCCACATAGTCATCCTTTTGCTTTTCCAGCCTCAGATTCAAATTCTCATGTGGGTGCACCCATCAGTGGAGCCCAGGTCACATGCCTGTACCCTAGCTGCAAGGGACACTGGGAAAGTAAGCATTGGGCTTCTGTAATGAAAGCTGTTTCTGCCTCCTAAGGGGTGGGTGTGGGAGATTCTCAAAACCAAATGTATTAATTAGGTTCTTGGCATCTTCAACTGGGATGATTTAAGAATTTAAATTTATGGAAGAGACTATTCTTTCTCCATTGTGTGTTCTTGGTGCCATTGTCAAAGACTAGTTGATCATATATGCAATGGGTTTATTTGTGGGCTCTCGCCTCTGTTCCATTGGTCTATGTCCCAGGTTTTATGTCAGAATCATATTGTTTTGATTTCTATAACTTTGTAATATAGTTTGAAACCAGGAAGTATGATGCCTCCAGCTTTGCTCTTTCACTTTTTTGTTTTTGATTTTGCTGTTCAGGGTCTATTTTGGTTCTATACAAATTTTTGAATTTATTTCTGTAAAAAATGTCATTGGAATTTTGATAGAGATTATATTGAATCTGTAGATCACTTTGTGTAAAATGGACATTTAAGAAATATTAATTCTTCCTGTACAAGAACATGGATCTCTCTTCATTTATTTGTGTTTTCTTCAATTTCATTCAACAATGTCTAAAGTTTTCACTATATAGGTCTTACACCTTCATAGTCAAATTTATTTCTGAATATTTTATTGTTTTTATAATTATAAGTGGATTGCTTTCTTAATTTCTCTTTCTGATAGCTCGCTGTTAATATATAGAAGTGCAACATATTTTTGCATATTGATTTTATATCCTGCAACTTTATTGAATTAATTTATTAGTTCTAAGTGTTTTGATGTAGTTAGGGTTTCCTATATAGAAGATCATGTCATCTTCAAATAGGGATTATTTTACTTCTTTCTTTCCAATTTGGATAACTTTTATTTCTTTTTTTGCTCAATTGCTATGGCTAGGACTTCCAGTACTGTGTTGAAAGGAAGTGGTGAGAGTGAGCATCCTTGTCTTGTTCCTGATCTTAAGGAAAAGCTTTTAACTTTTTACCATTGAGTTTGATGTTAGCTATGGGCTTGTCATATAAGGTGTTTATTATGTTGAGGTACATTTATTCTCTGAAAATTTGCTGAAAGTTTTCATCATGAAAGGATGTTGAATTTTGTCGATACTTTTTATGCATCTATTAAAATGATCATATGATTTTTATTTTTCGTTCTGATATGTGATATATCACACTTATTGATTTGGATATGTTGAACCATCCTACATCCCACTTGATAAATCTCACTTGATCATGGCGTATGATTCTTTTAATGTGCTCTTAAAATGGTTTGTATTTTGTTAAGGATTTTTACAACTGTGTTGATCAGGGATATTGGCCTATAGTTTTCTTGTAGTGTCGCTGTCTGGCTTTTGTATCAAATAATTCTGGCCTCATTAAATGATTTTGGAGTTTTATTTTTCCTTCCTCTTCAATTTTTTGGAAGAGTTTGAGAATTGGAATTAATTCCTCTTTAAAGCTTTGTATAATTCACCAGTGAAGTCATCTGGGCTTGGGCTTTTATTCGTTGGGAGATTTTTGATTGCTGATTCAATCTTCTTGCTCATTATTGTTCTGTTTAGATTTTCTATTTCTTCATGATTCAGTTTTGGTAAGTTATATGTTTTTAAGATTTACTTATTTCTTTTAAATTATCTAATTTGTTGATATAATTTTTCATAGACACTATCCTTTGTATTTCAGTGGTATAAGTTGTAATGTCTCCTCTTTCATTTGTTATTTTATTTATGAGTCTTTTTTTTTTCTGGTTTAGATAAGGGTTTGCAGGTTTGTTTATCATTTCAAAAAAGTAACTCTTATTTTCATTGATCTTTTCCTATTGTCTTTCTAGTCTCTATTTTATTTATTTCTGTTCTGATCTTTGTTATTGCCTTCCTTCCACTAGCATTGGGCTTAGTTTATTTTTCTTTTTCTAGTTCCTTGAGGTATAAAGTTAGGTTGTTTATTTGAGATCTTTCTTTTTTCTGAATATAGGCATTTGTCACTATAAACTTACCTTTTGAACCGCTTTCGCTGGGACCCATAACTTTTGGTATGTAATGCTTCCATTTTTGTTTGTCTCAAGATATTTTTTGATTTCTCTTTTGATTTTTTTTTTCTTTTTGACCTATTGGCTGTTCAGAAGTGTGTTGTTTAATCTTCACATTTTTGTGAATTATCTAATTTTTCTCCTGTTATTGATTTCTAGTTTCATCTATTGTTGTCAGAAAAATTATTCGATATGATTCCAATTTTATTAAAGTTGTTAAGACTTGTTTTGTGATCTAACATATGATCTATACTGGAAAATGTATTTCGCTCATTTGAGAAGAATATTCTACTGCTATTAGATAAAATGTTCTTTATATGTTTCTTAGGTCCATTTGATCTAAAGTGTAGTTCAAGTCCATTATTTCCACATTGATTTTCTGTCTGGATAATCTATCCATTGTCAAAAGTAGGGTATTGAAGTTTCCTACTATTATCGCCTTGCTGTGTATTTATGCCTTCAGATCTTTTGACTTTGAATGCCAGATAGAGAGCTCCAGATTCAGTTCCGAGTCCTGAAACACATGAGCTGGAAAGGGATGACATTATAGGATTCTTTGAAAGAGGAATTCAATACTTTAGGTGAAACTCGGGGTTAGTCTGGAGTCATTCCAGATGTTCACATAGGTAAATAGGGCCTAGACAAAGGGAGCAGAAATGGAAATGGAATGAGGAAATGGATTTAAAAGCTATAGATTTATAGCCACTAGCCATAGGTGCCACAAGTCCTTAGCAAATGACGACTTAGTGGAGGGGGAAAGGGTCAGATAGAATTTAAGATTCCTGAGGCCTTGGAACTTTGTAGCTAGGAGAATTTTGATGCCATTAATAGGGAGAAGTCAAAAAGAAAACCTAACTGGGAAAAGAATGTGCCGATCGTTATTGTTCAGGTTACAAATGTAACCTTTTTGTTGCAGAAAGATCCAGAACAATATAGTTTCTGCTTTTAGGAGAGATGAGGCACACATATACATAACAAGGCAAAAAACTGGGAGATGGTAGGTGTGATATGATCCTTAACTAATCCTACCTATAAAGTCTCCTTTGACATTAAAATAACATTTTCATAGGTTCTGGGGGTTAGAGTCTGGATATCCTTGCGGGGGTGGGGGGCGGGTCATCATTCTACCTACAACATATGAGTGATACCACGAAAATTGCTATGAGAATCCAGAGGAGATGAAATGCCTTATAGCTGAGAGAGTCCAGGAAGGCTGCATTGAGAAGGTGGGATTCGAGCCGGGCCTTGACGAATGGGAAGGATTTTGGTGAATACATATTTGAAAGACGACGTAGGAAAACCAATTGGTCACATCTAGTAAAACTGAAAATTACACATAGTAAACTACCTGCATTTCCACCTACAATTTTATACTTTATATAAAAACATGGCTTTAAAAAGTGATGACTTTTATAAGCCAGGATATGTACACAAGAAATTTAATGAGTAAAACTGAAATCTATCTATATGTCTGTCTATAGGAAAATGGATAAGACATGGTATTTCATACAGTAGAATGCTATATACCTATTAAATAAACTAGAGCTTTATTTCTCAACATGAATATATCATAAAAACAGTAGTGAGAGAAAAAAAGTATATTTGTCAGTCTCATCAGAAAACATGTTACTTTGATGGAGTTTAATTGAAGATAATTCAGTGAAGAGACTATATCCAGAGCTGTGCTTGGGTGAACAGAACCAGAGAGTTGGAAAAACACGAGAGCATAACAACGGAAAGTCTTTACGAATTCTGGGCTTGAAGTGATAAAGGGAGAGGTTGGCGTTAATGGAGCCTGGTGAGAACTGAAGCCATGGAAAAAGCCTGCTAGAAGAGAGCAATTTGCAAAATCGAAGCCGCCACCAGATATGCAGCCAGAGAGGAAGATAATATAGGGAATAAATATATGTATTAGTTTCCTATAGCTTCTGTAACAAATCAACAAATACTTAAAACTTAAAATTTATTATGTTAATAGTTATGGAGATGAGAGGTCCAAGCTGGGTTTTACTAGGCTAAAATCAAGGTATCAGCAAGGCTGCATTTCTTCTAGAAGTTCTAGATGAAAATATATTCTCTTCCCTTTTCTATCTGCTAGAAGCTGCCTGAATTCTTTGGCTTGTGGTCTCTTCTTCCATCTTCAAAGCCAGCAATGTAGCATCTTCTAATCTCTCTCTCTAACCCTGACCCTTTGCCTTCCTTTTATAAGGACCCTTGTGATAATTCAGAATAATCTCCCCCTCTCAAGATCCTTAACTAATAACATCTGTGAAGTCCCCTTTACCATATAAAGGAACATTTTCACAGGTTTTGGGCATTAGGGCATGGACATCTTTGGGTGGTTTATTCTGCCTACAACATACTTTCTCTTCTGCCACTCTTCATTCTTCTGTTATTGCTTTCCAACAGATAAATTCAACCAGCAGCAGAAGACAAGGAAGTCTGAAGATGCAGTCCATAGAGGTTACCTTTTGAGGCACAGAGAATAGAATTACGGTGGGACACTGGAGACTCACCACTGAAAAAAGCTAGCTGTATAATGAAATGAATGTATAATATACTATCATTAAGACAAATTAGAAAACATAGAACATTTAAAACAAAGCTATATGCTGTCACAGTCATACACACAGGTGATAATGTTCTAAGATAACACTTTTATGTTAGAATAAATTTAGATTTACAGATCAATTATGAGAACAATACAGATAGTTCCCATATGCTTATACCAAGTTTCCTCTATAATTAACATCTTACATAGTATGGTACATTTGTCACAACTAATGAATGGATATTGATGCAATATTATGAACTAAAGTTCATAGTTAACTGAGATTTCTTTGTCATCCCCTATCCTTTCCTGCTTCAGGATCCAACTAAGTGTAATAGCACATTACATTTAGTCATCATGTCTCCTTAGGCTCTTTTTTGCTTTGACAGTACCTCAGACTTTCCTTGTTCTTGATCAATAACAGTATTTAAAAGTGCAAGGAAATTACAAATACCAGATCCAATACATTGGTTACCTCTGGGAGGCTGTGAGGGTCATGGGATCAGGGGAGGGATACATAGGTACTTCAGATACATCTACAATAATTTATCTATTTAAAGAGATGTGAGGGGTCAAATATATGGTGACAGAAAAAAATCTAACTATGGAAGGGGAAGAAAAAGTTTTTTAAAAAAGAGATGTGAAGCAGGTGTTGCAATACTATACAACTGATAGTATTGGGTTGAGGTTAAATTTGTTATACTATTCTGTTATATTCTATTTTATTTGCTTGAAATATTTCAGCCAAATAAAGAGTGGGCTGTGGTTAGATGGAGCTAGAGCACAGGATTGGCAAATGCTGTTTGAGGAACACGGGGCTGGAAATGCACACTGTGGATTTATTGTGGCTGCTGATGGAGGATAAATTAAACTTCCTCATCAACTGACGGTCACAGACAACTTTTGAGCAGTGAAGTGGGATTAGCAGAGTAATCTTTGACATGGGTAGAATTTGCATTGGAAAAGAATTAAGGAGTCAACTCAGCTAGGAAGATGGTACAGAGGTTTAGATGTGTAACAATAAAGCCCTACATTTAAAAGGCAGCAAACACTTATTTCCCCTCTAGTGCTCTGTGTGTTGTCTAATTTAATCCTCACAGCAACCCATTGAGGTAAATGCATATTATTTTTCCCAACTCTCTTGTGCACATGAGGAAACTGAGCCACTTAGGGTTCAATGTCCCGATGAACCCTAAGTCTGGGAATGGGGCCCACGGGGTGGGAATGCAGTCAGGTTCGCTGCAGCAGGCCTGCACTCAACATTAATTTCCTACTCTCACCCTAGGCAGATAGCAATGGAAGAAGGGATGAGACCTAGGCATCAGGGATAAGAAAAAAGTAGGCATGGAGGAATTGATGACTTCTAGCCTGGTGACCAGAGAATATTGTCACTACAGAGAATAATTTTAAAAATCAGAAGGAAGATCTGGATTGAGTAGTTGGCTAACTAGAAAAGTTGTGTTTGAGAGGCTGACCAAAGGTCAAGCAGGCAGTCGTAAAAACGGAGACCAGCTGCTTCAGAGTATGATAGAAATAAAGCTGTGTCTGTGAGTGAGAGTATTTGTGGAGGAGAGGAAGACAGAAAAGCAGAAGGCAGGAAGCAATCAAAACTGTAAAGATAAAAACAGTTTTATTAACTCGGTTCATTAAATATTTAGTAGGCTTTTTACTTAAGTTTGCTACTTCCTCCCACATCAGTTTCCACAAGCCGGAGTGAGAGGTAGTTTCTCCTTTCCTTTTACAACCCCATCTGCCTACGGAAGGAATTCTTAGTTTGATGTAATTTCTAGAAGGATGAAATAACACATTTTTGCCCCAATTTATCGCCTTATTATTTTTATTATTCTTCTGAATTTGGCCCAGCACTTTTCATTTCATTTAAAGAGAATAGTATTCCCTTTCTTTTCAACATTTTTACTTTATGTAAACTATACCTATTTTGAGGCAAGACAAATAAGAGGATATAAAAGAACTAGCCATATAAGAAGTATAGAGCAATGCAGACTTTCTAATTGAGTTTTACTGGCAATATCCTTTGGGATATCTAGACATAGGCACATCACCATCTTGCTATGTGACCATAGGAAGTTTATGTTGCCTTTCTTGTTCTTATCTACTCATCAAAAACAAGGAGTTTGCAGACTTATTGTGGTGATCATTTATATACATATAAAATCATTGTGTCGTACACATGAAACTAATATAATGTTGTATGTCAGTTATACCTCAATAAAAATATAGGGTTTTTGAATCATATGGCTCTCTAAGGCTATCACTCTATGATTCCAAGCCCCAGACCGTGACTTCACTAAAGCCACAGGAAGACTCTGGCATCGTCCCAGAAAGGACCACATTAGAAAACTCTCCTTTGACTTAATGCCAAGAATGAACTATCTTCTTCTGTGTCATTTAGGGTAGTGGTCCCCAACCTGTTTGGCACCAGGGACTGGTGCTCCTATGAGAATCTAATGCCTGATGATCTGAGGTTGAGCTGAGGTGATGATGCTAGCACTGGGGAGTGGCTGCAAATACAGATGAAGCTTCGCTTGCTAGCCCACTTCTCACCTCCTGCTATGCAGCCCAGTTCCCAATAGGCCAAAGATCAGTACTGGTGCATGGCCCTGGGGTTGGAGACTCCTGATATAGGGTGTGTTTGGCTGCAGATAACAAAATCTAACTCAAAGTAGCTTTAAATATCAATTTTGTGATAATTTAACATAAAAATCTGAGATGTAGAGTGGGCTCCAGGGAAGTTTAATATAGTGGTATAACAATGTCATCAAGACCCAAAATCTTTGAGCTCTGATGTTTACTCCATTCATAGGCAGGGAGCCAGATAGCTTCAGTGGACCCAATATCACATCCAGACCAAATACCATGAGGAAGAAAAGAGATTATCTCCTTCTGGGACTTAAGCTCAGGTAAGAGAGACCTTTCCCAGAACGACTCTGCTCACCTCAAACCAGCAGCAGCAGCAGACTTCTCCTTATGTCTCTTTTGCCACGGTTGGGTCTATGCTCCACCTTGAACCCTTCCCTGGCCAGGAGAATGAGGGTCCCCTGCTTGGCTTAGACTAAACATCTAGAGTGAAATAGATGTTGAGAGTCAATTGCAATGTCCATTACTTTTTCTCTTCAACTCTGCCTCAATTGCTATATTTAAGGAATTGTTTTCAATCTATAACATAGTTTTCCCTGCCTCCATCCCTCCAGCATACTCTTACTTCTGTGATTTTCAAAATTTTAGCATTTTTTTCTGGAAATATTTTGCCACTTGCACTGTATAACAGAAAGAGCTGTGTCAATTCGTATAATTTCCCATCTCCCCATTTCTTCTCTTTACCCCTATCTCATATTCTAGAATAATTTTAAAAATATTGTTGATTACTTTTTCAATTTAAAAAATCCTCATAGTTATATTTTTTTCACTGCCAAACTGCCTACTTTATATAATTGAATACATATTCAATTCTATAAATTTATAGAATGTAAAATAATATTCAATTTTATTATTCTTCATGTATTTCCTTTTTATATTTTTATTTCCTCTCTTTTTAAATCTATTATTGCCCCCTTTCAAGATTTAAAGTATTAAAGTGGTATTAAATTATGCCACATCACATTCTAGTTTTTCTTATCTAAAACTGGCATAAAAAATGACACAAAAATTCTTACTCTGCCCTCTGGTGGAGGCAATTGAATACAATGTTTCTTTTCTAGTCTTGTCTACCTTGTAGCATGCACATAATAATACCCAACATATTGAGCATCACATTGAGCATCATGGCAGGCATTGTATCATTTAAGTCTCCCAATAATGGGGTATGCTATTATATGGAAATGGAAGACTGTAAAAGTCAGAAACTAGCATGCAGAGGCAAAATTCAAATCCTAGGATGACCGAATCCAAAGTCTATGCTCACTTTACTATGCCCTGTTGCCTACTCCATCCAATATCTTCAACCAAGAAAATAGTCTAACAAAACTATGCATTGGGTCTCTGATAATCATGTGCAGGTACGAGTACAGGATTTGTGTCAGAAAAACCTGGCTTTTAAAATCTTTCTCTGACACTTACTGTCTCTGTCATCTTGGGCAAGTTATTTAACACCTATATTTTCTCCACTACTACTCTCTATGACAGTAATGGCTATATTTTAGAGGGTTTTGGTAAGAACTGAATAAGATAAGGCATGAAAACACCAAGGTAATTAACCAATGCATGGTAGGTCTCATGACAATCTTACTGAAAAGTATTGAGCATGCCCTAAACTCAAGTTTGTTGGGCACAATTTCTTTTGGTTCCTGTCTTTTATATGACTTCCCCCAGAAAATTTAAATGCAATTTTCCTAGTATAAAATCCTTATAGGATTTTAGCATCTCACAGAGCTAGTGACAGTAACTGACTTTTTTTCTCAGTGGGTCTAGTTTTATTTCTTGTGTATTATTCCATTAAGAAATTAATGTCTTAAAATTTGTCAATGCATTAATTCAATAGTTTAGTTGAGATTTGGTCACTAAATTCTGATTGGTGCCAGATCTTACTAAAGGACCTTACCATGCTTGAAAAGGGAGTTACCATCAAATGAAAATATTTTCAGTCAAGAAAAAATGGTGTGAGGTAGTTGTGGGGATGGTAAAACTTTTTAAATGCCTCATGAAAAATAAATGGCACAATTTAAAAAATTCCAGAATGCTTGCAAGAATGTGGTGAGAAAGGAATTTTTATATCAAGTCAATGAGCCTGTGAACTGACATGGTATTTTGGGGGGAAAAAAATTTGGTAATTTGTAGTGAGAGCTTTAAAAATCTTCATACGTGTTGAACTTTCATTTTCAAAAATCTGCCCTAAAGAGAGAAGAGCAAGCAAACCTTTAGCTAAAGGAATGCTCATTATAGCATTACTGATAACCAAGAAGTTAAAAATGACCAAAGGGTGAATCATAGAGGATTGCTTATGTAAATTATTGTATTTATACTAAAATGAACTACAATATAGCCATTAAATATATTGTATGGCAGATAACGAAAAAATACAATACAGAGATAGGTAGAAAAAGAAAACCAAAATACTAAACAATACTATAAACTATATATATTTAAATTGCATTACAAATACAGTATTTCCTTTCTATTTCATTCTCCTTCTTTATAATTTAACAGAATTTTCTGTGCCACTCCAGAGCTATTTGTTGCCTCCAGTAGTTCCTATAATCAAGAATGAATTGTACTTAAAGCATCCCCACGGCTATCATGGATTATTGGGCTGAATAAGAAAAAGATTCTGACACGTTATGGCTGGCTGCTTATTTCTAGTGCACAGTTAATATAGTAACATCATTTTCTCAAATTCTTTTTTGGCCTGTTTTACTAAAAAGCCAATTCTACACCTGGTCTGCACATCGGTCATTTTAAAAAGAGTCAACTATTCCTTCAGTAATAAATCATAGTATTTTAATCTATTACGTATTATTTGCATTTTCAGCTTTATTGAGTTACAATTGACAAGTAATAAGCCGCACATATTTAAAGTGCACAATTTGATAAATTTTCACATGTGTATACATCTGTTGTATTAGTTATCTATCATTCTGTTACAAATTACCCCCAAAATTAGTGGCTTAAAACAATAGACATTTCTTATCCCACGATTTAACTGGTGATTCACTCAAGACCTCTCATGTGGTCTCAGCCAGGATGTTAGAAGGGCTGCAGACATCTCAAGAATTGACTGAGTCCAGAGGGTCTGCTTCCAAGATTGCTCACTCTCATGGCTGTTGTCAGGAGGCCTCAGTTCTTTGTTTGCTGTTGACAGGATGCCTTAGGTTACTTAAGTAGCCTCATAGGGATAGCTAACTTCCTCCAGAATGAGTGATCCAAGAGAGAGCAAGCAAGGGGAAACTGCACTGTTTATGACTTAGCCTCTAAAGTCTATCATCACTTCCACTTTATTGTGTTCATTAGAAGCAGCTCACTAAGTGTAGCCCACACTTGAGGGTGGGGAATAAGTTTCATTCCTTGAAGGGAGGGATATCAGAGAATCTGTGAACAAATTTTAAAGTCACCACACCCATGAAATTGGCAACACCATCGAGATAATAAATATTTCCCATGTTAATCAAATTCTAAGCCAAATTAAATATTACCATCTCTAATATTTTAATTCTGGTAAAGTTATTAAATTGCACAAAGTATTTTTTCCAAATACCATTGCTATCTTGCATTCACAGAGCACCATTAAGTCTGAATTATTTTTAAAGTGTTTTCAAAATTGTTCTTAGAGCAGTTAGCACATCTTTTAAGCCTGAAGTCAGTGACTATCCTGGAATTTCTGGCTAGAAATATAAAAATATAAAAATCCCACAGAGGATAAATAAGAACAGGCTAATAAGTTATATTTCCTTATGTCAGAGCTTTGACTCCCTCATAGGCTCACTGGAAAAGATTTTTTGGACCTTCCAAAGAAGATGTTTTTCTGATAAATACTGAATACGTGTCCTTACTCCTAGCATGCTTGCCTAGCAGCATCTCTTCAACAAGCACACAGAGAGCACATTTTCTAGCTCCTGAGTTTTTCTGTGAAGGATTTTCTCTGTCATTGCTGCTGTCACAAGCACTGATGTGAAGACCATAGCAACATAAGTTGCCATCACCACTCTCCATGTAGAATGCACTTTGTATGTGCGTCAGGCACTGTGCTATCTGTTGCACACACGTTGGCTCATTTACTTCTTACAGTGGCCCTATAAGATAGAGGTTACTATCATTTTAATTTTGTTTTCTGTTAAGAAAATTGGTGACTTTAAGACAATGCCCTAGGTTATTAGTTCAGTCATTTTTTTTTTTTCATTCAACGATTATTTTTTGAGCACCAACTATGTGCCAGGTACTGTTTAGGTGCAGAGGATTCTGAAGGAATCAAACAGCTATAATTTTCTACCTTCAAGGTTACAGAAAAAGGGTGAGACTTAAACATCGATTGTTTAAAGTCTGCATTCCTAACCACCATATCAGTGGCTCTTAAACTTTTATGGGGATAAATATCACCTGAGAAGCTGATAAGGCTCATTGACTCCTAGGAGAGTCTAATTCAGAAGCCTCAGGAGTTTCCAATTTAATCAATCATTATAAGTGATTCTAATATAAGTGGTCCATGGACTACACTTTGAGAAGAAGTGCTCCAAGTACACTGCCACAACTACCAAAGAGAAGGGCACAGTTTTTTCCTCACTGTGTCCAATCATATTGCCTCCTCATTATTCCTTGCCCCCATTTATATAAGCCAGCCACCTTGAATCCAAGGTTCATATATCCCGAGTTCATAATAATGTAGCTTTCTCTTATCCGGATTTTACCTTCCTCTCTTTATTTTGGAAATATATTGCTCTAAGCAGACTACAAGGGATAAACAGGATTAGAAGGGTGATTGAAATACAAATACTTTTTGTTCCATATTGAAAAACCTCCAGTTTCTACATGGTTAACATTTTTTCCCCTTCGTCCACAATAATAGATGTTAGGGACTTCTAGCTACAGAGCTCTTCCTACAAATGGTAAGAAATAGCGTCCCCAGTTTCAACAAAGGTCAGTAAGAGAGCCACCTGGTATATTAGTTCTTTATTGCTCATAACAAATTATTCCAGAATTTACCAGCCTAAAACAACAAGCATCATCTCAGTTCCTGTAGCTCAGGAAGCCAGGAATGGCTTAACCGGTTGTTTCAGGCTCAGGTTCTATCACAAGGATGCAATCAAGATGCTGGCTGGACCTGCAGATATCTCAGTGCTCCACTCAGGGTATATGTGCTTCCAGATTTATGTATTCATTTGGCTGCTGCCAAGTCTAAGCCCTACTTATGCTTCCAAGCTGAATTCCAGGGAGGTCTCTACTACAGATCTGCTTCACACCATGGCAACTGTTTCTCCAGGGTGAGTGATAAAGAAAGAGTGAGAAAGAATGCCTCAAGATAGAAGCTGCAGGCTGTTTATAACTTAACCTTGGAAGTGTATCTTATAACCTCTGTTGTGTTCTAAGTGCTAAATTCATATCACAGTTGAGAGGAGGGAGTTACATAAAGATATGTGGCAGGCATAACACGCCTGAAGATATTCACTCCTTAATCTTTGGAACCTGTGAATATGTTATACTACATGACGAAAAAAGGAGTTTGCAGTTGTTATTAAGGTTACAAACCTTAAAGGTGTGGAGATTATTCTGGATTATCCAGGTGGGTCTAATGTAATCACCTGAGCCCTTAAAAGCACAGGAGGAAAGAGAAGGGGTGCAGCAGGAGGGAAGTCAGAGAGGTTCCAAAGGTGATAGGTATTTGAGGTGCTATTTCAGGTTCTAGTACATAAGGGCTATGTGCAGTGACTGGAGAGAAGGTTCTAGGAGCTCATCTCAAGCAAGAGAAGGTACACAGGTTCTAGGAGTAGAAACTGGTCCCTGCATGATATCCAGCAAGGAATTGAGGACCTAAATCCTAGGACTACTGATTTTGGCCACAATCTGAAAGAGCTTGGAAGCAGATTCATTCACAGAGACTCTGGTAAGGATCGCGTCCCTGCCAACATCAATTTTAGGCTGATGAGACCAGTAGAACTTTTGCCCACAAAACTGTGAGATAATATTTGGATATTGTTTTAAGCTACTGAATTTGTTATAATTTGCCACTCTATAAAATGAATACAAGCATGAATACTAGGAGATGGGATCATTATTGTTGCCAACCACACTGAGTCTGTACAGAGAATATGTGAGTTTCTCACGGAAGCATAGAGAGCCCATTCTGTAGTGCCTGGTTTTGCCTGGGAATAAAGAGCTCCCTCTACCCATATCACCAATGGTAAATTATTACAATGTCCCCACACTGTTACGGGAGGAATAGGCAAATTCATCTTCATGGGGCAGCTTTAGAAGTTAGAAATGGCCTGAAAATAAAAGGAGATAAAAAGGGAAATAATTCTTCAGGGGCCATTCATTGTTTGTGGGTTTGTTTCTCATGATGTTGCCATGGCTTAAGAAGCACTGCCCAAGGCTGAATTTGCACACTCAGATGTTGAGCCTAGTGTAAACAAGACAGCTGCTACTCTTAGACTTGATAATTTCTGGTTGAATGAAGAACAGGGAACAGGTGGTAGGGCAATTGCAATGACTCGAATAGCTGGATAACCCTTGATGGCAAAGAAAGCTCTAATTTGCTTTGTGTTTGGGGAAGCTGTATCAAACGGTGCTATCTCTTGTTGGGTTTTCTTGTTTGTTCGTGTATGTGTATGTGCACACTTCACAAAATTGGGCTACATGAAAAACACATCTGAGAAACTATTAAAAAATACTTATTTCTGGGCCTCATCACTGGAGGTTCTGATTAAATTCGTCAAGGTGGAGATAATCAAGTTGAAAAGATCTCTCTGGTTTGGGTTGAGTCATTCTTGTCACTATGGGGATTAAGCTGACGACTAGCCAACTTGCTGTTCCCATGGAAAAGAACCTCAGAGGGTAATGAAGGCTCTCAACAGTTGTTGAGTGAGTAGATGAGTAAAATAATACACATCAGTGCCACAGAAGAACAGATTGGAAATACCATGAAGCTGTACTCAGTTTTAATGATCAGATCATGAAGTGAAGGGTAGTTTTAATATTGAATGATTTACATTTAAAATCCAAAGGTTGGTTCTTTCAGATTAAAATCATTGTATTCATGGGGATGGCCTGGGAATTGAATGCAAATTATAAAAAATTCCAAGATATTACACTTTTCTATATTGCACTGCCCTATAAAGACTCTTTTGTCTTTTCTACTGACAATATAAGGAAAATCTTCTAGATATTTATAATTTAAGGGTAGACAGGTATGTAAGAGAAATAATGAAATGTGTTTTATAGAGAGTTATACTAACCTTAAGAGACCGTTAAGGAAAGCACCAGCAAATGTATAATTTTCCCTAAGAATAAGGTTTTTTTTTTTTTTTTTAACTACAGAAAGGGAGGAAGAGATTTTCTGGATGTTTTCTTCAGGTCCCATTCAGTTTTTGATAATAAATAAAAATCTTGAGTATTTTTGTCAAAACCCTATTTTCAGTTCTGGGATTGGAATTTATGGCACCTGAGAATCTAATCTATTTTCCAAGACCCTTTTTTAAACCAACTCTTGACATCTTGCTCGTTCTGTCAAATCTATGCAAAAAATTCTCTCTTCTTCCCCTCCCACTTTCCATTACAAAGCTTGTCTTCCCCTTTAGCTCAAGTGTCAACAGATGGTCTTTTGTGAATGCCATCTTTTTCCTTGCTAAGCCTATGATTATGTGTTAGTTTCCAGGATTTCCATTACTAATACCACCCCTCCCTCCAAAGTTCTATTTTTAAATTACATTTCGTTTTGGCTTGCTCTCCATTAGCTGACCCCTGTCTTTTGACTCTTCTGTTCCGTGAATAGAGGCAAAGGCAAAATGGTGCAGAGGGATATGCTAATTTATACTTGCTTTGAAGTGATGTTGACCACAAGGAATGCATCACACCTGGTGCATCCCAATGAGAAAATGTGTAAGGGAGCAGCTGCCAACTTTTCAGAAACATGATCACTTTCCTTCTTCCTGAAAATGGTTTTGTGATTTGGTGGAAACACAGTAGTTTAAAACCTCAGCTCAGCTGGGCTTGTCACCCACTTAATGACTGACTTCTGGCTTCTCTTACATTAATCGTGTACTCATCACTGTTAAGTTGTGATAGTGCTTTTCTTGGTTAGTTTGAAAATTATAAGAAAATATATAAGAAAATTATGAGAAAAAGTTTTAAATGTCTGTTTTTGTATGGACCTCAAAAAAGATAGCTGTTGGTTTCTTCATAAGTAGTTGTTGGAAGCTCTGGGCCCTATAGATTAGTAAAAATATGAAGAAAAGATAAAATCAATTAGCTTCAGATAATTGTATAAAAAATAAGATGCATAGGGAGGGAGTAGAGGAGATAGGAATAGGAGTAGAATTGGAGAACAAGATTCAGATGAAGATGATATCAATTTTTGCTTGTATCTTCAAATGCTATTGGTTTTCTCTTTAACATATAATGACATGTAAGCCTCTCATTTTGGAAAACAAAACTCTAGACTATCCTCTCAATAACCCTCTCTTGTATTTTCCTTTTAAAGCACCTGAAAGAATAGTGTATTTTCTCCACTTTTACCATTTGCTTTTCAACCTAATGCAATCCATCTTTCTCCTCCATAGCTATTTTAAAACAGCTTCCATCTGTTTGATTGTGGATCTTGATTTTTTTCACATCATTCGAAATGATGGGCGATCTTGATTTTTGTCACATCATTCAAAATGAAGACCACTCCTTCTATCTCAATACTCTCTCTTCTCCTGGCTTCTCGTATCCCACTTTTTGCCATTCTTCATCTATCTCTTTGGCCATACTTTTAAAAATTTCCCTTGTGAGCATGCCTTCCTCAGTTACCTATAGGTGTAGTGTACCCTAGTTCCCAGTCCATGCTTCTTTCATTTGAAATATTCTGCATTTCATTTTCTCCACTCTGAGTTTTGGTTATCGTCTCTACCTATATATTTTACTAAATATATTTGATATACAACATTATATAAATTTAAGGTGTACAGTGTATTCCTTTGACATATATATATTGTGGTATGATTGCCATTATAATATTTATCATATTACATAATTATAGTACAGTATTGTTTTTATTCATTATATTGTTTGATATCTGTGACTTATTTACTACTCATTGCATATTTGTATCTTTAAATAACATCAATTATGTCTTTCCACTCCCATTTCCTGGTAACCACCATTTTATTCTGTTTTAGGAATTAGACTTTTTTAGATTCCATGTATAAGTAATGTTATCCAGTACTTGTCTTTATCTGACTTATCTCACTTAGCATAATGAGCTCAAGGTTCATTTGTTATCGCAAATGACAGGATATCCATCTTTCTCATGGCTGAATAACATTCCGTTGTGTATATATACCAAATTTTTTTTTTTTCATTCACCCACTGGTAGTCATTTAGGTTGTTTCCATACCTCATCTATTGTGAATAATGCAGCAATAAACATGGGAGCACATATGTCTCTTCAAAATCCTGTTTTCATTACCCTTAAGTTTATAATGAAAAATACTAGTTTTCTTTCTTCCTATGTGGAGAAAAACCCAGTTCTTTCCTTCTATAAATTTCTTCCCTATGAGTCTTCTTTAGTACTCACTCAGAAAGCTTCAGATATTTCTGGTCACCAAATGTGTGGAGGTTTTACTCCACACCCACCAAGCAATTCTCTGTAACACAAGCCGAATGTCCTATAATTTGACTCAACTTTACCACTATCTACTGGATAGTATCAGATCCCACAGATTAAAGGCTCTGTCCCCTATCCCCACTTCAGACACTAGTCACAAATGCAAGTTGTCACCTGGGCTTTCAACCAACTGGCTATAGATCTGAGGTTCCAATGACTCTCTCTTTAGGTTCAATTAATTTGTTATAGTGGTTCATAGAACTCAGGAAAATTGTACTGTCTTTTACTGGTTTATTATAACAGGATGTTCTAGGATAAGATATGTGGGAAGGGATGCAGAGCTTCCATGCCTCTCTGGGTGTTCTATTCTCCCAGCACCTTCCACATATTCACCAACCTGGAAGATCTCTAAACCTCACCTTTTTGAGATTTTATGGAGGCTTCCCCACATTGGCATGAGCAGTTACTTATTTTCCAGCCCCTCTCCCCTCTCTGGAAGATGAGGAGTGGGGCTGATAAATTCCAAGCTTCTTATCATGGTTTGGTCTTTCTGATGACCAGCCCCTGCTCAGTTATCTCATAGAACAATAGATAGTCCTAATGCTCTTATTATTTAGGAAATCATAAGGTTTTTAGGAGCTCTGTGTCAGGAACTAGGACAGAGACAAATATAGTATCTCACAAGGCATATACCCCAAAGTAGAATTGCTGAATTGTATGATAGTTTTATTTTTAATTTTTGAGGAAACTCCACATTGTTTTTTCACAGTGATTGGACCAATTTGCATTTCCGCCAATAGTTTGTAAAAGTTTCATCATATCCTTGATAGCACCTATTGTTTCTCATCTTGATGATAGCCATTCTCACAGGTGTAAGATAATATCTCATTGTGGTTTTAATTTGCATTTCTCTGATTAGTGATATTGAACATCTTTTCATGTACCTATTGATTATTTTGACATCCTCTTTGAGAAAAAAAAATGTCCATTTAGTTCTTCTTCCCATTGTTTAATCAAACTTTATAATTAAGTTTAAATTTTTTATATATTTTGGATATTAACACCTTACATGATACATGGTTTGCAAAACTTTCTCCCATTCCGTGGGTTGTCTTTCCATTTTGTTAATTATTTATTTTGCTGTGCAGAAACTTATGAATTTAGTGTAGTCCTATTTGTGAATTTTTACTTCGTTCGTGCTTTTTGGTATCATGTCGAAAATCTCATCGCCAAGACTAATATCAAGGAGATTTTCCCCTAGGATTTTTATGCTATCAAACAAGTTTTATGTTTCAGTCTTTGATCTATTTCAAGTTAATTGTCGTGAGTGGTGTGAGGTAGTACCATTTCATTGTTCTGCATGTGTTTATCCAATTTTCCCTGCACCATTTGTTGAAAAGACTTTTTTTTTTTATTGTGTGTTTTTGGCTCCCTTGCTGAATATTAGTTGACCATAACTGCTGGAATTTAATTCTGTTCTCTCTGTACTGTTTCATTGGTCTATGCGTCTATTTTTGTGCCAGCACCATACTGTTTTTATTACTATGGCTTTGTGGAATAGATTTTTTTAAGAAATATTTTTCAGTTATAGTTGACATATAATGTTATATTAGTTTCAGGTGCAATATAGTGACTTGACATTTATATACCTTATGAATTATTGGTTACCCCCAATAAGTCTAGTATCCTTCTGACACCATCTATAGTTATTATAATGTTGTTGATTATAATACCCCATGACTATTTTAAGAACTGGAAATTTGTACTTCTTCATCCCTTTCATTTTTTTTCACCTGTCCACTCAACCCCCTTCAGTCTGGCAACCGCCAATTTATTCTCTGTATCTAGAAGTTTCTTTCTGTTTTGTTTATTTTTAGATTCCACATAGAAGTGAAATCATATGGTATTTCCTTCTTTATCTGACTTATTTCATGTAGCATAATGCCCTCACGTCCATTCATGTTGTTGCAAATGGAAAGCTTTCCTTCTTTATTAAGGCTGAATAATATTTTCGCCTTAGATATATATGGTATGTTTTTTATCCATTCACATTTAGATCATTACCATATTTTGGCTATTGCAAATAATGCTACAGTGAACATGGAGGGGGCAAATATCTTTTCAAATTAGCATTTTTGTTTTCTTCAGATGAATACCCAGATTTGGAATTGCTGGATCATATGGTAATTCTGATAACTTTAAGAAACCTTCATAACATTTTCCATAGCGACTATGTCAATTTACATTCCCACCAACAGTGCACAACGGTTTCCTTTTTTTCCATATCCTCTCCAACACTTGTTATTTCTGTCTTTTTGATAGTACCCAATCTAACAGGTGAAGTGATTTTTATTGTGGTTTTCATTTGCAGTTTCCTGATGATTAGTGACATTGAGCATCTTTTTATGTGGTTGTGAGCCATCTTTAGAAAACTATTCAGGTGTTTTGCCCATTTTTTAATTGAACTGACTTTTTGTTATTCAACTGTATGAGTTTTTTATATATGTATTGGATATTAACCACTTATAGGATATGTAATTTGCAAATATTTATTCCTATTCAGTAGAATGGCTTTTCATTTTGTTGATAGTTTTCTTTGTTGTGCAGAAGCTTTTTTGTTTGATGTAGTCTCATTTTTTAAAATCTTGCTAGTTGCCTTTGGTTTTGGAAGTCAGATTTAAAAAATCATTGTCAACACCAATGTCAAAGAGCTTACTACCTATGTTTAATTTTAGTTTTGGCCTCAAGTCTTACATTTAATTCATTGAATTAATTTTTATGTATGGTGTAAGGTAGTGGTCTAGGTTCATTCTTTTGCATGTGACTGTCCAGTTTTCCCAACACCATCTATTAAAGAGACTGTCCTTTCCCTATTGTATATTCTTGATTCCTTTGTCATAAATTTATTAGCCTTATATGTTTAGATTTATTTCTGCATTTCTATTCTTTTGCATTGATCTATGTGTTTATGTTTAAGCCAATAAAATACTGTTTTGATTGCTATTGCTTTGTAATGTAATTTGAAATCATGGAGTGTAATGCCTCTAGCTTTGTTCTTTCTCAAAATTGCTTTGGCTCTTTTGTAGTTACATACAAATTTTAGGATTGTTTTTTCTATTTTTGTGAAAAATGCCATTGGAATTTTGATAGGGATTGTATCAAATTTCTAGATCTCTACATAGTATGGGAATTTTAACAATATTTTTTCAATTCATGAGTGCAGTATATTTTTCCATTTATTTGTATCCTCAATTTCTTTCATCGATGCCTTGTAGCTTTTAGTATATAGGTCTTTCACCTCTTTGGTTAAATTCATTCTGAAGTTGTTCTTTTCAATGCTATTATAAATGGAATTGTTTCTTTTTCAAAAATTAAATTTATTGAGGTAACATTAGTTAATAATATTAGTTTCAAGTATACAATGCCTTAATACCTCATCTATGTCTTGCATTGTGTTCTCATCAGCCAGTCTAGGCTCCTTCTGTCACCAAATATTTGAATCCCTTTATTCTCTCTAACCTCCTCCCAATCCCTTTCCCCTCTGGTAACTCTCATACTGCTATCTAAGTCTACATGTGTGTTTGTTTATTTGTTTTCTGTTTTATATCCCACATATGAGCGAAATCATATAGGTCTTAACCTTTCCCATCTGACTTATTTCATTTAGCATGATACTCTTAAGATCCCATTCATGTTATTGCAAGTGGCAGTATTTCATTCTTATGACTGAGTAGTATTCCATTGTATATATGTACCATATCTTCATTATTCATCTATTAAAGGATAATAGGTTATTTTCATGTCTTGGCTACTGTGAATAATGCTGCAATGAACATAGGGGTACAAATATCTTTACAAATGTTTTCAAATTTTTTAGATAGATACCCAGAAGACAGATTGCTGGGTCATATAGTAGCTCCGCTCTTAATTTTTTGAAGGAAACTCCATATCGCTTTCAATAGTGCTGGGGTGATTTTCTTAATTTCTCTGATAGTGTGTTGTTAATATAAAGAAATGCAACAGATTTTCGTATATTCATTTTGTATACTGCAACTTTTAAAGATTCATTCTAACAGTTTTGGGTGGGGTCTTTAGTATTTTCTATATGTAATATGTCATCTGAAAATTTTAAGTTTTATTTCATCCTTTCTGATTTGGATGGCTTTTCTTTTTCTTGCTTAATTGCTCTGTCTAGAACTTTCAGTATGATGTTGAATAAGAGTGTCTAGAGTAGGCATCCTGGTCTCTTTCCTGATCTAGAGAAAAAGATTTTAGCTTTTCATTGTTGACCATGTTAGTGGTTGGCTTGTTATATGTGAACATTATTATATTGTGGTACGTTCCTGCTATACCCACCTTGTTGAGAATTTTTATTCTAAATGGATGTTGAATTTTGTCTTATACTTTTGCTGCATTTGTTAATATGATCATATTGTTACTCATTTTGTTAATGTGTATCACATTGATTGATTTGTGAATGCTGAGCCATCTTTGCATCTCTGGAATAAATTCCACTTGGTCATGGTGTATGACACTTTTAATGTACTCTTGGCTTTGGTTTGCTAATATCTTTTTTTTTTTTTTTTTTTTTTTTTTAAATTTTTGCATCTATATTCATCAGAGACATTGGACTGTAATGTTTTTTTTTTTTTTGTGGAGTCTTTTTTAGGTATTAGGGTATTTGGTATTAGCCTGGTTTAGGTATTAAGGTAATACTGGCTTCATAAAATGAGTTTGAAGCATTCTCTTTTATTTTTTTTTTGCAAGAGTTTATTATTTTTTTAAGTTTGGTAGAATTCACCAGTGAAGCTGTCTGGTCTCAGACTTTGGAGGTTTTTGATTACTTATTCAATCTCCTTACTAGTAATAAGACTGTTCATCTTTTCTATTTCTTCATGATTCAGTCTTAGTAGTTTGTATGTTTTCAGAGTTTATCCATTTTTTTCTAGGTTGTCCAATCTGTTACCATGTAATTCTTTATAGTAATCTCTTATGTTCCTTTGTATTTCTGTGGTGTCAATTGTAATGTCTCTTCTTTCATTGCTGATTTTATTTGAGTCCTTTTTTTTTATGAGTCTAGCTAAATGTTTGACAATTTTGTTTTACCATTTCAAAGAATAGGCTTAGTTTTATTGACATTTCATATTGTCTTTTTAGTCTTTATTTCAGTTATTTCTGCTCTTACTTTTGTTATTTTCTTCCTTGTGATAAATTTGGCCTTCTTTTGTTCTTCTTTTCCTAGTTCCTAGAGGAGTAAAGTTAGATTGAGATTTTTCTTGATTGTTGATATAGGCTTTTATGGCTTTGAACTTTCCTCTTAGATCTTCTTTGCTGCATTACACGTTTCAGTGTAATATATTTCCCTTTTCATTTGTCTCAAGGTATTCTTTAAATTTCTCTTTTGATTTCTTCTACAACCTCTTTGTTGTTCAGTAGCATGTTATTTAATATCCACTTATTTGTGAATTTTCTAATTTTCTTCTTATAATTGACTTCTAGTTTCATACAATTGTGGTTGGAAAAGATGCTTAATATGGTTTTAAATTTTTCTTAAATTTAACAAGACTTATTTTGTGGCCTAATATATGACATGATCAAGAGAATGTTTTGTGTGCACTTGAAAGAAATATATAATCTATTGCTTTTGTATGGAATGCTCTATGTATATCTGTTAAGTATATGTATTGTAAAGTGTTACTTATGGCACATGATTGCTTGTTGATTGTCCAGAATGATTTATTCACTGATGAATGTGGGGTATTAAAGCCCCCTACTATTATTGTAGTGCTGTCTAGTTTTCTTTTTTGATCTGTTTATATTTGCTTTGGTGCCTCAGGTACACAAGTATTATTTTTATATCCTCTTGTTAGATTGATCCACTTAGTACATAATACCTTTCTTTGTCTCGTATCAGTCTTTTTCCTTTCATTTTTTCCAGCTTTATTGAAATAGAATAGACAATCAGTTGCTCATATTTACGTTGTACAATTCAACAAGATTTTTTTCAATGATAGTTGGCATACAATAATATATTAGTTTCAGAGGTACAGCATAGTGATTAGAGATCTATATAACTCACAAAGTGATTACCCCATTAAATCTAGTACTCCTCTCCTCCCTTACATATTACATCACTAACTTTTTTCTTTATATTACATTTTGTATCTCCATGCCTATTTTGTAACTATCCATTTGTACTTCTTAATCCCTCTGCCTTTTTTTTACCATACCTCCCAATCCTACTCCCATCTAGTAGCCCTCAAAATATCTTCCATATCTATGAGTTTGTTTCCACTTTTGTTGTTTATTTTGTTCTTCAGATTACATATGTATGTGAAATCATGCGATATTTGTCTTTATCTGACTTCATTCAGCACTATACCCTCTAGGTCCATCAAGGCAATATCTTTTTCCATCCCCTTCTTTTTAGGCTGGGTGTGTCTTTTATTCTGAAGTGAGTCTCTTGTAGGTAGTATATGTAGGGGTCTTGTTTTCTTATCCATTCAGGCACTCTATCTTTTGGTTGGAGCACTTAATTCTTTTCCATTTGAGATATTTGTTGATAGGTATGTAGTTATTGCCATTATTTATTCGTGTTTTTGATATATTTTTTTTTTTTCTTAAAGAAGTCCCTCCAACATTTCCTGTAATACTGGCTTGGTGTTGATAAACTTCTACAGCTTATTTTTGTCTGGAAAGCACTTTATCTGTCCTTCGACTCTAAATGATAACTTTGCTGGATAAAGTATTCTTGGTTGTATATCCTGGGTTTTCATCACTTTGAATATTTTGTGCCAAGTCCTTCTGTCCTGCATAGTTTCTTTTGAGAAATCAGCTGCCAGTCTTATGGGTGCTCCCTTGTAGGTAACTAACTGCTTTTCTTTTTGCTGCTTTAAGATTCTCTTTGTATTTAACCTTTGGCATTTTAATTATAATGTGTCTTGGTGTGGGCCTCTTTGGGTTCATCTTTTTTGGGATTCTCTGAACTTCCTGGGATTGTATGTCTATTTCCCTCACCAGGTTAGGGTTTTCCATCATTATTTCTTCAGATAGCTCTTCAACTTCTTGTTCTCCTTCAGATACTTCTATGACATGGATGATTTTACATTAAATTTTGTCCCATAGGCTCCTTAAATTATTAGTCTTCTTTTTTCTTGCCATTATGATTGGGTGTCCTTGACTTCCCCATGCTCTATATTGATTGTTCGAGTCTCTTCTTCCTCCACTCTGTTTATTCTCTCTAGTATACTCTTCATCTCAAATAATGTATTCTTCATTTCTGACTGGTTCCCTTTTATTATTTTAATTTCCATTTTTATGTTTTTTATCTCTTTGTTAAAGTTCTCACTGAATTCATCTACACTTCTCCTAAGTTCATTGAGCATCTTCATAACCAGTGTTTTGAACTCTGCATCTGTTCGATTGCTTAACTTCATTATTTCTGGATCTCTGTTCTGTTCTCTCGTATGTTTTCTGCTTCTTTGTCTTCCCATTTTGGCTGCCTTTCTATGTCTGTTTCTATGTACTAAGCAAAGCTCCTAAGTCTCCTGGTCTTATTTGTGCAGCTTTGTGTAGTAGGTGTCCAGTGGCACAGTCCTGAGAGGGGTTCAGCTGTAGGCCAAATTTAGCCCCAGCCTGTTCCCCTCTGGGGCCACCTATTAATATTCAGCAAGCAATCCACAAGTGCTATGTTTATTATGTTTATAGTTGCCTCAAGAGACCACGCCAGAAACTGAGGTCAGCCGCCACCAGTGTGGGTCTTGGAGCTGGTTCAGCAAGGAACACTGGACTGGCTGAGGATACAACTAGATGTGGCTTGGGTGGAGCCATGAGTTGGGGAAGGCAGAGTTTTAGGGAAATCCTCTGGATGGAGTGACCTCTGTTATCCAGTTTGATGATGTCTCAGCTATGGCAGTGCTGAGTCAGCACACTGGGAGGTCGGGAGGGCTCAACAGAGGAACAATGGATACTGCCAGCACTTCTTCCCAGGAGAGAGCCTCACCTCCTGCCCTCACTCTGACAACTAGATGTCCCCATGTAAGTCCCTGGTGCCCCTTGAGCAGCTGACCAGGAACTGGTGCTCAGAGCAAGCGAGTCCATCACTGAGAAAGTCCAAACATAGCCCCTTTAAGAGGCATCTGCAGCTGTTGCTTGCAACTGCTTGGGGCCCACAGCCTTATGTCTTCGCCCCCTCCTATCTCCTACCATTGAAGGATGATTTCTTATTTCTCTCCCTAGTTGTAGGGCTTCTGTTCACCTAGACCCCAGATGACTCTGCTTACTGTTTGCTTTGTGTTTCCATCACAACTTTGATTTGGTCGTAAGAGGGGATGAACAAAGCCTCTATCACTATGCCATTTTTGAACTTCTGAAGTCTTTGTTTTTAAGTCTGTTTTGTCTCATATAAATATAGCAACCCAAGCTTTCTTTTGTTTTTGGTTTGCATGGAATATTTTTTTTCATCCCTTCACTTTGTTAATGTGTGCCCTTACAGGTGAAGTGTCATATAAGCAGCACATAGATGGGACTTTTTAAAATTCATTCAACCAGTCTGTCTTTTGAATGGAGATTTAGTCCCTTTGTTTAAAAGTAATTATTGATAGGTATGTACTTATTGCTATTTTGTTAATTGCTTTCCAGTTGTTTATAGTTTCTCTGTTTCTTTTACTCTCTTGCTTTGTGATTTAATAATTTTCTGTAGTGGTATGCTTAGATCCCTTTCTCTTTCTCTTTCGTGTTTCTATGATAGGTTTTTACTTTGTGGTTACCATGAGGCTTTAATCAATTTATATTTATAATAGTGCATTTTAAGTTGATAACTTAAGTTTGAATGCATTCTAAAGCTCTACAATTTTACTCTCCCCTTAAATGTTATGTTTTTAATGTCACATTTTACATCTTTTTATCTTGTATATTTCTTTACCATTTATTGTAGATAGTTATTTTTACTACTTTTATCTTTTAAGCTTCACACTAGCTTTATGGATGATTAATATATCACCTTTACATTAGATTATTCTAAATTTTACAGTATATATTTTTTTACCAATGAGATTTATACTTTCATATATTTTTCTGTTACTAATCAGCACCTTTTATTTTTAGCGTGAAGAAGTCTCTTTAACATTTTAAGTAAAGACAATTTAGTGGTGATGAACTCCTGTATATTTAGCTTGTCTGGAAAATAATTCTTTAATTCTGAATATAATTTTGCCATCTAAAGTCTTATTGGTTGAAAGGTTTTTCTTTCAGCTCTATGAATATATCACACTATTTTCTTTTGGCTTACAAAGTCAGCTGAAAAATCTAATAGTCTGTGAGTTTCCCTTGTATCCAAGTTGTTTTTCTCTTGATGCTCTTAAGATTCTCTTGTCTTTTGTCATTTTAATTCTGTCAGTGTGAGTCTGTTTGGGTTCAACTTATTTGAAACTCTGTACTTCCTGGATCTCAATGTCTGTTTCCATACCCAAGTTGGAAGTTTTTAGCAATTTTTCTTTATTTTTTTAAATATATTTTTTAATTTTTAAATTACAGTTGGCATATAATATTATATTTAGTTTCAGGAATACAAAATAGTGATTAGACATTTGTATAACTTATGAAGTGACACCCCAATAAGTCTAGTACACATCTGACACCATACACAGTTATTACATTATTGACTAAATTCCTTGTGCTGTACCTTACATCTCTATTTTCATAATAATTTGTTTCTTTTTTCAATTAGTTGACGTGTAATATATTAGTTTCAGATGCACAAAATAGTGATTAGACATTACATAATTTATGGATTGATACATAAACATAATTTATGGATCGATTACCTCAATAAGTTCAATACCCACTTGGCATCATACATAGTTATTAAAATATTATTGACTATATTCCCTATGCTGTATTTTACATCCCGTGACTAATTTGATAACAGAATTTGTTCTTTTTTTATTTTTCAATTACAGATGACATTAATAATATATTAGTGTCATGTACACAGTATAGTAGTTAGACATTTGTATAATTTACGAAGTGATTACCCTGATTAGTTTAATACCCACCTGGCACCATATATAGTTATTACAATATTATTGAATATATTCCCTATGTTATGCTTTACAAACCCATGGCTATTTTGTAACTATCAGTTTGTACTACTTAATCCTTTACCATTTTTTATCCATCCCCCAATCACCCTCCTATCTGGCAACCATCAGTTTGTTCTCTGTATTTGAATCTGTTTTTGTTCTGTGTGTTCATTTATTTTGTTCTTTAGATTTCACATATAGGTAAAATTATATGGTATTTGTCTTTCTGTCTGACTTATTTCACTTAGCACAATACCATATAGGTCCATCTATTTTGTTGCAAGTGGTAAGATTTCGTTATTTTTTATGGCTGAGTAACATTCCATCATATACATATACCACTTCTTTATCCAATTATCTATTGATGGGCACTTAGTTTGCTTCTATATCATGTTTATTGTAAATAATGTTGCAGTGAACATAAGGATGCATATATCTTTTCAAATTAGTGTTTTCTATTTTTTCAAATGAATACCTAGAAGTAGAATTGCTGGGTCATATTTAGTTGTAGTTTTAATTTTTTGAGAAAACTCTATATTGTTTTTCATAATGACTGCACTAATTTGCAATCTCACCAATAGTGTAAGAGGGTTCCCTTTTCTTCACCTCTTGCCAACACTTGTTTGTTGACTTGTTGATAATAGCCATTCTGACAGGTGTGAGGTAATATTACATTGTGATTTGGGGTCTTTTATGATTCCATATAAATTTTAGGATTATTCTAGTTCTGTGAAAAAAAAAATGCCATTGATAGTTTAATAGAGATCGCATTGAATCTAAAGATTGCCTTTGGTAGTATGGACATTTTAACAATATTAAATCTTCCTATCCATGAGCATGATATATGTTTCTATTTATTTGTATCTTCAGTTTCTTTTGCCAATGTCTTATAATTTTCCAAGTATACATCTTTTACCTCCTTGGTTAAATTTATTCCTAGGTATTTTATTGTTTTCAATGCAATCGTAAATGAGATTTTTTTCTTAATTTCTTTTTCTGATAGTTCATTATTGGTGTATAAAAATGCAACAAATTTCTGAATATTAATTTTATATTCTTTAATTTATCAGTTCTAATAGTTTTTTGGTGGAATCTTTAGGGTTCTCTCTATATGGTTTATGTCATCTGCAAATAATGTGTTTTACTTCTTCCTTTCCAAGTTAGATACCTTTTATTCATTGTCTGATTGCTGTGGTTAAGACTTCTAATATTCTAATAAAAATGGTGAAAGTGAACATCCTTGATTTGTTCCTGATCTTAAGGACAGTGTTTTTAGCTCCTATGTTGTGTTCATAAATGTTTACAAGGGTTATATTCTCTTGTTGGAGTGATCTCTTTATCATTATGAAATGTTTCTCTTTGTCTCTTTTTTGTATCTTTTTTAAAAATCTATTTTGTTTGGTGTAAGTATTGATAGTGCAGCTTTTAAAACAATTTTTGTTTGCATGAAATATATTTTTTCATCTTTATTTTCAGTTTGTGTGTCTTTCAGTCTGAAGTGGATCTCTTGTAGACAGCATATGGTATTGTTTTCTTTCTTCAGCTACCCTGTCTTTTGATTAGAGTATTTAATTCATTTACATTTAAAGTGACTGTTGATAGGTACACAGTTATTGCCATTTTATTCACGTTTATGTTCTTTAAAAAATGTTTCCTTCTTAAAGAAGTCCCTTTTATGTTTTTTTTTATTATAATGGTTTGGTGGTGTTGAATTTCTTTAGCTTTTCTTGTCCATGAAACTCTTTATCTCCCTGTTAATTTTATATGATAGTCTTGTTGGGTATAGTCTGGGTTGTAGGTCCTTGCTTTTGATTACTTTGAATATCCTGCCAATCTCTTCTGGCCTGCAAAGTTTGTTGAGAAATCAGCTGACAGTTTTATGGGAGGTGCCTTGTAGGTAACTAACTGCTTTTCTCTTGATGGTTTTAAGATTTTCTTTGTATTTAACCTTGGCATTTTAATTATGATATGTCTTAGTGTAGGCCTCTTTCAGTTCATGTTGTTTGGGACTCAGTGCTTCCTGGACTTGTGTGTCTATTTTCTTTGCTAAGTTAGGGAAAACTTCCACCATTCTTCAAATAGATTTTCAGTCCCTCGCTTCTCCCTCTTCTCCTTCTGGTACTTCTATAATGTGAATGTTGTTATGCATGATGTTGTCTCAGAGGTTCTTTAAACTATCATCATTTGGGGGAAGTTTTTTTCTTTTTTTCTTTTCTAATTAAATGTTTCTGCTACCTTGTCATCTAAGTCACTGATTTGATCCCCTGCTTCATCTAATCTGCTATTGATTCCTTCTAGAGTATTCTTCATCTCAGTTATTCTTCATTTCTGATTTTTAAAAATTAGTTTCTATGTTGTTTTTCTTTTTCTGATGTTTTCTCTTTTTCTTTCATTTGGGAAGTGTTTCTTTGTCTCCTAATTTTGGCTACCTTTCTGTGTTTGTTTCTATGTAGTAGGTAGATCTGCTGTGTCTCCTAGTCTTGGCGGGGTATCCCATGGGGCCTGGTGGCACAATCTCCCTAGTCACTTGAGCTGAGTGCTTCAGGAATGTCCCTTATGTGGGTTGTGTGTGCCCTCCTATTGTAATTGAGCCATAATTGCTTTTGACATGTCTGTGGGTGAGGTTGACCCTTGGGCTGACTAGATATGAGGATTGGCCATGACCACAGTGAATGAGCTGTGGTGTCGGGTCTGACACCACAGGGCAGGATTTGCCTCACCAGGACTCTGGTACCTACTGAGGCCCACCCTTTGTGTAGGTCATTTGTGGAACTAGAAGGGTGGTGCTCTGCTGTGGTCTGAAGCTGGCCACCAGTCGTGTTGGTTCTAGGGCTTCTTGGAAGGGGTTTCCATGTAGGCCAATGTTAGCTGCTTCCTGTGCCTGGCCCAGGGCCACTTGGTAGGAGCTACACAGTGATCCACAGTCAGAAACTGGGCCTGGAGGCACGTGACCATTCTGTGACCTGAGGCTGGCTGCCTCCAGCATGGTCCTGGGACCACTTAGCAAGAGGCACAGCGTACACTAAGGCCAGCCACCACCTGCCTGGTGTCTGCATGCCTTTGAGCATTTTTCAGAAAATCTGTAGCAAGGTCCAAGGTTGACTTCCAGTGAGGCACAGCCACTGAAAGAGCCTCAGGTGGTGTCTGAGTTGGGTGGATTGGGATCTCAAGGAGTCACCAGGATGGGGTGAGCAGTCTTTACCATATTAATGATTAGATTTAGATTTGGTGCCCTCTGCGCCTGTAGGCTTTGTGGGGGGAAGGGCTCAACTCAAGAACAATAGCAGCTCTCGAACCAATCCTTACCTTGAAACTATACAATTCCATTTCTCTGGTGCCTTTCAAGTTGCTATCCCTTCACTGAAGCTTAGGATGAGGATTTGTGATTGAGTGAATCTGTGTGAGGGCCTTTTAAGAGGATGCCTGGGTCTCTAGCAGCCCTCTATCTTGCCTAGATGGAATCTTTGCTGATTTTCACAGACAGATGTTGTGGGGACTATTCTTCCTGACACTGGAATTCTGGGCTGGGGAGCCCGTTGTGGGGCTGGGACCCCTTGTTCCTCAGGAGGGACCTCTGCAGCCAAGATTTCCCCCTAATTCTCAACCACTACACATGGGTGTGAGACTAACTTCTTTCGCATCTCTGCCCCTCCTACCAGTCTCGTTGTGGCTTCTTTTATTATATCTTTAGTTTTAGGAGTTCTGTTCAGCTAGTCCTCAAATCGTTCTCAAGGTTGATTTGTTCTATAATTTTGTTGTAATTTCGATGTGGTCATGGGAGAAGGTAAGCACAATGTTTACCTACTTTGTCATCTTGACTGGAACCTAACCATTATTTAAATATGTTGTCTAACCTTTTCCCTCTTTTTTTTTTTTTCCTTCTGAGAACCCTCTAGTGTGAATATTGGTCTGTTTGATGTTGTCCTTTCAGTGTTTTAAGTTACCTTTCCTTTTAAATATTTTTTTCTTTTTGCTGCTCTGATTGGATGAATTCCAGTGCCCTGTCTTTGAGTTCACTGATCCTTTTTCTGCTTTGTCTGTTGTTGAACCCCCATAGTATATATTTTTTAGTTCAGGTATTGTATTCTTTAGCTTTGTGGCTTCTGTTTGGTACTTATATTTTCTATCTCTTTGTTGAAGTTCTCTGTGTGCATCCATTCTTCTCTGGTGTTCAGTGAGCAAATTTGCGGGCATTATTTTTAACTCTCTACCAGGTAAATCACTTTTTCTTTCTAAGTTTTTGTTTTATTGGAGCATATTCCTTTATTCTTTTGCTTGACTTTCTTAGTTTCTACGCATAGTAAAACAGCCACCTCTCCCACTCTTGATGAACTATTCAACAACGAGCTAGGGCAGTGTTGAAAAATGAGGTTCATCTTTCAACACTGCCCTAGCTCGTTGTTGTCTCTCAAAACTTTGTGGTTGACAAGCAGCAGTTTTTATTTTTAATGAATCCCAGTAGTTGATGGTGTCAGTGTCCTAAAGGGATGTATCTCAGTCAGCACCTAGATTCAGACTGATTGGAAGCAAGATCCTCAGGCAGCAGCTTTTAAGGTATGTAAATATATATAGATTTGTTGGACAACAAGCATAAGTCCTGCTGGCCACAAGATCCATGTAATCCGGGGGTGTCCCTTGGGCAGCAGTTGCAAAAATTTGGGTACCAGATGAGTATACAAGGTCTTTTCTGGGATAACTTACGGCCTAGATTGAGACAGAGGGAAAGTCCAAAATTGCATGCCATGGTCTCTGTCCCTAAAGTGAAACTCAATTGTCCCCTAGACGTGTGCTAAACCAGAATTCTGCCCCTTACACTAAAGCTCCAGGAGAAGCAAATATCTCTTTCACAGAAAGAATGGGGCAAGTTTCATTTTGCTGTCTGCACTCTGCCCTGGGGTTGGTAGCTTGCCAAGAAGTCTCGCCATTTGTTAGTGTTCCACGTGATCCAGGAATGCAAGCCCTTTTGGCCACCAGAGCTAATCCATCAAGGAGTCCTTTGGGTGGAAGCCACAAAAACTGAGGCATCAGATATAGAAAACAGGGCATAATCTACACATTTAAGCCCCACTCAGAGATACTGACATCTGGAACATGGCAGAAAGAGAGTGCAAAGACAGTGCCTGCCCTCTTAGGTTTCTGGAGGGCATTACAGTGGGCCCTTAGTTGTCTGGTAACTCTTTCTCCATTGGTTATAGTACTGTGGGATCCTCAAGCATAAGCCCTGCTGCCACTAGAGCCAGGTAATTTAGAGGTAGGCAAGGGCTGCAAAAATTGGAATAATAGAGGAAGGTAAAAGCTCCTTTCTAGAAGATACTGTCAAGCTGGAGTATAGCAGAGGGAGAGTACAGAGATGGTACACACCAGCCTCCATTCCTGGAAAGTACTCCAACACACCTCGAGTTGTGTGTTAAATTAGATGCCTGCCTTGCACATAAAATCTGGGTGCCTCTCAATCAGCTGCCTCTGAACTGCTCCCTGAAGCCCTTTAAGAGCTTTATCTGTTTGCTATAGCCTTGTGGGTCTCCTGGACATGAATCCTGTTTTACAAAGCTAAATGTTTTGGGGGCTTATCTCAATTGTTGGGATGCTCAATGTGGGGTTTTAACCCTTCTCTCTACAGGGAGAAACCAGGTTTTGAGTTGCCTCCCAACTGTGGGTTGCCATGCCCGGGGTGGGATTTATGGTGATACTGTGTCTCAGCTTCTCCTATTCATGTCAGTGTGTTTTTTCTTTCTCATTTTTCTAATGTGTAGGGAATCATTCAGCTAGTTTTTAATTTTCTTTTCAGAGGAAGTTATTCCACATGTAGCTTCAGATTCAGTGTATTCATGGAGTGAGGTGAGTTCAGAATCTTCCTACATTGCCATTTTGAACCAGAACCTGACCTTTCTTTTGGTTAATGTCACTAATATCTACCTCATACTGAGACAGAAGCCTCAGGGTCATCTTTGATTTCTAGTTCTCACTTTTTTTGAATCTTATTGGTAACCATTATCTACCTTCTGAATTGAACTATCGTATATCACCTACTTTTCACCACTGCTGAGCTACCTTTAATCTGGGCATTTAACTGCTAGATAACCATAATAACTTTCCAGTTCTTGTTTTCTTTTGTTTTCACTATTGACTCCTTTTAGTCCATTTCCCATATTGCCATTTAAGTGATCTTTTAAAATTCAATTCTCATCAAACTTCTTTGCTTAAATTTCTTTGAGAAATTTTCACAGTTAGAGAATGAAATATAGACCTCTAAAGCATTTCAGACAAGTGTCATGACATCAGCCTTGGGCCCCCTTTTCCTTTTCATCTGCTCTGTGATCACTTATATGAATGGTTCGGAGTTCTATAAATATGCTCTTCCTGCTATACCTCTGTTTGCATTTGCTGTTCCCTCTGTTTGGAAGAACCTTCTTCCACTTCTACCCCTGCATAAGTCCTACATCTCCTATATATTTTAGTGCAGGCATCATTTCTTCTAGTAGGCATTCTTTGAACATAGCAATACTTGTCTTCAATTTGGGATAATTGCCCCTCTTCTGTGCTTTCACAGTATTTGTATGAAATACAATCAAATTATCAAATTGTATGTAATTATCTTCTTGGTAGGATATTGTTTTGAAAAATCCAGATTTTCTCCCAATGCCTGCCTTTCTTATGTTGTCTATACCCTTTGCCTTTCTTCCATTCACTCAGTAGAATTGCTTTAAGAGAGATAATACACTAAAAAATAGAGAATATAATTTGTACTTGAAATTGAGATTTGGAATTTAGAAAAACAAACTCCAGTGCTAAAAGACTTGGGGCATAGACAATAGAATAGAAAAAGAAATTTGGACAGTCAGACTACTTATACACCAAGCTAAAGCTTCCTTGGACTTGGTGAGTGTGGGGCAAAGTAAAAAGAAAATTAGAAAAGAAATCAAAGAATCAAGAGGCTGAGTGTTCCTGAAAAACGTCCAAAGACCAGAGACTGCCGTGTGGCCATTTATTTAAAAGAGGTCTTTTTTAAGTCCAATAGGAAGCCTAGGAGAGAATGAGTTAGTATCTTCTGTGGGTGACATGTGTATTCTCTCTAAGTCTACCTTCTCAATGTTATTGAGAAAGCAATAGAAACATAGTAGCTTCGTTTTTTCAAATGAATTCAAAGTCAGGGGGTTATTACTGAGGAGTGATAGTAGAGGGGAATTCTTGCTAAAACCAGTTGGAACTGCTTTGGTTCAGAATGAGCAGGAAGCTTATGTAGTTCTTCTGAGGTCTTGCCACTGGCAAGATTCTTTATCAGTTTATCTGGAGGTAGAGTACTATTTTCTAAAAAAAAAAAAAAAAAAGTGTTTATAACATTTCAAAGAAGACTTTTTTTGTGAGCTGCTTTAGAATAAAACAAATCTCTAAATTTCATTTCAATTACTTATTAGACACAAATATTAAGGAATATTAAATTTATAAACTGTAGTAATTTATTAATATTAATTTACACATTTTCCTCTATCACAATTGTATGAGTTCTTTGAGGGTCAGGATACTGTGTGTTTTCATGTATACTGAGAAATTAGCATATAGGAGATATTCTGTAAATGTTCATTAACAGTATAAGTGGAAGTCCCTTAATTGATATTTTCCTTAATTTTTATCCTTTGCATGTTACCTGCTTTGTCTACCTATGTTGGCGTATCTTTTGTCACTGAATTCAATTCAGGAAACTATTTGGACCCATGTGAATCTATGTGGATATTTCTGGAACCTTCTCACTTGGGTTATTTTTAGTGTAGGGTTCTAGGAATAGCCCCGAGAGGCATATTTGGAAGGAAATGTGTAGAAATAGAGCTGGTTCTAATTGTGGTGGCACAATTAGAACACTAAGGGATCTCAAAATTTGTAATGAATCTGCTGTGATGCAAATAGATTGACAGCTGGGTGCTTCACCATACCCTGAGATCCAAGACAAAGGCAAACCCGCACTGCATCGGAAGCATCATTACATCACACACCATGCATTAATCAAAGCTCACACCACTCACACATCTCACTCACATGTCCCTGTTGAATGCTCCTTTCCCAGGCTGTATCAGTAGGGTACCTAAATGATCATTGGACTCTGAACTTCATATACAGGGACACATAATCTTTAGTTGGCAGAGGAGACTTTTTAATATCTTAGCAGCCATTCTTGAGCTTAAACTAAGAGCTCTGTAACTGGAATGCAGTCAGGTATACAAAATTACCTGCCTTAAAAGATTATAAGTATCAGAGTTGACTCCTATGCCTAAGTCCAAATTCACATGTTGGAAACTCATAACCCTAAATAAAAATGTCTCTAGTTTAAGTTCAGTGTTGTGTCCGAAAGGTGAAGGTAACAAGAAGTGGAAATAGGCATCCTGGGACAAAAAAAGTAATAATAATATAAATTAAAGGGTGATGAAAAAATGACCAAACTAAGGCTGAGAAATTCAGGAATATAGTCTCTTAGATATTTATTATAATCTCCAAAAAATAAAACAAGATAAACCCAAAGAACAAAAACCACTTTCTATACAGAATTCACAAACTTATTACCTAGTAGAACACATACAGTTTTTACACAATTAATTTCAATAAAGAGAATTAGAACTTCACAATGTGAATACACTTTATAGTTTTAAACCCAGACAAGAGCTCCCAGGACACAAAAAGAGTCACAATATTTGCTGTGCAGCAGTTTTTGACTAAACATCATGATCACTATATGAAAGCATTAAGCTGTTACTCAATATTTTCTCAAGAAGAGCTCAGTGCAGTTACTAAGAAGGAGCAAAAAGTGCCCGTTACAAAGGAGGGTCTTCATCTGTGCACTTTCCAACACCCTTTATGGGAAACATAGAACTACAGAAAAATCTCTGGGTGCACATCTGCCTGGTTGACGCTGGATTAAACAATGTCTTGTGGTTTGGTGCATGAGCAAAATGTCTACATCAACTGTTCTAATGTGGCTTTAAAGCAATTTGTGTTTTGTGGCCAAGTCTGGGGCTGCTCGGCACAGACAAATATGATGCTACAGCTTGTTTTCCTCATGGAGACGAAAAGAGAAACAAACTGGGGTAACTTGATGGGTTTCAGAGGATCAGTTTGGTTCTCTGGAGGAAAGCAATGATTTTTAGCTGCCGACTTTGTTACCCTTCCATTCACAGGAAACATACTGTGACCTTTCCCACTTAATTAGCACAATCTCCTCATAGCTAATTCTGACCTCTTCAGTTGAGCCATCCTTGACTCTTCCAGTTCTTATAGGTCTCTCATTCTCTGTGCTCCAATATCCAGACATAACTTAGCATTTGGATGGTATCCTGGCATTTTTCCTCCTGCTTCAGTCTTTGAACTTATTAGAGGCCGGAGCCATACCTCTTCCATGTTTGATTTCCACAGCACTGATCACATGGTATTCAATAACTTGTGATAACTAACTAAACACTTAAACACACCCTTTAATTATTATTCTAATGTTGACTACCTGCTTACATTTTCTTTTTTTAATTTGGCACAAAGTCATCTCTCATCTCCCTGTTTCACCCACCTTCACCTGAGTTCTTCAGTAGGTTTGAGGGCTGAGTACAAAATTTAGGCTATCACAGTTAAAATAGGGCCACACATCACTGGTGGTACCCCAAAGCCATTTAATATGATTGGCACATCTTCACATGTCAATTTCAGGCAACTTTCATAGAGAGTACTGAAGGTGTCATATGATGTACAGATGGCCATGGGCATCTAAACGCAACTGCTCTTCATCACTTTGAGTGAATAACATAACTTTCTAAGGGTATTATGATTTACTCTGTTAACTAAACAAAAAGGCAAAGGACAATATTAAAATGAATACTTTGCCTTAAAAATTGAAATGGCAAATAGGAGTTTAAGTTAGTTGACTTACATTAAACTTCATGTACATGATCACTTATAGTTTTTGGTAATCCAGCAACTGGGCCTCATTTCTTGATTTTGCATCTCAGTGAAGTTCTAGGCCACCAACTGGGGGATTAACAAGAGAGTTTGAGGGTGAATATGAGTTTATGATGACATACCAAAATGATTTAAGGACTCTGACTTGTTTTTGTTATATAACTGGTGTGGACAATTGAGAATTGACGTGAATATAACATTAGCTACAACCTAAAAAGCCGTCAATATTTTAAAATTCCCAGGATTGACTGTTAAATTTGCAAACAAAATACAAAATTGAGTTACAATAAAATATACATACAAATACAAGAGTTGAAAATTCTTAGACAGAACATGTGATCAACATTTCTGAGAAGAATAAAAATGACTTTTCCTTATGTGGATACATTTTCTTAGGTATCTAAATTAGCCTCTTAAGAGACTAAAGGAGAAATTCTGAATCAGACAAGGGAATGCCTATATAAAATAAACTAACAATCATTCTATCTTGAAACAAAATCCACAATTCTAAAAGGTAAAATTGACATATTTGCAGATACTAAACGTTTGGTTTTATAGGGAGAAAAAGTACTTTGAAGTAGGCACAGAGGAGTTTCACATGACACCAATAAGGTATTTACTGTATAAATTGCACCACTAGACAAATACAGCTACAAGGAATAATTTGAGTAAGTCACACAACCATCCAAAGCATCTCACACATTCATTATAATTCATTTTTTCACACTAGTTTATATACACTGAGTAAGTCATTAAATATTGCACTTATTGGCCCATGAACCCTCAATTCTGAGGTGTTGAAAAATAGAAAACAAATCTATTTTTATAACATATTTCATGCAACATTTAAGACATTTCAGTTCCACAAACACCATTAAATAGTTGTACATTTGGACAGTCCAACGGCATCACATCACATCTGACATTAACAATATATTAACAGGAATTACAGGAAGTTTTCATTCAGCATACATCCTAGGGATAATGAGTCAATGCATGGAAAACCCTCATACTGATACAGCAAACAATCCCCAGACTTCATTTTTATGAGGAGTATGGACCACTAGACAGATGTAAGTCATGCTCACTTCCCAAAAAGGCCAGGTGTCTGTGTGGCTCACATATCATCTGTGTCTTTAAGAACAGTATTTATGAACCTAAGCAATACTGGCCCTCCAAAACATGAATATGAAAATATTTCCATTAAGAAATAAAATTACAGGCAACTCTCAATTGTCCACGATGAAGGAAAGTATAAACACAGGTGAATGAAATATACAGGTAACCTCCAACCTCATTTCAGCAAGTCATAACTGGTTGAAACTTGACCAATAAGAGTGCTAATGGGTGGTAAATGGTAAAATTTAAGTGTCATTTCCTATTCTTGGTCTCATTATTCTATAAGAATAGTGCTGTAAAACTCTGAAATGATAAAAAAAAAAATCAGCAAGTAGAAAGAACTGAAAATAGAAAGTTTGATTTGTCTTTTAGTTAGATGGTCCGATATTAATATTTGAGCTCTGACAGAAGTTTTGAAATAATTTCTTTTGTCTACAGTTTGTGCAAAATGCATTTTCTCCCTATCCTCTTTTTAATGGAAATTATGTGCAGACACACAAATCAGTGCGAAGAATCTATTTTGTTGAGCTTTTTAAACAAAACCAGAGTTACTGTAGGAACACAGCAAAAGCTTCTTTTATCCTAGCACTGAGAACACACCATATATGGAAATTTCTCTTCATATATAAAAAGTATCCGTGTGTGCATGTGTGCATGTGTACATGTGTTGGGAGGGGCAAAATTTTGAGTGTGGCTCAAGTGTAAATATTTTAATCTACCAAAGGGAAATATTATTTTACTGGAGTGTCAAGCATTTCTGAAAAGAGTTTCAAGAAAGAAAAATTATGAAATAACAATAGTAATAGGCAGATATATTTTAGATAAACTTCAGACCTGTTTTTGCCCTGTCCTACAGATAGTATTTCTAGAACCTGGAACACTTTAGGTGCACAGTTGGAATAAAGATGCTTTTTTTCTGGTCATAAACTTCATCTTTTATCCAATTTGTTTCAATTCATTCCAGAATATAAAGTAGGTTTATGTCTTTAACTGGCTTTGGTCAAAATTCACCTAAAATATAAAGGACTCTAAAAAGCTGACTAATGGTTAAGCTGGTCAGCAAGACTTCACCATATTGCTGGTGAACTGCTAAAGCACAGAGAGTATACATAAACAGACAAAGCTAGGCAGAGCTGCAGAGGTCACATCCTCCAGCGGGTAATTAGAAAGGCCACATGGGTCTAGTTGCTCATGTATCACCCTGACACAGCATACTGAGCCAGCATACACGCAAAGGAACAACGTGTCCCAGTTACCAGTCATGCAAACTATAATGTAGAGAGTGAAGATTCTCTAGACAGAAACAGGCCACCTCCCAATATGCCACACCAAAAACAGCTGATTGAGCATTCCAATAGTATTTTGGTCTAGAAGAGTTTCAGTTATGACTTTAAAATAAGATTTACCTCAGTTCTTCAATTTTTCACATGCAGCTACTACCTTAGCCTTGAGATAGCTTGGTAGTGTCTGAATACATTTTTAATATAGTCCCACAAATGCCACATGGTTATCTGAAAGATGACATAGTACATCTTCACTAAGCACTAAGATATACATTGGAAAAGCAAGTCACAGTGAGCTACTGATTAACAGTAACCACGTTCCAAAATTAATGTTGCTTCATGGAAGTTCAATTAACAGTGGACTGTATTTTACTTTTAAAAAAGAACATTGCATACCTGAAAGCCTATTCTCAGCATAGATGTAGTTAAAATTGGAGTTTGGTTATTTTTCAGGAACCAGTTCAATCTAATGAACAAAAAAACTATAACCTGGATAAGAGTTAAGTAGGTGAAATATAATTGTTTATTGACAATATAGATGTATATAATTTGAGTTGTAATTTTGTAGAATTTATACTTCATATTTATGATAACAAGGCTACAGCTTCCTGCTACAACTAAAGGCATTATCATACTTCCCCTTCCAAATAAAAAATCTTAGCACTTATTTACCAGGCAACAGAGGGATACTGACTTCAAGTAAATCTAAGGAGGAACTGTAAGAACTTCTTTGTTTATATAGTCTTTAGAAATTCATCAAGGCAATAGAAGCTGTTCGGTGCGAGCAGCAGCAATAAACTAATTCACTGTCTTGAAGCAATTCCTCTTAGAAGGTAGATGTGATACTAGCTTGTAAACTGCCATTTTAGGACTTAAGAAACGTCATGCAACTTCTATATCCATTCACATCCCAAAAAGCCGAAATGCAGAACCACTGTAGGAATGGCTATTTGAAATAACTTCCAGTCCAGTTTTTTCAATTATATTAGAAACAGAAAGAAATGCACAAAAACTAAAGCTTTTGGAAATATTTCCTCAAAACAATCAAAGTTTGTTTCTAAAAGTAATTGGAAGAGTGGGGGTGGTGAGATGCTAGGTAGCGGAGAAAGAGAAATTCATACTTGAATCACGAATTGCGTCAAAGACAACGATGAGTTTCTAAAATTTACAAACTAACAAGCATATATTTTTAAGATATCTTGTTCTTTTGAATACACATTTAGCTATTCCATTAGAAAAATGACAGTTTTTACTATTTAAGCTGTTGAGATGGAGAATGTAGGAGGTATTGTGTGTGGATGTGAGCATGGGTGCGTGCGCGCGCATGCGCATGTTGGCCCAAAGGCTTATAAATTACAATTTATAAGTAATATAGGTTGATGCCAATAAATGGAAGCTCACTTAGTTAACCTTTGGCTGGTTCTTCTGCCGTATTTGATTTTAAAACCAGGATCTCTTGATGAAATTAGGAATAGAGAATATTCTCTTGCCTCACGCTAAACAGGTGTCCATTCACTTGGGCTCTGTGGCAATCTCTAGAAACTTCTCACTAGATGAAATTCACATCAGGGTAGGAGTTTCAAAACTGAGAATCAGTTAGAAAGGCTCCATTTCCACTGAGGTTTGGAAAATAGAAATTATCGAATGTTCCTTGACAATGATCCTCAGGCTGTTGCTTCATCACTCTCCCCTGACTGGCATAAGGTAGTTCAACCTTGGCATGCTTGATACTGTGTTAAGTGGTCACTTGCTTAGTTCTTTTGGTCCCAGGGCCAGTTAATTCCATAGCAATCAGTTCTCCAGGAAAAATGTTTACAAGAGAGCAAAACTCAACTTTTTCTTCCACTTTTCTACCCTCTTATTTTGCTTTCCATTTTATTAAACACATCAAGGTCCTGCTGAAAAAGCCATCTGAAACATATTTAGGCCTTTGACATCTGTATGTATGTGTGGGAGGGGAGCTGGCTTTATTGCTTCATGTCAGGTTTTAAAAGTGAGCTTAACAGCTATATCATTGAACATGGCCACTTTCTAGTTCAGGATACAGAAATATTACAATACCATGCAAACAGGCTTTTGTTTTAAACAAATCTGCTTTGATGCCCCTCCCACTTTCTCTTTCCCTTCACTTTAATTTCTGTAATTTTTGAAGCTAGTTACCCCATTAAAAATCTAATAAAGCATTAATGTCTTTTCTTCACTAAGATTATGCCTGCCTTTCAGGATGCAGAAGTAAAAATTTATTACCAATTAATGGATCTTGTTAAGAATGTGAGAAATAACATGAATATGCTTAAAACACCTCAAATGCTCTCCTATAATTTTCATCTTCTTATTTTATATATGACCTAGTTCCCTGACTTGTAGGCTTTTATTCTTCAGAAATCTCTTTAAATATATGAATGTTTCCCTATCAATATCTTTGCCCAATAAACTTGCAGCCAATACTTTCATGAGAAGGTTCTGTATTTTTGGAAAGAACATCTTTAATATCAGTACTGAAAGAGAAGAAATTCCATTTAACACAACTGTCCTTCTAAGTCTGCCACACTGTGCTTGCTGCCTTTTTAAAGTCTTAGCTGTACACAATGCTGGGTGGTGACACTGATGCCAAGTTCTCCTCTAGTGCTATCAGAAGAGCTGGGGGGATCTGTTTGCTTGATGTTCATATGTGGCCTTCAAGAAATCTGGAAGAAAGAATCTGGTTCACATGATTTCCTTCCTCCTCTCAAATTGCTTATGGCATCCTGATGTGTTTCTGTATTTCTAAGCTCCCAAGAGTATTCTCTGAGTAACTGGAGCATGTTTAAAGGCTTACAGAATGTGGATGTGCTTCAGAATTATGTTGAACACCTGGATTGAAAAAGATTAGAGATGAAATTTTTTTCTACCACCTGAGAGCCATTGAGACACTGTTTAAATATCTTCTAAGTGCATTAAAGAACTTAGCTGAGGTGTGAAGGGAAGGCAATGGTTGGGGAAGGCAGTCTATGTCCTAACATGTTTCAACGCATCCTCTATTACAAGAGCTGGTGATGGTTCCAGAAAGTCATGGTGGTAGTGGTGTATATTATGGGGGTAGGGTATGTTGTGGGAGGGCTAGTTATTAAGGAATGGGAAGGAGCTCAAGCCTTGGCATTTTACAGAGATTCATACCCTTGTCGAAATGTTTGTTGTGTAACGTTCAGCAGATACCTGTCATTGGCCTCAAATATTCAGAATGTTCAGTGGAATCAGCGGTCCTGGCTTAGGGTAATATTTAAACATTTAAACTAAGATTATTGTTTAAATCTAGTTCTAGTCAGGTAAATATTAATCTCTTAGGAAACTTGCAAGGGCCTTAAACAGAATATTTTAATTTCTTTATAGTCAAGGGTCTCCTCAGTAATACTGAAAAATAGACAAATTTTCTAAGTAGTAAACTGATCAGAAAACTGGTCATTTACTTAGGACATATATTTCCACTTGATTCAGTTAAGAATAAAGCAAATAAGGTCTCCTGAGATCTCCTCCGCAACACAAGCAATTCCTTGGTTATCATTTCTTCAAGTGAAAAGCATAATTTGAATGAATGGCACAAAAGTCAGTTGTAAGGAAATTATAGTCTGAGGTCCCAGCAGTAGCTTAATCTGAGAAGAAATCTGACATAAAGAGCCTAGAAGACACATAACAAATCACATGCAAATACCAGATCTTTATAGATAGTCCTTACAAATTTAAGATCACTTATTTGCCACATATTAACACAGGGAATCTCCCAAGAATTCAATGCATATACTAGCCATTGACATCAAAGATTTCCCTCAAATGATTATTAGGCAGTATAAATGAAGGCTAATCAACCATTTATAAATGCTTTTTGTTGTTAGTAACCAAGCCCCTAGAGCTGCCTGTGGGTGTGAGGACACTAACAGCCACAGTTGGGCTGAGGTGGGGGAGGGGTCTCCTTGAATCTTGTGTTCTGCTTTGCGGCAGTGATGGCCGGATCCGTCTCCAAACTCTCTGACATTTTGTCGCAGATGATATCCACAAGGCGCTCAAATGTCTGCTTGACATTAATGTTATCCTTGGCACTCGTTTCAAAAAACTCAAACCCTGGAAGAAATACAGCTTGGTCATTTCATACTTCTGCTGAAGTTAAGTGAGACTTGATTATAGTTTTGAATGCTGATGGGATGATGGTGGAACAGTAGTGGGTAGCGGGTTTGGTTTGGGTGAGAGATGAGAGGCAGGCATGAGGCGTCATTTGAGCAAATGCTACCATCTTTCTATCCATTAACAGAAGTTATAAAGCGGAATTAGTGATGTTCACATGTTATTTTTTCTCTATTGATTCATTTATGCTGCCAGAATGGCTGATGAGCCTAAAACTAATCCTTTGGCAAGAGTTAGTAATGGCATTAAGAATCATCAATACGGAATCTGTCTTTGCCAGCCTTTCCTCCAATGCCTGGCCCACCATCTTTTCTAGGACTGGTGTTATTTGGCATTTTTTCTTCCCCTGTTTTGCATTCTACCAAAATGATTTTCATTTTTCTATTAACTTGAAGCCTAAGTTAATAAGCTTCAAGTTAATAAATTTGGGATTACCAAACTCCAACATAATCCGGTTCTTTCCATGTCTGCCCTGCTGCTGCCCAATAAAAGATTTGAGGGTGGGCTTTTGGGGAATTTCCAATATCTAAAGGTGGACACAAGGTGGCACTAAAGCATCATTGGATTTACCTTAAGCGAACTTCAACCTCCTTTAGGAAATGTGAGTGGTGTTATTAGTTTAACAGCCCTCCAGGGTTTTGTATAGCATTGCATCTATTGGTGGTGATTTTTCTACAGCTTCCGTTATCTATCAGGTTTTTACCGACATCTGGGAAAGGACTCTTGATAAATTTCAAATGAGCTGCCAGAACTGCAAGAAGGTATAAAAAATGCAGTGACAGTTTCACACTTCCACTGATGTGTCACTGTACCTGGGGAGAAGCAGCTTTAGTAAGCTGCTCTGTACACAATCTTATCACCCTGTTGTTTGCATTCACATTCCACTGTCTGGGCTTACTGGTCAGTTGCCATGACAACCTCCCCACTAGGCCAAAGATTGCTCTGGTCCATTCAGGGCATTTTGATTTAGGATGTATTGGGATGAACACAGAAATACTTTCCTAATCCATTCTGAATTTTACACCCTATAAATCTTTCTGGTTACATCTGGCTCTATCTCAGAGGAGCCATATGGATTCAGAATGATTAAATCATGTGATTTTATCTCAGCTTCTAGGGTGGACTAACATTTTGCATCCATGTCAAAAATCCCTCCGATAATAACCCGGAAATACTTATTTTCTAAAATAGTGAAGCAATTCTTATGAGTTAAAATTTCTAATTTAGTTATAATACTATATATTCAGTTAGATGACTTTATTTGACCTTGAATTTCACTGGCTACTGTCTATTCTATTGTTAAAATATAAGTGAATAATTACAAGATTTAAGTTGAAGGAACATGAGTAGAGCCAGGGTCTATAAAGTAGTGGTGGGTGTTTCAAACCATCTTTGGCCTGTATTTATCTTTCATTTGTCTCTCTAGGTAGTGCTTATATAGCTCTTACATTCTATGTTTCTTTACATAAAAGGCTATCTGATGTTGACAGAATTCTCTTATGTTTGTATATTATAGGGCTAGATCAATAACCTTTCAGATTCAGATTTTGGAAAGGAAAAGTATAGATCTAAGCAATATCTTTAGTGCTATTCACCTCCTTGTAGGGATTTTTCCAGTGCTAATGGAGGGGGCTTAACATCACAAGATACCAGGATCCCACTGAAGAGGTCAAAATCATTGGCTGAAACTTTGGAGAAAAAAAATCCCACAATTTGGCATAAAGGTTTCAGTTACGGGTTCCATTCTCCCTACTCTTCTGCTGACACTTCTTTTACTTATTTCTATGATTGGGGAAGGCACTGAACTAGGTGGGGATCTTAAAAGATTTGGCCATTGTGAAAATATGGTAATCTATGTAAGCCTTTGTCAAATGTGACTTTTTATCTGAACTTTAAAATCCTCCATGATGTTGGTGTACTATCTGAGGTCAGTAAAATGTCCTTGACCACAGGAGCCAGAATGCTCTTAGTGACTTGATCTTATTTAACCTGATTTAGCTTTCAGCCTTGGATATCTGTCTCAGACTATATTATCTGGTAGTAATTATTTCAGCGTTCACATGTCTTCATCAATTAATCAATGAACACTTTCAATTAACCATAGAAACTCTGATCATCCTTTCACATTCTTCCCTCATCAGAACTTTTCTAATTTCTGTCTAGCACAAAGAGCACTGTTCCTGAGTTGGTTGACCCTTGCACTGTGGAGCAGTACATTTCTGCTTTCAGCCTTTTCAAGCCTGATCCTGCAAGGACCTATTCTGCCCTTTCCAAAAGCCATTATAGGTACTGCTGGATCTTAATCTATATATTACCTCTTATTTTAGTTTTACTTGCTGTTAGGGACTGGATAGAAGCTTGGAAAGATTTCCTATGAAAAACTTATTTCCTATGAAAATGTATTAGTTATGCTGAGGGAAGAAGGTTTGTGGACAAACCTTAAAAACAGGATAAGTGGAAGAAGTCAGAAATAAAGGATTATAGTATGTTCCATTTATATTAAATGTGCAAAACAGGCAAATCTGTAGAGATAGAAAGTGGACTAGTGGTTATCTAGGGAGATATTGATTGTGGTAAAGTTTTCGCACCTCTGTGAATATATAGTTAAGAACTACTGAGTTGTATACTCTAAACAGGTGAATTGCATGGTAAGTGGACTATATTTCAATAAGGTTATTTGTTTTAAAGAATCACTGTCCTAAATGAATGAGAATGTATGTTGCCTCTAAGAGATCTTTCCAAAAGGAATCCTCATTGGGGAAACAATTTCATTGATAGAGAACTCTGTCAATCAGAAAATGTCTCCTCATGACCAACACAAACCCTTCAAATAGATAATTAAGTCCATGTTTTTGTTCTAGTCTCTATAGAGAAGACAGAACAGCTGCTTATCAGGAAAGATGTTCTGATACACACTGGTGAACACAAGAAACATAAACCCCATGCTGCTTAGCCTGTTGGCACAATTCTCTCCACTTCTTCCTGTAGGACCCGTGAGTTCTGGGTTGCAGGGAAGTCTGGCACTTTCTCAGACCAATACTTATAGGGCAGCAAACAGGAAAGTATAAAGCTCATTGAGGTTGCAGATTCCAGGCTGTCACTCTAGTGCTTGAAGAGCACCGAAATGTCATAGCACCTCACAAGAGACCCTTCCACTTAATATTGCACTGAATTGATGGTAATAATCGCAACTCCAAGAAAAATCACACCTGCTCACTCTTTTGTAGAAGGAAAGCAGCTACTAAAATCATACTCAATAATTCATTTTCATCTCTAATTGTTAAAAGTCCATGATCTGCCCTTAGGTTTTTATTCCCAAACTCCTAAATGAGATTTTCCAGATTCTATTTGTAGTTCCAGTGTCTTCCCCTTTCCTGTGGATTGGATGAACCAGAGCAACAAGGACAGGTCATTCTGCTACCAGGTGGGTAACATTTGGGCCAGAACTTATTCAGATTGCTGAGCAGCAAGATGAACTATATTGTATTAGCTTGTTGCATGCTGGGCCCTTGTCTGGAGACAGACTTCAGGAGGAGGAATCAATAAGGATTTTGACCCACTTGCCTCAAGAAGGGCCACAGAAAGCAGACCAAAGCAGCAAAGACAGCAGGAGCTCAGCCAGTTTTGTGTTACAGAACTTAATGATCAGGTATCCCGGTCTTGTCTTTAGCCAGGCATGCCCAGATGATAGCTTCTGCTTTGTCAAGATTCTGAAACTATGCAGGAGTCATTCTATGGCCTTGACAAATCCTGGTTGAGGTAGACAAGGTTTTCTCCCTGCCCTATCCTCTCCAGACACGAGTTTAATACTCTTCATATACGGGAAAAGCTCTGATGCTGCCCATGTTAAGATTCATGATTCTCAGCTGAACAAAATTTAAGCTCTACAGCCTATCATTCACATCTCATCTTATTGACTCCCTCGGCAATCCCCTCCCAGACACAAACCTACACACCCCAAACTGTTTCAGCCAAACTTATCCACTCTCTGGAGAAGAAACTTGATCCAAGTCCCTTCCGTTTTTGCCCATGCAAGTTTCCTCCTAAAGCACTGTCCCTCATTTTTCCCCCTTCCCAATCCAACTTATTCTTCAAGACAGAGATTGCTGTGTGTTAGATCTGGCCTCCAGACTTTTAAATATTTTGAGCCACCATTTAAAAATTCAGATTTCTGGAGTGACATCAAGAGGGCAACATAGGTCATTCCTGACTTTGCTCCCCTTCACAAGGAAAACAACTATGTAGAAGACACCACTGAAAGAATAGATCGGGGGCGGGGGGAAGGCTTAAGCACACCCATGCACCACAGAGACCAAGACAAACTGCATTAGAAGGGTAAAAAAAGCAGCTACAGGCTGACCACCTTGCCCCTCTCATAGGCTGCTGCAGTGCCATGCCGAGAGGTCTTCCCTGAGCCTACAGTTTCTCCAGCGAAAAGTAGAGCCCCGGGTAGACATCTAGCTCCTCCTAGAATTGTGGATCACCCTGGTCTCACCATACAGGGATAGTGGGGCAATGTGTGTGACTCAACCACTAGGACTCAGATTGTGACAGAGCAGGGACTTGCAACAACCAGCACTCAGATCTTGGCCGGCTAAGTTCTTACCTGCAGCACTCAAGTAGCAGTCCCAACCAGCAGATTTGTTCATCTGAATAGCCAAGATGGTGACACAATCTGACCAGGGAACTCAGTGGGACATAGGTCTGTCTGATTTGGGTCCACAAAGAAAGAGCTTTGCTGGCCCTACAACCTGGCCTGCCTCCACCCAGGCAAAAGAGGAGGCAGAGACTAACCCATTGCTGAGTATAGCTTCCAGCTCCACTTGAGCAAGGAGTCCATTAAGCAAAATAAATAGTCTGCAGAACAAAGGCAGAGGCCATTTAGTTAGAAAACTTGGGGCAAGACCATAAACAAAAGACCTTGCTGGCCTTGGAGCTGGTTTTTATGCTTTGCATGGGCAGGAAAACTAGTTCATAGCCCCGCCATTGCTGAATATAGATAGACCAATCAACCAGGCATCCTGACTAGTGCACTTGAGAAGCTATGTAGTTCATTCGACAGCCCTGCTTACTACAGTGGCACTTGCACAGAGAGTACACTCCATGGTTTCCCTATCTGCAGAGAAAAACCAATGGCTTCATGTGAATTCAATGCACAATCTTGCCTGATTCAGCTTCCCAAATAAGAAGCTGTGAAGCTCCTGGGGCCTGCCCTGCCAGAGCAAGAAATCTAATTCATAATGCCATCCATTACTGAGTAGAGTACCCAGTTTGAACCAGCTAGTAAACCTAACCAGAGAACCCGGGCAAATGGCAAGCCCATCGTATAGCTTCACTTTGGCAGAGAAACAAGCCAGCAGACCTATCCAACTCTTCTTAGCCAGTGGCACCAGCAACTTCCTGTCAACCTCAGAGCTTGCTCTGGTGGGCTGATAGCTCCACCAGTCAAGTATGTTACCAGCAGACACATCCAGAAATACAAACTGAGTTGACTTGTGAAAAACTGTCTCTCCCAAAGTGAACATGTAAAGTCTTGAAGAAGAAACTGCAGATACCAATGTAAGTAATCAAGAATCACAAAAATTGAGGTAAATATGATACCACCAAAGGAAACTAATAAAGCTCTGATAAGTGACCCTAGAGAAAATGGAGATCCATGAACTGTCAAAGAATTCAGAATAGTTCTCATAAAGAAGTTTGATGAACTACATGAATACACAGACAAGTACACAAAATTAGAAAAATAATGCAAGAACAAAAAGGAAATTAACAGAGATACAGAAACACTCAAAAACAAACAGAAATGTGTTCACTGAAAAATACAATGACTGAACCAAAGAATTCAAAAGCAAACTTGACCATATAAAAGTTAGAATTAATGACCTAGAAGAAAGGACATTTGAAATTATCTAGTCAAAGGAGCAAAAAGGGGGAAAAAGCCTATGGGACTTATAGGACACAATCAAAATAAACAATATCAGCATTATGGAAATTCTAGAGGAGAAGAGAAAGAGACAGAAAGAGAAAGTATATTTAAAGCAATAATGGCTAAAAATTTCCCAAACTTAAGGAGAGAAATGGACATCCAGATCCATAAGCTTCACAGGATCCTAAATAGGTTGAAACTGAATAGGGCTACCCTGAGATACATTATAATTAAGTTGCCAAAGTCAAAGACAAAGAATTCTGAAAGCAGCAAGAAAAACAGAAGTTACATACCAGGGAATACCCCATGACTACCCATGGATTTCTCAACCAGTTTTTCAGGCCAGGAGACAATGAGATGGTATATTCAAAAATATTAACAGGAAGAAAAAAAAAAAGCCAACCAAAAATTCTATACCTGGCAATCCTGTCCTTCAGGATTGAACAAAAACAGAGAAAGTTCATCACCACTAGACCAGTTTTATAAGAAATGCTAAAGGAAGTCTTTGAGTGTCAGTAAAATGATGCTAATTAATACTATAAAAACATAACAAGGTAGTGTAAAACTCATTGGTAATAGCCAAAATTAGATTCTGTAATGTGGTAATAGTGGTACATAACTCACTTACCACTCTAGTTTAAAAGTTAAAAAGCAAACATAGTAAAAATAACCATAACTACGATAACCCATTACTAGCTACATAATATAAAAAATGTGTAAACTGTAACATCAATAACCTAAATTGTGAGGAGAAGAAGTAAAAGAGTTAGGCTTAGGAATGCTATTGAAGTTGTTTTTAGCTTAAATAGGGTGTTAGAATTTTAAGACAGTAAGCCTCATTGGAACCACAAGGAAAAACTAATAATTACACAAAAGAACATGATGAAGAAGCCAAAATATACTGATACCAAAAGATATTAAAACAAAGACAGCAGGATAAGAAACAAGGAGCAATGGAACTACAAAACAGCCAGAAAAGAATTAACGAAATGGTAACAGTAAGTCCTTACCTATTAATAATTACCTTAAACATAAACAGATTAATTCTCCAAACAAAAGACATAAAATGGCTGAATAGATACAAAATAACACCCAGCGATATGTGGCTTGCAAGTGACTCACTTTAGCCTTAAAGATGCATAAAGACAGAGTGAAGGAATAGAAAAAAAGTATTTCGAGTAAATGTTAACAACAAAAAGTAGGGATAGGTATACTTATATCAGACAAATTAGACTTTAAAAAATGGTAAAAAAAAAAAAAAAAGACACAAAAAGGTCATTATATAATGATAAGACAATAAAGAAGAAATAACCATTATAAATATTTATGTTCCCTACATTGGAGCATCCAACTATATAAAGCAAAAACAGAGCTAAAAAGAGAACCAACAGCAATATGATAATATTTGGGGACTCTACTATGCATTCTCAACAATGGAGTAATCATCCAGATAGAGATTCGAAAGGAAATAGCAGATTTAAATAACACTATAGTCCAGTTGGACCTAACAGACACGTATAGAGCATTCTAATCGACAACCAATAGCAGTAGCTACATTCTTCTCAAGCACACATGGAACATTTTCTAGGATAGACCATATTTTAGATCACAAAACAAGTTTTAGAAAATTTAAAATGTTTGAAGTCATACCAAGTATTTCCTCTGACCAAAATGGAATAAAACTAGAAATCGATAAGAATAAAAAAACTAGATTTCATGAACAGCTGGAAATTAAATGACACTCTCCTCAACAAATAAATCAAGAAATTCAAGAGGAAATACAAAAAATTATCTTGAAACAAACAAAAATGGAAACAAAATGTACCAAATCTTAATAGGATGCAAGCAAAAGCAGTTCTAAGATGAAAATTTATAGCAATAAATGTCTACGTTAATAAGAGAGCTCAAAAAACCTAACTCTATACCTTAAAGAACTAGAAAAAGAATAAACTGAGCCCAAAGTTAGCAGAAGAAATGAAATGACAAATATTAGGGCAAAAATAGAGAACAAGGACACAACAGAAAGATTAAGAAAACTAAGAGTTGATTCTTTGCAAAAATAAACTTGATAAACTTAGCTACATTAAACAAGAAAAAGGGAAGACCCCAAATCAACAAAATTGTAAAAGGACATTACAACTGATATCACAGAAATATAAAGGTACATAGAGTCTAAGTCTAGTATGAACAACTATATGCCAACAACCTGGGCAACCTAGAAAAACTTGAAAAATTCTTAGAAATATACACCCTACTAAGACTTAATCAGGAAGAAATAGAAAATCTGAATAGACCAATTACGAGTAAGAAGATTGAATCAATAATCAAAAATATACCAATGAATAAAAGCCCAGGACCAGAGAGCTTGACTGGTAATTTTTGAATTTTACCAAACATTCAAAAAAGAATACCAGTCCTTCTTAAACACTTCTGAAATCATTTTATGAGGTCAACATTACCCTCATTCTCATGCCAGAAAAGGACACTAAAACTACAAGCTAATATCCCTGATGAATATAGGTGCAAAATTCTCTATAAAATACTAGCAAACCAAATACAGCAGCACATTAAAAGAATCATTTATCATGATCAAGTAAGATTTATCCCTGGGACACTAAGATGGTGCAACATACCAAATCAATCAATGTGATATATCATATCTCAATAGATACAAAAAAAGCATTAGACAAAATTCAACATCCATTCATAAAAATTCTTAAGAAATTAGGTATAGAAGGAACATAACATACTCAAAAGTGAAAAGTTGAAAACTTTTTCTCTAAGATCAGAAACAAAGCAAGGCACTCACTCTCACCACTTCTATTTAACATAGTATCAGAAGTCCTAGCCAGAGCAATTGGGAAGGAAAAAGATATAAAGGTATCCAGATCAGAAAGGAAGAAGCAAAATTATTTCTACTGTAGATGACTCAATTTTATATATAGAAAATCCTAGAGACTCCACCAAAAAGCTTTAATCAACAAATTCAATAAAGTTAAACAGTATAAAATTAACATACAAAAATCGGTATGTTTCTATACACTACAACAAATCTGAAAAATAAAAATAATCCATTTACAATAGCATTGAATACAATAAAATACTTATGAATAAATTTAACCAATGAAGCAAAAAGTTTTTTTATTTGAAAATTATAAGTCATTGATGAAGAACTTGAATAATATACAAATAGAAAGACATCCATGTTTGGAAGTAAATGAAAATCCTGTGTTCGTGGATTAATATTGTTAAAATGTCAATATTACCAAACTCCATCTATAGATTCAATGCAATCCCTATCAATAGTCCAATGGCATTTTTACCAAAGTAGAAAAAAATTTCCTCAAATTTACAGGAACCACAAAAGACCTTTGAATAGCCAGAGCAATCTTGAGAAAGGAGAATAAAGCAGAAGACATCAGACTTTCTGATTTCAAGCTATATAATACAGCTATAGCAATCAAAACAGTGTGATATTAGTATAAAGACAGACATAGATAAATGAAACAGAATCAAGAGCTCAGAAAAAAACCAAGCAACTAATACTTGGCAAGGGAAACAAGAATACTAAATGGAGGAAAAAATACAGTCTATTAGGTAAATGGTACTGAGAAAATTAGATATCTGCATATAAGAAAATGAAACTAGATCCCTATTTTATATCATTCATCAAAAATTAACTCGAATGAATTATTAAAGACATAGAAAAAGAACTCTTTGTCATGGGTCTTGGCAATAATTTTATAAATATGACACTTAAATCACAGCAACAAAATAAACAAGTGGGACTACATCAAACTAAAAAGATTCCACACAGCAAAAGAAACAATGAACAAAGTGAAACGAATCAACGGAATGGCGGAAAAAAATTGTAAGCCATATATTTGACAAGGGGTTAATATCCAAAATATACAGGGAACTTATGTAACTCAATAGCAAAATTAAAAAAAACAAACAACCAATTAAAAATGGGCAAAGGACCTGAATAGACACTTGTCCAAAGAAGATATATGAATGACCCATAGTTACATGAGAAGATGTTCAACATCAATAATTAGGGAAAAGCAAGTCAAAGCTACAATGAGATATTACCTTATGCATGTTAGAATGGCTGTTATCAAAAAGACAAGAGATAGATGCTGCCAAGGATATGGAAAAAAAGGGAACCCTCGTGCACTGTTGGTGTGATTGTAAATTGGTATAGCCAATATGAATAATAGTATGGAGATTTCTCAAGAAATTAAAGCATAGAACTGCCATATGGTCCAGCAATTCCACTTCTGGGAATATATCCAAAGGAAGTGAAAAACAAAAATGAAAAATAGCATTACTTACAATAGCCAGGACAAGGAAACAACCTATGTGTCCATCAAGGATGAATGGATAAAGAAGTTGTCATGTAAATATACAATGGAATTTTATTCAGCCATGAAAAATGAAATCCTGTCATTTGTGACAACATGGATGGTCCTTGAAGGCATTATGCTAAGCGAAATAAGTCAGATAAAGACAAATACTTTATGATCTCATTTATATTTGGAACCTCAAGCAACAACAACAAAATAAACAACCAACTCAGAAAAAGATATCAGATTTGTGGTCACTGGAGTTGGGAATAAGGTATGGGGGGAAGGAGCATTGGCTGAAGGTGATCAAAAGGTATGAACTTTCAATAATAAAATAAGTAAAATTAGTAGGTCCTAGGAATGTAATGTATAACTTGGTGACTATAGTTAACATTGCTGTATGTTATAAATGAAAGTTACTAAGAGACAAATCTAAGAGTTCTCATTACCAGGAAAATAACTTTTTTTTTTGGTAGCTATATAAGATGATGATGTCAACTAAACTTATTTTGGTAAGCTTTTTACAATATATGTATGTCAATTATATCTCAGTAAAACTAAAAAAAAAAAATCAGATTTCTGGCTTATCTTTAAACATTGGGCTACTCAGCAGGTCTGGAGCAGCATACCTTGGTATCTGTGGCTGGCCCACTTTCAGACAGGCATTCTCTCTCCAGCTGACCACAGTCTCTGTAACTTCTTCTTTGACAAACATGGATTTGACAAACCCATGTTTTGTTAGTTCTTTTTGTACTCTCACTTCTGGGCACCAACATCTCTGTTCACAGAGGGAAAATGAAAGCTACACAGAGAAGAGGTTCTTGTCTCAAGAGAAAGGAAAAAACATTCCTTTACTTCTTTGAAACAAATTGTGTTTGAATCTCACACTTGGCAGCTTTATTCATTATTTACATCCCTTGTAGGTATTTGAGCATGAAACCTTGAAGACTTAGCTGAGGTCTAACTCAGCTGTAAGTTCTTGCCTGATAACTCTAGTGTGCACTGAATATTACCTGCTCCCTGCCAGTACTTTTTCTACCATGTATTTAGAATTTACTAGTTGCTAGTTTGTACTCAGTATAAAATTTGCCTAACATAAAATTCACCATTTTAGCGATTCAAAAAATAGAATTCAATGGTTTTTAATACATTAACAATGTTGTCTGAGGTGTTGAGGTGTTCTGTCAGACTGGTTTTAGTAAAGAGATGAGTCATTTATGATTGGCAGAGTAACTGTTTATATGCAAATAGGTGCAAAGTGTTTTAAAAGAGTTTGTCCTCTTAAATTAGTGAAATATTCTCTTTGTATTTTCCTAACATTTCAATATGCTTTAAATGATAAAAGAGTCAATTTCCAGACAGCCTATTTATGAACTGTCAAAATATCAATAACATTTATTTGTGTAGGATTTCAATTTACAATAGCATTTATATGCATTATCAATTAGTGGGTTATTTTTGCTGTGAGGAATGCATATGAAATGGAGCAAATATATAGTGCGATAAATTTTCAATTAACAGGGCTCAAATTAAAAAGATTTCATTGTGATATCCAAAGATGTGGCAATTTCTTTAAATATAACTGACAGTTATTGAACACATACTATGGGCAGATATTGTGCTAGGCATTTTGCATTTATTTCCTAATCCCGGAACAGCCCCATGAAGTACTTTTACACAAACCATTTTCAGGTTGAGAAAAATGATTGACTCACAAATTTGGTATACTAGGACAAGAATTGAAGCCTGACTCTACTGCCTGCACTCTTAACCTTTGCACATCCCAAAAGTCCATCTTATATTCTGGTAGTGCCTCACTCAACATCATGGAGTAATAGCTGTCAGCTTCATAAAAACATTCTTGGGAATTTTTATCCACTCCGAGTAACATTTTAATGTTTACCAATTCTTAAAGTCTAAATCTACCTCCTTTCTATTGTAACACACCCTAGCTGTCCTGTCCAGAGCAGACACAAAAAGCATGTGAAACTTCATAAAAATGATTTCCTGCATATACTGACAGATTCCGAAAGTTGGAATTAACCAATCCCCCTTCATAAGGAATTTGTATAGGAACAAGGAACCATCTCTGCAGAAACAGCTGGTTTGGTCATTGAGCCCTCAAGGCAGAGGATGAGATGGTGATAAATCCTAAAGTCTTTAAGCCTCTTTTCTAGAATGGCCATTTCTTTGTCAAATAAAGCCAATCCAGGTAAATGTCAGTTAACTAAAGAAGAGCGAGAGGAAAGAAAGAGGAAGAGAGGGAGGGAAAGGGAAAGAATAAGGGTATCTAGAATTAGTGGGGAAAACTTCTATTCTGATGACTTTCATCAGAAAAGCTAAATCTTTGCCTTTAAGATCAGGAGCAAAAAAAAAAAAGATGCTCACTCTTGCCACTTTTATTAAACCTAGTATTGGAAGTCCTAATCAGAGCAATTAGGTAAGAAAAAGAAATAAAGGACATCTGTATTGGAAAGAAAGAAGTAAATCTGTTACTATTTGCAGATGATATGATGTTATATTAAAGATAACCCTAAAGACTCTACCAAAAAAAAAAAAACTTGTTAGAATTAATAGATGAATTCAATAAATTTACAAGACACAAAATCAATATACAAAATCCTGTTGCATTTCTATATACTAAATGAACTAAATATATTTCTTCATTTCTCTTTCTTTTAGTATATTTAATATACTAAAAGAAAGAGAAATGAAGAAAACTGTCCCATTTACAATTGCATCCAAGAAAGTATAATACCTAAGCATAAATTTAACCAAGGAAGTGAAAGACCTATAGCCCGAAAACTAGAAATAGATGAAAGAAATTTAAAAAGATAAAAATAGAATGATGTTCTATGCTCATGTATTGGAAGAATTTATAGTTTCAATGCAATCCCTATCACAATTCCAATTGTATTTTTCTCAGAAATGGAACAAACAATTCCAAAATTTATATGGAACCATAAAAGACTCCAGATAGTAAAAGCAACCTTGAACAGGAATAAAGCTTGTGGCATCACACTCACTGATTTCAAACTATATTATAAAACTATAGTAATAAAACAATGTGGTATTGGCATAAAAATAGACACATATCAATGGAAGAGAATAGAGAGCCCAGAAATAAACCCATCCACACACGGTCAATTAATTTATGATAAATGAGCCAAAAATATACTATGGGGAAAGGAAAGTCTCTTCCATAAATGGTGTTGGGAAAACTGGACAGCCACATGCAAAATAATGAAACTAAACTATCTTACACTATACACAAAAATGAATGTGAAATCAAAACTTGAATGTAAGGCCTGCAACCATAAAACTTCTAGAAGAAAACATAGGCACTAAGCTCTTTGACATTGGTCTTGGTGATGACTTTTTTGTACCTGACTCCAAAAACAAAGATAACTAAAGCAAAATTAAACAAGTATGACTACATCGAATTAAAAAGCTTCTGTACAGCCAATGAAACCAGCAAATAAATGAAAAGGAAATCTATTTTGCAAATCATATATTTGCAAATCATATATCTGATAAAGGGTTAATGTCCAAAATATATAAAGAACTCATACAATTCAACAGCAAAACAAACGATCTGATTTAAAAATGAGCAGAGAATATGAATAGGAATTTTTTCCAAAGAAGAAACACAGGTGGCCATCAGGTACATGAAAACATGATCAATGTTACTAATCATCAAAGAACTTCAAATCAAAACCACAATGAGATATTACATCTATTAGAATGGCAAGCATCACAAAGATAAGTATTGTTGAGAATGTGAAGAAAAGGGAAACTTTGTGCCCTATTGGTGGGAATGTAAATGGTGCATTATTATGGGAAACAGAATGGAGTTTCCTCAAAAAAATTAAAATAAAACTACCATATCATTCTGCAATTCCTCTTCTGGGTATTTATCTGAAGAAAACAAACATTAGATTTGAAAAGATATATGCATCCCCCATTTTCACGGCATTATTTACAACAGACAAGATATGAAAACAACCCGTGTCCATCAATGGATGAATGGATAATGTTGCATGTATATATATAAAGTATAGGTGATATATAAAATGTATATAATATATATATACATACCTACAACAGAATACTTTTAAGCCATAAAAAATAGTGAAATCTTGCTATTTGCAACAACATGGGTGTATCTTGAGGGCATTATGCGGAGTGAACTAAGTCAAAGAAGAAAAATACTGTATAATCTCACTTATACGTGGAATCTAAAACAATAACCCTCCCCTCCAAAAAAACTAAAAAATTAAAAAAAAAAAAACAGAACAGATTGGTGGTTGCCAGAGGCAGGGGCTGAGGGGGATGGACAAATGGGTAAGAAGGTCAAAAGGTACTAAGTCATAGGGATGTAATGTACAGCATGGCAATTACAGAAAATAAAACTGTACTGCATATTTGAAAGTTGCAAAAAAAGTAGATTTTAATACTCTATCACAAGAAAAAAGTTAACTGTGTGGGGACAAATGTTAACTAGACTTATTGTGATAACAATTTTGCAATACATACAAAAATACCAAATGATGTACGACTGAAACTAATATGTCAATATTCCTCAATTAAAAAAATTAAAGGCAAAAGAGAGAATACTGACGTAATATTATGAACATAGTGGGGAAAAATTCTGTTCTGATGACTTTCATGAATAAAATATCATGATTTAGTCTGTCCATGAATGAGAAAGAGATGCCTACTTGGCACCGAAGATAGTATGTCTTTGGAATTTAGGACTGAGACAAGAAAAAGTCACCTGCTGAGAATAAAGTTGCTAAGAAAGAGTCACACAGTGCATGAGATTAGCCAACTGTAGGCATAACTCATTGCAAGATAGTATTATCTAATGACTTTTTGATGACAATGTGATACTTCTCAAAATCTATTAAGAGATGAGGTTATCTCCCCAATTTTTAACATGGAGGGCAGGATTTCTCTCTTAGCTGTGCTCTAATGAATTATACAATTTCCAATGTGAGATCATCAAAGGAGAATGGAGTTGGTCTGCATGGAGCCAAAAAAAAGAAAAGAAAAAGAGTCAAAAATTGAGAGTATTTACTGTCCAGCATGGCCAAGGTAAGAGGAGAGGGTGCCTGTACCAAGCAGTGTGAGTATTCAGGTTTGCCTGCCCACCCATCTCCATCAGGACAAGGAAGCATTCCCTTAATTTCACAGGCCTGGCACACAGGAAGCACTCAGTAGAATAAAATAAATAAGTGAATTTTACTGGGTTCTCTTTTCTTTGATCTAGGGTCACCAAGAAACCTTATAAAACTGAATGCTTTTTCTAAGAATATTTTTTTCTATTTATAAAAGGATGTACTGAATATCTCACAGAAATATTATCAACTACTGTGACATACTGCTTAATGCAAATAATGAAAGACATTTTAAATTAGAAATCAGTCCCTTGTGAGTTTGGTTAGTGTGATTTGTTGGCTGACTGTTACCAGCTCTGGTAATTTTGCCCTGAGAAAAAGGCAAAAACATTGGCAAGTGTGCAAAGCTGATGAATGGACCTGGACCTCTGCCAGCTTCACCCACCAAGCATATAGTTTACAATTCAGTGATTAAAAAGTCCTTCCTGATTTGAGCTCTTTCAACTTTCAACACTTAGCAGATTAAACTATCCAGATGCTGCAGTATTTCTTATGTCTGACTTTAATTTTATTAAGTAACATTAATATTAGCACTTTTTGTTACTTTTAAGAATCAAATAAAAAACGTGTTTCTATTTCATGGAACTGGGTTCATTTTTAAACATTTTACAAAATGAGTTTGCAAGTTCATGTGAAGGGGAAGAGGCCACAACGTAGATCATTATAAGGAATAGAGGTGGGGCTCTGAGTCAAATCTAGTTAAGAAAAATGAGGAATGGACATTTTTGTCAGATGGGGCAAGGGACATGTACATTTAAAGTTGGTTAGAGGATAAGCTTTGAACCACAAATGCTAGGAAGACAAGGAGAGTGCGGAGGCTTTTTAGGAAGAACATAGTTAGTAAACTGGCAGCCTTTAAAGCAGCTTGGACTCTTGGTAATGGAGATATCTCTGAGGTCAAATGTTGGTAGAGATCTGGATGAGTAAGAGGTGTTTGGAAAATAGCATCTCGTTTAGTGGGGTTGACTACAGGAAGCAATGAGTAAAAGAGAGATTTGCCAGGGCCTTGAGAAGTCATTCACTGGAGAGTGTGAAAATGTTATGTAGAGGAGAGATTTAGGAGAAAGGCAGCATGCAGAATGCCAAGATCAGTGAGGAAGTTGAGTGTATCACTCAAAGGTGCTTCATGGTTGGGTTTCTTGGGCTGGATGACCATAAAATTTAACATTTGCCCCAAGTCATTTGTGGGATTGAAAGGGGGTGCTATTAATGAACATAAATTGGAACTGTCCTGAACAAACTGGGGTGCATAGTCACTTTATTCACAAGGAACAGATGCTTGCTGAGTGAATTTCAGCTGCCAGCAGAGTGGAGATCCATAAGGTTGTGAAATAATGAAGAGTTAACAGGAATTGGGGAGCTCAAAGAACACAATGACCAGGAAAGAGTAGGGATCCCATCTTTCCTACCCCATCAGTAGGATCCCACCTCGCCCAACACAAACATGCTAAAATGTACCCTGTTGGTTTATTTTATATCTCCTGGAGATTTGTAGCCAAAAAGAACGTGAGCCAGTGGAAATAATCTGGATGGTGGTGGCGGTGGCGGTGGCGGTGGTGGCAGTGATTCTCCACAGAGAGCTGCATGCAGACAGGTACTTAGAGTATTTAAATAGCATTGCTGAAGCTGTCTGCTAAATCCAGAAGTTGAAATCATTATTTCACAAACACTACAATTAAGATTTAAGTTAATCTTTAAAAGCTGCTGAAGAAAAGAGTCAATGCCTATTTGGAGCAGGTGGTTTGAGTTTTAAAAATAGGCTTCAGGGCAATGCTCTCCTTATTAGTTTCTGGCTCCTCAACCTGGCTTTATTATGGAACTTACTTTATAGGAACAAGGGGAAAATATTAAAAAACTGAAGGAAAAAATCCACCATCCTTTATTAAAGTAGGGTGGCTAGAGACAACATTGCAGGTCTGACTTCAAAAAGGCAGCTTTAAAATGGCCAAGGTGGGAGCGTGTCCACCTCCAGAACTGCTCACAGTTCTCTAGGTTTGGTGCCTCAGCTAATTAAGTGGCCCTTGGAAGCTAAACTGACACTCTAATGACAGACTGAAGCCTGTGAATCAAGATTAGCTATAAAAATGTACGTCAAATCAAACCATTAAGTCAGTTGTGCCCTGTTGCTAAAAAAGGTTAAAAAAGCAGGCATAGCCACTATTACCAATTCTTAGGATTTGCTTTACTTTTTTGTTCCAATTTCTTGTGTTATACAAAAACACATTTAATAGAGACAACTCTTAAAACCCCCAATTTAATTTCATGGAAAATAGTGGCTACTTGCATTTGAACAATTTACTGTGATCTTTAAAAGTATAGATTTCAGTGCCTAGATTTAAGGCTAATTCTTTCTTCCTACTCATCAGAATTTGTCTCATTTATCCTATGGCTCTCCACCAAGTATCTTCATTCCCCCTGACTCTATCCTCTGGCTCTTCCTGGGTTCCTGTCCTTCCGAATGTTATATGCTGATTTTACTCCCATTTCTCCCTCCAGATGACAATAATCAGTTACTCAGGCCAGAAACCTGGGGCTATCATTTACCCCTCCATCCTCTCAGCCTGCAGAATCCAAAATATTTACCAAATGTTAAACATCTAAAAATTTCTCTCCTCACTTATATGTGTACTGCCACTGCTCAGTTTATGCCTCAACTTCAACACAATTAGGTGATATATGGTGAGGACCTAAATCAAGGGTTCTCAGCCCTGCTGTAGATTAAAATCATCTGAGGAGCTAAAAGCATTGAAGTTTGAATCCAAGCTTCAGAGATTCTGATTCTGTAATGTGCATGGTAAGTGTGCATGTGTGCACATGCTTCCTGTTTTCCCCTGCAATCCATCCTCTAACCAGTGGTCTCTGAACATTTTTGATTGTATAGTCCTTACAGTTAAAAAAGAGATTTAGATGGAGTGACATCAGCACCATGGCGATGTGAGCCTTTCCTTCTTTCTCTCTCCTTTTATTTACAACGTTCATAACTGAACAAAAATGTCTCATTTATATGAGGATGTCTGGGAGATTTCTACCTACCTGTGCATCAGAAAATAAGTGGATAAGAACTTAAAGGAGGCTGAGGAGCCAAGAGAATCAGTGTGCCTGCCCCACCCCCACTTACCACCATTTGAAAGTGGAAGCAAACTAGAGTACAACCTCTGTGTTGTAGGATGTCGATAGTTGGGGAGGCAGTGCATGTATGGGGGAAGGGGGTACTTTGAACTCAATTTTACCTTGAATCTAAAACTGCTCTGAAAAATAAAAACTGTAAAATGGGGGAAAAATGAAGGAAAAAAAAAACTAGAGAGTACAAAATAGGGTGAATACTCATACAAGACAGAGAATTTGTGGAGGTTGTGCCAGCCCAATGGGAGAACCAAGTATGCCATTGGAGCAGAGTAGAGATGAGTTTGGAGGCAGCAGAGAAGGAAGAATTCAAGGACTCAGTCCCCACCAGTGTCACTTCCTAGAGGGTGACACTGGAATGCCCTGAGCATTAGCAGCAAGCTCTTTCAAAGAGGAGGTGAAAAGCAGAAGTGGTGAGTGATTGATTGTAAGGCTATGTGGGTTGTAGCTGAAGGGACAATTTCTCTCCAGCAGAACCTGGATTTCTGAAGAGGGACCTCAATCACTTGGGGAGAGGAAATAGAAGGAGGCAGATAAGAGTAACATGATTGAAAGAAAGTGTTTTCTGCTGTTGGCTTGGGGATTTCAGCAGGCAATCTGCTCAGCGACCTCTGGGAGTCCTCACACATGAGGATACTTCTATGAGGCCATGGGCACCCACAAAGCCCCAGGTGTTAAGGCAATATCTCCTCTCTCTCTGACATCAACTCTTTTTATGTGCTCCTGAGTGTAGCCACGAGAGCAAGCTCAGGTAAAGAGAAAACAAAAACTTGAGCTGCAGCAACATCTGTAAAACAAAATGAAAGGTTTCTAATTGCCAGCCTGTTTAACTAAAAGAGGCAAAGTAAAATAAGCTTTCTTAACAAAATAAGTTATTTGCTACTTCAAATGTGAAGGCAGAGGCACATTTCATCAAACACTATAAAAAAATCATAGTAATATAGCATCATAAAAATAAGACAATTCTCCATCAACCAAAGACACAAAATATTGCAAAAAAAAAAAAATTGGAGCTGAAGAATTAAATGAATGAGATAAAGTATGCATTAGAGAGCTTAGATAATAGGGCAGAACAGATGGAAGAAACAATAAGTTACTTGGAGAATAGTTTAGAAATTGTTCAATTTTAAGAGGAGAGAGAATTAAGATATTTTAAAAAGTGAAGAAACCAAATAAGAGCTAATGGATGAAATTTAAAATATATATTCATATATATAACATTGTATTATAATATATAATATAATATTGTATATCAACTATACTTAGGTTGAAAGAATATATAGATATGTATATAACTGGTATACAAGAAGAAGAGGAAGAGGAAGGAGAAGGAGGAGGAGGAAGAGAAGGAGAAGGAAGGGGAGGGGGAGAAAAGAGAGAGAGAGGAGTAAAGATTTTATTTAGATAAATAATAACTGAGAACTTTCCAGCCTTTGTTCAGTGCTGGTGGGACTGCAAATGGATGTAGCTAATACGGAAAACAATATGGAGATATTTCAAAAAACTAAAAATAGACCTACTATATAACCTAGCAATTCCACTTCTGGGTATTTATTTGAAGAAAACCAAAACACTAATTCGTAAAATAAATGCACCCCTATGTTCACTGCAGTATTATTTATAATAATCAAGATATGGAAGCAAACTAAGTGCCCATTGATAGACAACTGGATAAAGATATGGTACACATACACAATGAAATATTGCTCAGCCATAAAAATATAATGAAATCATGACATTTGTAATAACATGGATGGACCCAGAGGGTAGGTAGTATGCTAAGTGACATAAGTCAGACAGAGAAAGACAAATATTGTATGGTTTCACTTATAAGTGGAATCTAAAAAAAATACAAAACAAGATAAATGAGAAACAATACAAACCAAAAACAGACTTGAGAAACAGATGAAATTGACAGTTGCCAGACAGGAGGAGAGGGGGGATGGGTGAAAAATGTGAATGGGAATATTGTCAATAATACTGTGAGAAGTTTACATGGTGACATGATTACTACACTTAGTGTGGTCACTACATTGTACACTTGGAACTAATATCATATTGTATACCAACTGTATTTAAGTTGAAAATAAATTTTCTAAAATGGCTAAAAGTTTCTGTAACTAGGGGAAGAAATCAGACATCCTGATCCAAGAAGCCCAGAGAGTTCCAAACTAGATAACCCCAAACAGACCCACAAGAAGACATATTATAATTAAAATGTCAAAAGCTAAAGACAAGGAAATAATCTTAAAAGTAGCAAGAGAAAAACAACTTGTTATGTATAAAGGAACTCCTATAATATAATTAGCTGATATTTTACAGAAAATTTGTGGAGCAGAAAGGAGTGATGTGATATATTAAAAAATTAAAGAAAAAACTTCTACCCAAAACTACTTTATTGGCAAATTATCATTCAGAATTGAAGTATAGATGAAGAGTATTTCAGACAAGCAAAAGCTAAAGTTCATCACCACTAAATTAGGCTTAACAAGAAATATTAAAGGGACTTCTTTAAGAAAAAAAAATAGCATTCATTAGTAACATGAAAATATGTGAAATTATAAATCTCACTGATAAAGGTAAATATAAAGATAGTAAATTAATAACATAAAGCAATATGAAGGTGGAAAGACAAATGTAGTAAAAATAACTATACCTACATCAATTAAGAATTACACAGGCTAAACAGATGTAAAATGTGACATCAAAACATGACACATGGTAGGAAAATTAAATGTCAAGCTGTAGAATACATTCAAATGTATGCTGTTATTAACTTAAAGTAGATTGTCATAAATACAGGTTTTTATATGTAATATTCATGGTAAGCATAAAACAAAAGCCCATAGTGGATGTATAAAGCATAAAGAGAAAGGAATCTAAGCATACCACTAAAGAAAGTCATCAAACTGCAAAAAGAGCAAGAGAGGAAGGAAGGCACAGAGGGGATCTACAGAACACCCAGAAAACAAAATAGCCATAAGTGCATACCTATCAATAAATACTTTAAATGTAAATGAACTAAATAAAAATACAAGACCCATCTATATGCTTCCTTCAGGAGATTTGCTTCAGATGTAAGGACACACATAGACTGAAAGTGAAGAAATGGAAAACAGATATTCTGTGCGAATGGAAAACAAAAAGAAACTGGGAAGCTATACTTATATCAGACAAAATATACTTTAAATAAAAATTGTAACAAGAGACAAAGAAGGGTATTATATAAGGATAACAAAATCAATACAACAAGGGAATATATATTTGTAAATATTTATGTACCAAACATAAGAGGACCTAAATATATATAGTAAGAATTAGGTCTAAAGCAATACAGTAATTAAGACTCTACTTACATCAATGGATAGTTCATCCAAACAGAAACCAATAAGGAAATATTGGCCTTAAATGCCATGTTAGATGGATTTAACAGACATAAAGAACATTCCATCCTAAAGCAACAGAATACACATTCTTCTTAAGTGCACAAGAGACATTCTCTAGGACAGATAATATGCTAGGCTACAAAACAAGTCATAATAAATTTCAGAAGATCTATATCATATCAAGCATTTTTTCCAATCACAATCATATGAACAGAAATCAATTATAAAACAAAACTGAAATATTAACAAATGTGTGGAGATTAAATAACATGCTATGAACAACCGATGGGACAAAGAAATCGAAATAAGAAAAAACACCTTGAGACAGACAAAAATTGAAATAAAACATGTCAAATCTTATGGGAGGTAGCAAAAACAGTTCTAAGAGGAAAGTTATATAGCAATAAATACCTACGTCAAGAAACAAGAAAAATCCCAAATAAAGAACCTAATATATCACCTCAAGGAACTAAAAAACAAAGAACTAATTAAGCCCAAATACTAGAAGAAAGGAAATAACAAAGATCAGAGCAGAAATAAATGAAAGACTAAAAACGAAGAAAAAAAAATAGAAAAGATCAATGAAACAGGCCTGATATTTTGAAAAAATAAACAAAATTGACAAGCCTTTAGGTGGACTCAATAAAAAGGACTCGAATAAAAGGAAAGACCAAAGAAATATAAAGGATCACAAAAGACTATTATATCAATTATATGACATTAGACAACCTAGAAGAAACTGACAAATTCCTAGAAACAAACATTAGTACTAAATCTGGAAGAAATAGAAAATCTTAACAGATTACTAGTAAAGAGTTTGAATCGGTAATCAAAAGCCTATCAACAAACAAAAGACCAGGACCAGACAGGTTCATTGGGGAGTTATAGAAAACAAAGAAAAATTAACACAAGAAGGGAACATTTCCAAACACATTTTACAAGGTCAGCATTACCCTGATACCTACACCAGATAAAAACACCACTAGAAAAAAAATTACAGGCCAATATGCCTGATGAACATAGATATAAAAATCCTCCACAAAATATTAGCAAACCAAATTCAACAATACATTAAAAGTATCAAACATCATGATTAACCTTGATTTATTCCATGAATGTAAGAATGGCTTAACATTCACAAATTGGTGTGATACACCACATTAACAAAATGAAGGATAAACATAAAAATCATCTCAATACATGCAGGAAAATCATTTGACAAAATTCAACATCCATTTATGATAAAAACTCTCAACAAGATAAGTATAGAGGGAATGTATTTCAACATAAGAAAGGCCATATATGACAAGCCCATAGCTAACATTATACTCAATGGTGAAGAGCTGAAAGCTTTTCATCTAAGATTAGGAACAAGACAAGAATGTCCACTCTCACCTCCTCTATTAAACATAGTGTTGGAAGTTGTAGCCAAGATTAGACAAGGAAAAGAAAAAAAGATCTAAATTAGAAAGGAAGAAGTAAAATTTTTCTCTACTTGCAGACGACATGATATATATACAGAAAATTCTAAGGACTCCACCAAAAAAAAAAAAAAAACTGTTAGAACTAATAAATCAATTCAGTAAATTGTAGTATAGTCATTATACAAATATCTGTTGCATTTCTATACATGAATAGTGAACTATCAGAAAGATAAATTAAGAAATATTTCCTTTCATAACTGTATCAAGAACAATAAAATGCCTCGGAATAAATTTAACCAAAGAGGGGAAAAACCTGCACACTAAAAACTATGACATTAATGAAAAAAATTGAAGAAGACACGTATAAATGGAAGGATATTTCATGCTCATGGATTGAATGAATATTATTAAAATGTCCATACTGCTCAAAGCAATCTACAGATTCATGCAAAATTCCATTGGTATTTTTCACAGAAACAATCCAAAATTTATGTGAAACCATAAAAGATCCTAAATAGTCAAAGCAATCTTAAGCAAGAACAAAGCTGAAAGCATCACCCTCTCCAATTTCAAACTATTATAAATCAAAACAGTATGGTATTGGCATAAAAACAAATACATACATCAATGGAACAAAATAGCAAGCCCAGAAATAAACCCGCACATGTGGTCAATAAATTTAGCACAAAAAAACTAATTAAAAAAAAATCTGGCCCCTACCCCATTTTCACTGCTGCATTATTTATAGTATTATTAGATATGGCCAAGATATGAAAATAACCTAAATATTCATCAATGAATAAAAGGATAAAGAAAATATGATATATAGGTATATATATATATATATATATATACACACACACACATATACATATATACAGATGTGTGTGTGTGTGTGTGTGTGTGTGTGTGTGTGTGTATATATATATATATATATATATATATAGTGAACATTTAGCCATAAAAAATAAAATCTTTCCATTTGTGACAACATGAATTAACCTTGAGGGCATTATGCTAAGTGAAAGAAATCGGAGAAGAACAAATACCATATGACCTCATTTATATGTAGAATCTAACTAAGAACAAACGAGTAATCCAGCTCATAAATACAGAGAACAGATTGGTGGTTGTCACAGCAGGGGTTGGGGATGGGCAAATGGGTAAAAGGGGTCAAAAGGTACAAATTTCCAGTTATAAAGTAAATAAGTCACGGAGCCGTAATGTACAACATTGGAGCTATAGTTAATAATACTGTACTGCATATTCGAAAGTTGCTAAGAAAGCAGATCTTAAAAGTTCTCATCATATACAAAAATATTGTAACTTTGTATGATGACAGATGTTAACTAAACTTGTTGTGGTGACATTTTGCAGTGTATACGAAAGTTAAATCCCTTGAATACCTGAAAGTAATATAATGCTATATGTCAATTATACCTCAATAATTTTTTTCAAGTTCTGGGTTTTATTTTATTTATGTTGACTGGGTCCAACCAAAGAGATTCCAACTTGCTTGGCCTAGGCTGTGGTTTGGGTGCTGGTGTTTTTTGAAAACCCTTACTCTAGGTCCAGTCTTCCTTCTAGATATCTCTCCTCTTGCCTTGATCTTGCCTAATTTGAATATCCTGAGAAAGAAGGAAGATCTCCTCAATATTCTGAGGGCTATCTGTCACTTCTGAGTTAATTCAGCTTTGTTACAACGAGTCTCAGAATAGCCTGACATGGCTCTCTCAGTGCCACAAACAAGCAAGACAATAGCACTCTCCACGATACTTTGAATTTTTAATAATTTAGGAGACAACTTTAAGTAGTCCAGATTACAGATTCCCCAAAATGAGGCTCTGAAGGTACTGAGAAATCGCTGCATGGTTTAGTAGCTACTGTCTTGGTGTAAATTTTAAGGACCATAAAGTAAGGCATCAAGAATTTTACAAAGGTTTCTTATAAAGCACAGAATGGCTGGCTAAAGAGTTTTCCAGTTTATTAGTAGGAGGAGATTCCAGAAAGCTAGGCACTTTTTGAAAAGAGAAATTATATATTTGGATAAGAATGCCTCTGAGAGAATTTGTCCTTAATAATGATCTAGTCGTTTTCTGGCATCTTCCAGATCATTGTGGATCACTAGAAGACTGTAGAGTCCAAGAACAGAGTTTAAACAGGCTTAACAGTTATAAAGGCCCCACAAATAATTTCCTCCTTGACTATAAAGCAGAAAACTAAATTTAGTTAAAACCTAATCTGTACCTCAAGGTCGTGCCAAGGATTTGATGACTCAAGTGGGGCTTAGCAGTCAGGGAAGGTGTGATGCTGCTGTTGTAATTCTCTTCATTGGAAAATGTATAAAGAGAATCTGGCTGCTTAGGGTCACAACACATGGATCCAAAAGTTCAGGATTCCTATGATAATAATACAATTTCATATTGCAGTTACTGCCTTGATCTCTCTTCCCTGGGTTGGCAAGTAAAGGATAAAGTTAGTTTACACTAAAATTATCAAAAGAGCAGATCAGAGGGTACCAGAATCAGCATTCCCAAATGAGGTACCCTTGGGGTCATTAAAGCTCAGCAGAAATCAGAAGCATGGTCACTAAAGTCTAAGGAAGTGAGACTTGCCTGGCTGGGTTATAGAGATGTTCCATTTACTGCAGTCAACTTGTTTCCAAGAGTGATATCAAGGCATATGAGGCAGCCCAGTCAGTATGCCCAAACTCTCATCCTTGGTGGGACAGAAATGTCCCACAGAGTCTAAACTCCCTCTGTTAGCCACAGTGGATCTGCCTTCCTTGACTTATCTAGACCTTTTTGGGAAGTAATTATATATCCTGTCTGTACCACCTCCCATCTCTAGAGAAATTGGTTTAGTATATTCTTTGTTATGTGAAAGAATATTTTTTCCATTTTTCTTTAATTTACCTTTTTCTACTTCAAGAGATTGTTCCTTTGAAGCAATTGTTTAATTAAGCCAGTCTTTATTAAATGAATGTTTTAGAATATACAGACAGAGAATGTGCTTTTGTCAGTCTTCATACCCTTAACACAGAAGCAACTACTACTTATAGAACACCATGCTTCTCCTTTCCCTTCAAGTTATACCTGTTTTGATGTTTTCCAGCCCTGCTTAATTTATGTATTCATGATAGTTTCTTGTATTTCTGAGAGAATACAGGTTAAGCTCCATGAGAAGAAAGATGCATATTTTATGACTTCCTAATAATATTATAGGTGTTTAGAAAATATTTGTCAGATGAATAATCAAAACAAAATGAGAAAAGAAGGCAAATTTTACAGCTTGGAGAGCTAGTAAAGTGTAAGAATATTTTATAGTTGTCAGAAATCCTTATGGGGTCTCTGCGTTGGACAAGGGGAAAGAATGCAGAGGATGGGTCTGGAATTTAGTAATGCATGTACATGACATCATGACAATTATTTGAACAGATAATAACAGGAATATGTATCTGTTATTTGCTTTAGGGAGAAATATTAATGAAATTAAAAACGCTTTGAAACTGGGTTCATATAAATTACTAATAAAAATAATTTTTTTCTGGAAGCAGTTTTAGTTTATCTGCTGTCTTTGTGTCTCTGACTACATTTTTGGGAATCTTCAGAGTTTCTGCTCTTCCTGCCCTCTCAGAGCTTATAAAAATGGTTCAAATATTCTTTCATCTACAATTTCAGGGCACCGCAAATCCTTTATGCTCCACAAATTTCTTTCTTTCTTCTTATTCCCACTTAAATTACTTCTATTTTAGAAAAATTTATATCTTTAATTATTGCCTTCAATTTTTTCTCACTTAATATTTAACAATTTTACATTTAAAACTTCAGTTATGAAATTTTTCATATATAAATTTGGTATAAAATAAAAATCTAAAACATTTTTATATATTGTTAATGGTACATGAATCTATAGTAAATGTTAAACATGCATCAGAAAAATAATAACAGCTACAGGATAAAGTTCATGTCCTAGGGTGATTCCCTATCCTCTCCAAATACTCTCATCTTAGCCAGTGTTGTAACAATTTAGTGTTGTATAAAAGTCAGAACAGTGTTTGTTAAAAATGCAGATTCCTGGGCTTCAACTTCAGAAATTCTGATGAGCTGGGTTGATAAATATGCACTTGAAAAAAACACCTCCATTGATTCAGCTGCAGATGATTAGAGGACCACCCTAAACCAGAAGTACCGAACATGCACAGCTGGCAGGGAGGCAGAAGAGCCTGAAGTTTAAGTGCGAGGTGAGGGCTAGCACATGATTTGGCCATCATTAGTCTGTAGGCGGAGTTCAAACCTTCGGAGTGGGTGGGAATATCCAAGGGAGGATGTGAAGAGAGAAGAGTGGTGGGCTGAGTGTGGAAAGCCAAAGTATAAGAGGCAGAAAGAGGAAGAGTCTTCCAAGAAAACAAAGGTCACGTCTGGAGAGGGAGGAGGAGAATGGAGAGCAAGCACAATGGTAAACAAGTCAAGGTGGCAGAGTTCAACAAAGCGGCATGCCCAACAGGGCTAAATAAAACAAATGACGTGGAAAGGAAGGCTAGAAAGATGCTCATTGCCTGTACAATAGTCCTCCCCTTACCCTTGTTTTCACTCTCCATGGTTTCCGTTATCCACGGTCAACCAGGGTCCAAAAATAGTAAATAAAAAATTCCAGAAACAAATAATTCATAAGTTTTAAACTGCTCATTGTTCAAAGTAATGTGATGAAATCTCACACTATCTCATTCCCTCCTGCCTGGGACATGAATCCTCCCTCTGTCCAGCATCTGCATGCTGTATATGTTCCCCACCTGTTAGCAGTCATCTGTGTTATCGGATCCACTCTCGTGGTATATTGCTATGCTTGTGTTCAAGAAACCCTTATTTTACTTAATAATGGCCCTAAAGCACAAGTGATGCTGGCAATTTGGATATGCCAAAGAGAAGCTGAAAAGTGCTTTCTTTAAGTGAAAAGGTGAAAGATCTCAACTTAAAAAAAAAAACCTCATATGCTTAGGTTGCTAAGATCTACATTAAGAATGAATCTTCTATATGTGACATCGTGAAAAAGAAATTCCTGCTAATTTTGCCATCGCACCTCAAACCGCAAAAGTTATGGCCACAGAGTATAATAAGTGCTTAGTTAAGACGGGAAAGGCATTAAATTTGTGGGTGGAAGACATGAACAGAAAATGTGTCCTAACTGAGGACAACATGCTACACTGGAAAGCACTGAGCCTATATGAAGACTTCAGCAAGTGAGTCCCTGACGCCAAGCCATTTACTGCAGGTAAGGAAAAGTTGCCCAGATTCAGGAGTAGGTATGGCATTTTATCGTCTTACATCATCGCAAGAAGAAGGGTGTATACAGTACAGTAAGATATTTTGAGAAAGGGAGAGACTACATTCACATAATGTTTATTATAGTATATTTTTATAATTGTTCTATGTTATTATTAGTTGTTGTTAATCTCCTATTGTGTATTTATAATTAAACTTTCTCATTCATACATATGTATAGAAAAAAACATAGTATACAAGGGTTTGGTGCTATTTGCTGTTTCAGGCATCCACTGGGGGTACTGGCACGTATCACTGTATTGTCTGTCTCTGGCAATATATTGTTTATTCCTGGAAGGAAGGGGTATTTGTCATTGTAGTCCTAGTAAATGACATATTGTAAACATCTAGGAAATGTTTGGTGAACTAAATTAGATTGGCAAGGGCAGCTGCCATATAAGAATTTTAAAGAGCTCAGCCACAACGCAGTGCCATCAAGCACCCTCATTAGGATAAGCAAATGTTATATGCATATAACTATCCACAATGGAGAATTAATTGTAACCAGATTGATAAAGCAGTAATTTTGTGCCATCTGGCCAAGATTTGGTAATGACATTTAAAAAACAATGCCCAAGCTCTGTATGTATATGATGAAATTTTGAACAATGGAGGTTTACCAGTCATTTTTAAAAAATAAAGCAAAGACCTTTAAAACCTTTAAATTTAGACTGTGAGGGTGTTTGTTTTTTCCTACAAATGATCTCATGATTATTTGTAGAAGCATGTGTAGTCATGAGAAGAACAAACCACATTAAAGGAGATAAATGACTCTCTAAGAACATGCAAGTCTTGGTTGCTATGAAAACTGCTAAGTTTGTTTTATTTTTTGTTTTTTTAATTGAATAGAGAGTAAAAAGTCAATTAGAAACCATTGGAAGAACTGGCATTGGAACATAAAATATTTCTACCTCTCAGTTTCAGAAACTTTACTACATCTACGTACTGTATGAGAAGGGGTTCTGTTTGTGCCAGGCAGTGGTGTTCTAAGGAGTCACTCTCTTGGAGCATTCCCATCATTCTTGTACAATCTGATCTCGATACCCAAGTAATTTATTACAGTGGTAAAAAATTAGCCTTTTGTACTGATGGCATTAAATAATTATTGGCTCTGATCTATATTCTCTTGAACTAAACCATTTTCAAATTTATATAGAGAGACAACTTACATCTGTGTAGCAGTTTCTTCCCCTACGTGGCATACACCTGACTAGTCAAGAAAATACAGAGAGGGAAGAGTCTCAGGAAGCCACCCTGCTAACCATCTGCCAGGTCCCCTTTCTATCTTCTTTTGGGCGATATTCTCCATTCCTAACTTCTGAGGTGTTAAGAGGACTAAGGCCTGGGTTATGATACTCATTCTTGAGAGATGAAGAGATTTAGTATCAAAGAGGTTTGTAACAGTAACAGGGCTTGTACATTATGTCCCTAGAATCAGAATCTATAATGTGACCTATTCTACGCCATTACCCTTCTCCAACAGAAACATGAAAGCAACAGTCACACAGTATAATTAAGTGCTCATTCAAAGCAAACTCTGTATGGAGGGAAAAAAATAGCAGGCAAGACATCTTGTATTTCTCACGGAATAGGAATTTGAATACCTTATACTAGATCAAAATTCTGGCTGTCTATTTTGCTTCTGTAATTGTTCTTGGAGTCTAACAATGCCACAGAAAGTGGGAGGACTCACTTACTACTTACGGAGAATGTTTTGGTTTCCACTGTCAGGTTGACAATCTTTTCATTAAGCCCATCCTAGCAATTAGCTGGGTCTCTGTACAGTGTCACAAATAATTACGAAGCTCTCATTCTCTCAGTTTCTTACCAAGCTGTTCTCCTAAATGTTGCCCTCTCTCCGTTGAGATTACCCGCTCGTCTTCCATGTCACATTTGTTCCCAACCAGGATAACCTGGGCATTATCCCAAGAGTATGTTTTGATCTGAGTTGACCTAAAAGAAAAAAATAGGCAAAAGAATGATCAGAGGAAAGTGGAACGGCATAAAATGAAGAAGAACTATATCCCACGGATGATGATAATAGCAAAAGATGAAGTCCAAGTGCCTGACATTTGGAATTAATTAGTTCACAATTTCACCTGTAAGCTACTCACCAGGGATTACATGAGTCGAAAAGTCCAAGGAACAATGTTTGCATTATAAACTTTTTTGTATTTGATGAGTTAACATTATTGCAGCTTCTTTGGTTTCTCCTTCCATCTGCACCTTATGTAGTACATTTATAGCTAGAGTGGCCAACCATCTCAGTTTGCCTGGACACTCCCAGTTTTAGTAGTAAAAGTCCCACATCCTGAGAAACCCCTCACTTCCAGGAAACCCTAGACGGTTGATCACTCTACAGCCCGTTATACAAAAACAATTCCCCCTGTTGATGATAACACTTTAAAAAGCTAAGGCAACTGGGGCCTAGGAGGTAAAGATAATTTTTAAAAATAAATTGTAAAACACTAATATACTCATGGTCTTACATTTTTAAGAGGAAAATGCCACATCGATTAATATTAAAATTATAATACAATGGGCTAGTGCTTTAAGTTACTATAAACAGAATACCTAGAATTCAGAATAAAATTCCAGCATGAATCATAATGCACATGACCAACTTTTGATTTAAAACTTACATAGTAATTATAATTAATATTTGCAGGTACTGTTCTAAACACTTTATATATGTTACATTAACTTAATCTTTAAGAGTCACCCAAAGAGGATATTATCATCACCATTTTACAGTTGAGCAAAATGAGATATAGAGAGGATAAATAATTGGCCCAAGATCACTCAGCTAGAAAAGTGGCAGATCTGGAAATCAAACCCAGGTAGTACAGCTCTCGAGCCTGTGCTCTCAAACACGTATCCATATAACTCACGAAAAGTTTGAGAAGTAAATTTTTCAGACATCCTAGTGCATTTGTCATCTCAGAGAGGAAGCTGACAGGAAGCTGTGTTTTTTAATCCTCCCTTTGTATTGGCCATGTCCTTATTTGAGAACAACAATCTCAGGTTGGAAAGACATATCGCTCAGTGAGTGGTCAGGAGAGGGAGATCAAAATATTGAAAAGCTAAACACATGATGAAAGTTTAAAGGAAGGGATTTGTAAAGTGTGAAAAAGAGAAGCTTGTGAACGTTCTTACTAGCAATTGTCAAATCCTTCAGGATTATTAAACAAAAAATAGTGATGAGCTGTTCTCAACTTGTAAAGAGAATAAAAGCAAATAGCTTTAAACGGCAGCAGGAGAGCTTTCAGTGAGATGTGATCACTGTTTCTTCCTTCTGAGGAGAGCTAAGAGGCAGAGAGGGTTTTACTTCAGAATATTCCCCCTGAACCATATCCAAGTTTTCAAATTAGATGTAAATATATGGTGAAATATACTCCTGGTTTCATCACAAAAGTGTAGTATGTTCTATCAGAAAAATCTGGGGCTGCGAGCTTTCTAATTCTGATACCAAAGTTAATAATATAATCTTCTAGCAATAGTTAGATTCAGCATGAATCCATAAACTGGGAAAAATAAAGGCAGACGTTCAAACCATGCTCTTACCACATCTTATGTGTGGGGTATATGAAAAATGATGAATTCATAGTGAATTGAAGTGCAAAAAATATCCTTCACATAGATACACATTAAATCTCAAGTGCTAACAGTTTTAGAAGGAAATCTCAAAGGTTCTTTTAAAGCAACATAAATATAATTGGATTTTCTTTGGTTATTTATTTATTTTTTATTGTCGCTCTGTTCCTATAGGTCTTATAAGCCAAGGCCTGGCCTCTGCCTGGAACAGCCCTAGGTACAGAGCCCCTATGTTAATAGTGAAAGTTCTTATCCTGGCACATGGCTAAAAATCAAACACCCAGAATAAGGTTAGTGAAAAGGAAGTCACAGGAGAGTGTCACAGTTGTGTAAGGAAAGGGTTGGGGTAGCATATAAATGACACCCTTCCTGATTTACTGAGGACAAATGCTTGCTGGAGGAAATTTAGCACTCCTCTGATCTAGGTAAATTCATCCAGCTGTATCCCTGACTATATAAACTTAACTCAAGGTTTACTTTTGTGAAGATAAAGAAGAAACAATTCAGTTGGGTGTTTTATATTTTTTAACCAAGTTAATGGAATGCTTGCTTTTGCCGTTAAGCATGTCTGAGTATTTCAGTGCTGATATAATATCCCATGGGGTTTTAAGCTACTGTGATAGATTACATATTTATGCATACAGAACATTTCGTGTTCCCTAACAACCTGTAAAAATATATGAAAATTTATTCAGGCAGTTTAAAAGAAAGCTCTAATGCTAAATGAGTATAGGGAAGTCAGTCTACATTCTTTAGCCTCATCTGTAAAATGAGAGTCCTGCATTTTGTACTTACTCTCTGGGGCTGTTGTAGGACAAATGTGATTTTAGGTATGGTCATACTCTACTGACTTGCAAATATCTCTTTGCAAATATAATACATTATTAGTCCCAGCTTAAGCAGACAGCTGTTCTTCCCAAACCCAGCTCAACTCATCCTTTCTAATCCCTATAATCTAAATAGCAACTGGATTTTTTTTTTTCACTAAAGAATCTCAAATTTTGTCTCTAGATCATATCTTGAGACTGAGGTCATACACAGGTAAATTTCTAACTGGGAGTGAATGGCCTTCCTCTGGCAGGCCTATTAAGAATATGACATATATTAGTTGAATAAATTCTCCTTTCATGTGGTATTTCTATGTATTTACTCTTTTAGTCATCTTCTATATTTTGTAAAATTTCTTATTTTGGGGGATGGATTTTTAATTACCTTAGTAGGGACTGTCTTATTTCTTTGTTGGTTAGAGAAACACATTTAAAGAAAATGGCTGTCACCAAATAATATACATATGAAAAGATGATTTATTTCTGAATTGCTGCAAAAGATCCTTTGGGATTGACTGTTAATCTCAACAAGATTAATGGAATCAGATGCAATATGCTGGTCACTATGGTTACCCTGCAAATGGCAATTAACCCAGATCTTAACCAGTACTAGATCACAATTATTAAAAAATCTTTATGTCACTTAGCTAAATACAAAAACAACGTGCCCCCCAAAAAACCTCCCCGTCAATATATTTATATATTTTTATATATTTTTACACATTTCTCTCTCTCAGCATACACACACGCACACACACGGTTTTTGTCTTATAAGGCAGAGGGAGAGGAAAGTTCATAATTTACACATAAGTGACTGAATTCAGCACAGAATGAAATAATTTAAGCATGGAGCTCTATAAACAAGCAATTCCCACAATATCTCTATTCCTTCACCCTTGTTCTGGGTACATAAGTAATTTCCTAAAAGTTCAAACTGTTCTCATAGAGAGTGGACTCTTGCTAGTCACAGTGTTCTGAAAAACAATGAACAAAATGTACCTCAGTTACTCCGAAAGAGCAATTGTCTCCTTGGGTCTGATTTGGATTGTATTTAGAACAACGAGGCTTCCGAAAGGATATGACTCACTCATCTTTACCTCATGCAGCTTAGACAGACCTTAGCAGCATCATTGTTCTTAATTCAGAAGCTCATATTTCTCCATGGTATCCACTTCCCTTATTCTCTCCAGCACCCAGGAGCCTAAGCTTTTCAGCATCTTAGACTTCAAATTTGTAAAGAAATTTCCCAACATGCTACTGCTTAGCACATAGGATTGGCCCTTCTGTTACCTTTTCACTAATTTACTCATTTATTTATTCAATTTTTCTTAACCCTTAGAGAGCTTTTAAAACAACAATTAAACAATTAAATCAGAACCTCTAGGGACTTCATTATAGGAATTAAAATCTAGGTGATTTGTATATGCAACTGGGGCCGTCACCGGAATGGCTCTTACACCTTTCTTTTTAGTTTTTAAATAGTCTGATACATACAAAATAATGAAATTTTAAAATGAGAAAGCAGTCGTAAGGAAACAGAAACAGAAACATATTAATGCCCAATGATTTACAAATCCCATAAATGCTAATAGGTGATTTTAGGAAGTTAAAGAGCTAGGCTTTTTATATGTACATTAACTCATTTAATAAAGGAGTTAAAAAAGGAAACTTTAAAAAGTATCCTCAAATAAATGCTGTCCAATATTTGATATCTTTTATGATTTAAAGAAATAGGTTTATAATTTTTGGTAAAATTGCTACAGTCTCATTAAAAATTCTAATGATAGAAAAAGCTAAAGCAAAAAATAAAAATCATTAGAAATTTAATTATCCCTAAGTAATGACTACTAACATTTTGGTGAAAATCCTATAGAATATGTTACTCACTTCACTGAGTCATCACCTCCTTCCCTGTAGATGGATTATATTTCCCAGCCCTACTGGCTTCAGACTGGGCCAAGGGAATTGCTTTGGCCAACGGACTGACAATAAGATTTTTACATGAGCTACTGGTGAGCATTGTGAGTTTCCATCTGCTCTCTTATATTCGTGCTCTTCATCATGAAAAGAACCCATTCCTGAAAGAGGGCTGCTCTGTCAGCCTGTCCCAGGAATAAGAAGCCAGGAGAAGCCCAGCTGAGTTCCACAGAGACTAGTAAATCTCAGCCACACCTAGAAGAGCCCCGTTTAACATAACACCCTTTATGTAGCTTGGCTTATCTAACTTCATCTCTTGCTACCCTCCCTCACCCCAATTCTCATTAGCTTTATGAATTTCTTTGAATTTCCCATACATGCTGCATTTCTCAACATGTAGGAGCTATCGCTATGGGTGGTTCTAGGTTTTGTGAGGCCTAAAACTAATAAAACTTTGAGAACCCAATTTGATAACAGGGCAATTTGTAGCAGATGCTGATGGTTCTCTGCCCGTGTCCCCAAGGCCTTACCACTTCAGTGCCTGCTGGCTGACTTCCAACTGCCAGCATCTGCAGCTCTTTGCTTTAAAGTCTTCTCAAAAAAAAAAAAAGGTCACTCTGGCCATTGGGGAATGTCAAATGTAACACTGAAATCACATACCCCAGGTGCAGACCTCAGCCTGTGAGTAACAAGAGCTGGTATATAAATACCACATCTCCATTCGTCCTCAGGTTGCTGCCCCACTAACCCTCAGAACTTTTAGGCAGGATTATTTATTTTTATTATATATAAATTTTTATTATATTATTTATTATATTAGTGTATATATATATATATATATATATACTGCATTGTGTGTTCACCTCCCATAGTTAGATTTCTTCCTGTCACCACATATTTGACCCCTTTTACCCGATCTATCTCCCCTTCCCCCTCCCCTTCTGGTAACCACTAGTCTATTATCCATGTCCATGTGTCTGTTTGTCCTGTTCATTTGTCGCTTTTAGGTTTATATCCCACATATAAGTGATATCATGTAATTTTCAACTTCTGTCTGGCTTATTTCGCTTAGAATGATTATCTCGAGATCTAGCCATGTTGTTGCAAGTGGCGGTATTTCATCTCTTCTTACGGCTGAGTAATATTCCATTGTATGTATGTACCATAGCTTCTTTAGCCAATCATCTATTGTAGGACGCTTTGGTTGCTTCCATGTCCTGGCCACTGTGAATAATGCTGCTGTGAACATTGGTGTGCAAATATCTTTTCAGACATGGGTTTTCAAGTTTTGGGGTAAATACCCAGTAGAGGGATTGCTGGATCATATGATAGGTCAACTCTTAGCTTTTTGAGGAACCTCCATACTGTTTTCCATAGTGGCTGTACCAATTTGCAGTCCCACCAGCAGTGTATGAAGGTTCCTCTTTCTCCACATCCTCTCCAACATTTGTTATTACTTGTCCTATTGATATCAGCTATTCTAACAGATGTGAGATGGTATCTCATTGTGGTTTGAATTTGCATTTCCATAATAGCTAGCGAGGTTGAGCATCTTTTCATATGTTTGTTGGCAATTTGTATGTCTTCTTGGGAGAAGTGTCTGTTCAGGTCCTCTGTTCATTTTTTAATTGGATTGTTGTTGTTATTGAATTGTATGAGTTCTCTGTATATTTTGGATATTAAGCCCTTATTAGAGGCGTTGCTTGCAAACATATTTTTCCGTTTGGAGGGTTGTCTCTTTACCTTGTTGACAGTTTCTTTTGCTGTGTAGAAGCTTTTTAGTTTGATATAGTCCCATTCATTTATTTTTGCTTTTACTTTCCCTTAGGCAGGATTAAGCTCTAGTTATCCATGATGATAGAAACACACCTTTTATTAGCTGTCTTCACTTTCTCACCTGAGTGGCTGTTTCCTGTAATTCCCAAATAAATTACTTGTATAAAATTTCTGTCTCAGAGCCTGCTTCTGAGGGAGCCCTAACTAAGACATTTTGAAGGAGCTTTCCTGAGTAAGGGCCCCAAAGCTTACTAGCAAGGTTCTGGAGCTGGCAGTACTGGCTTGAAAGCACTGATAATTAAATATTAAAGAATTCTCTGGGTTGGTGGTTAAATTGTACCTTAACATTGACCCTAGAGGGAGAATTTGTACCATGGAAATTAGCAAAAACTACAAATTACATTTTTTTCTTTTGTTTTGATTTATTTTTTTCAAAGATCCCATTTACTGGTACAACAATAAATTTAAGCTTTATTAGTTTTATAAGAAATCCACCTATATCCTGCACATGTGCTACCTGTCAGACTCTCTTTCTCTTCCAACTGGTCTCAGCACACACAGTCTTCTGGATTAGATGCCCCTTATATGGGCCCACATATACCCTGTACCTCACTCACTATGGCCTTCCCATAGTCCCTCTAGAAACAGGTCCTGTGAGGGCAGGTACCTCGACTGTTTTATTCACCATTATGTCTCTGGTGTTCAGTAAGATGTCTGGCACATAAAATTTCTCAAATAATAACTTTGAATTTGTGGTCAAACAAAATTAAGTGATATACTGAATGTGGTAAAAATGCCTGAGAAGTTCAGTTAATTCAAAATGCAAGCATAAAATAAAACAGCACGGGAGGAGAATCATCACTGTGTGATGTCAATGGCCCACCACACCCTTTTTAGCATGAGCTGCTGGCAGAGTTCTTCCATGGCCCTTTATATCCTAATAGTGTCTGTGGTAGGGGAACGTGAGTGTTGGCCCCTCCACAGCCCTGCTTCATTCCAGCCTGCAGGAGCGCACTTTCCTCTCCGCTCCAGCACCATCAGTCAGGATGAGGATACCTCATGGAGTAACTTAGCACATTGTGGGATAGTTGTTTTGGAGGGCCCGAGTCCAACTCCTTCATTTTGTCGATGACAAAGCCGAGACTCGAGGTGTGGAGATGATGTCTCTACCCCAAGGCCTCCACGCCTGTTCTTTGTAACATGCTGTCTTCTTCCATACCGAAAGAAAGCGACTGCATTTCACTGAACATGGAACTTGGTAAGAAATCCATACACTAAGTATTTGGTTATCTTTAAAAAATAAAAAATGTTTCCTGGGAAAACAAAAATGCCCCACATTTTCATATATACAGAGTATCATTAAGCTGTGCGAGGGAATGAGCAGAACTGGATATACCTGGAGAATCTGTTTGATGTGTCTCTCTGCAGTAAGCCTGTTTGCTGCTGAGAGCCAATACTGAGGCATTTCTTTAAAGGACTCAAAAAGCAGTTTTCATGGCCAGTGGGGTCCTGGAACCACCTTGGATCACTTCAGATTCTTGTTGTTAGACTAAATCAAACCTTAGGTGTGTTTCCATCATGTGTTTCTTACAAATTATGACCTCATTTTGATTTCACATAATTTTAAATTATTATTTTTTAACTATATGTGTGGTAGAAAGAAAAAAAATCAGACATCTCTCTTCTATGCAAGAAAAAACAACAGTAACAACTAGGTAGAGGAAGCGTCACCCTCTGGACAACAGAGGGAGCCCCCGTCAGTGGGTAGAATGAAACGGTCAGATGTTCCCAGGCACAGGAATGTCTGGGTTATTCTTTTCTAACTGGCAAGGCCAATATCATGGTAACAGAAATATCCTTTCTCGAATTAGAAAAAACTGTTGTCCCTGGGGGAATTCAGTCTTTGACAAGATGACTTGCTTCTTAAGGTTAATGGTAAGTAATCAGACTTGCTGAAAGGGAAGCTAAACTTAGAATCTAGCATCTGTTTTGTCCTCAGGTATCAGAACCTTCTCCTTCCCCTTTGGAGCCCCAGTGGCTGAGCAAAAGAAGACGCTCCATACACATTCAGCCAAAGCCTGACCACTGAGGTTTGTGAGACGTTAAGTTAGGACCGGGGAGGGGAAGGAGAGAAGAAGGAGGTAACTTCCTTCTCCTGTGGGTAAGGTAGGGTTTCGGAGGAGGAGGAGTGAGAGCAGGAGCTTGTGGGACTCTGAAGGGGGAACTGCAGGAAAGGGAGAAGTAAGTGGGTATTAAGAGGAGATAAAGATAAGAAAAGAGAAATGTCTACTTAGCCTTTTTGAGGCTCCCTTTCCAGGCAGAGAAATAATAAAACTGGATATAGTTACATCTTCTATTCCTCTAACACTAGACTACTCCTTTGAGATCCCACTGTCAGGAAAAATTGTGGAAGACTTTGAAATGGGCAAAAAGATTGCTGGGGGTCCTGCCTCGCATACCTTTCTCTGTCATCTCTGCTTTTTATCATCTTTGAGTTATTTTGCAACTCTGTAGATGGTAGAAAACAGAACATAAAAATGAGTTCTTGTGGACAGAAAATAGAAATGCAAATAAATTTGCAACATCTTACTGTTTCAATCATTAGTTGCTAAATTAAAATCTTTGACATGTGTTTATTTTATATTTGAATAAAAAATGAAATTTTACCTTATTTTAAAAAGAAGTTAACCATAACAGCAACTGATGGGAGGAAGGCCTGTGTTTGGAATGGCTAGGCAACCTGAGCTTGAGGAAGAGAAGTAACCACTGTGGCCCCAGCAGAGAGCCAACCTTCCTGATGGGTTATTAGGTGTGATGACCATAGGAATCAGCACAGGTAGAGACCCCTGGGGCAGGAGGCAGCAATGAGATACATTCCCAGTCAGGAGAGTCAGACTGGATGCCTTAAATGTCCCCTAAAATTAGCTAGGAACATTCTCTGAGATAGAGAAAACTCTGGCTGTTGCTAACCCACGCATGGAGTACTGGTTACTCTGGTGAGAGTCACTGTTGTATAATAAAAAAAACATATATAATTATAACACATGTAATAGTATACATAAACATAAAACTATAATAATGAATAACAACATAGTGGCTTCATTTGTTAAACCCTTAGTTTGTACCAAGCAATGTTCTGAGTGTTTACATTTATTATTATCTCAGTTCCTACAACACTGTAATGTAGATACTATTGTTTTTCTCCTTTTATAGATGAAGAAAGTAAAATGGAGACTTATTAAGGGTAAGTTACTAAAGACACTCAGCTTGTATATAATGCAGTTGGGATGCAAACCCTTCCACTGGAGTAGGTGCTCAAAGTCTTGGGTTCTAGTTTTTTTTAATGTAATTTAGAGAATCAGAACTATTTTCTTGGCTTTCCTGAATCTCTGTTCCTTCCTCTTTAAGAAGAGAGAGGAAAGTCTATCAGTATTTCTACCAGATTTTCATGTGGATCAATGAGAATACGTCCGTGAAAGTTTTGAAACTCAGAGTGCTTGCTATATGAATAGACAGTATTATTATTACTGACAAATTGATACTGTCAATTATCCACATGGTGTTGAATGTATTAACTCAGTCATTCTCTAAACATCCTCGTGATTTTCTTTGCTATTTTGTAATATCTAATTAGAAAGGGTTAAAGTGGGAGAAAAATAAAAATAAATACTACCTGACTCTATTTCAACCTCACAAATGCAATGTCAGATATTAAGTGGGAAGCTAGGGACATGACAGTAGAGAAGAAAGATATGAGTTCTGCTTTCAGGGAGCTGTGGACTAGTTTCACATCGTGATCTAACCCATATACTAAGATCAGCAGATGTGGATTAAACAACCACTGTGCACTGGACACTGGTGTCTGCACCACAGGGTGCTGCTTTTCAAACTTTAGCAAGCATCTGAATCACCTGAAAGATTTGCTAATGAGATTCCTGTGTTCCACCCCCCAAATATTCAGATTTAGGAAGTCTGAGGTGGAGCCCGAGATTCTGCCTTTATAACAAGAGCCCAGGTGATGCTGCTGCTGCTGGTTTTCAGACCACACTTTGGGTGACATTGTAATGAGGAGTAGAAATAAGTAGGTTTTGGCCCATGTCCTCAGGCTGCTGCTATGTTCACTAGAGAGAAAAAGTGTGGTTTGAAAAGTTAATGATACAATGAACCCTTCCAGTCAGAAGCTTGTGGCATTGTTCCACCATCATGGGGGATGGAATGGGGAAGGGATAAGGAGCAGAGACTGAACTTCTGGAAAGTAGAAGAGGGTGTGGCAGGTGCAGGATAAGAGCCAGCATGTTGCGCCTTCATAAGGGTGACCATGGGTCTTTATGTATTCATAAGTCTAAGATTTAATCTCATTTCAGAGAAATGCATAGACTGAAGCAGAGCATCATGGGTGCTAGAATGGGGTTGGGGTCTCTGGGGTGAAGAGCTGGGGGAGGCTTTCAGCAGAGGCCTAGGATCTAAGTCTGGTCGGGAACACCGTGTCTGGCAATGGTGGTGAGGATGAGTCAGGCAATGGTAGGGAGGGCGGTCTGGGGATTTGCCCTTGGGCCTGCCATCAGTGGTTCACTTTTGTGAGTTTAGCTCAGACTGCCCTCCTCTATGGCGAAAGAAAAGATTGGGGGTGTAGGTAATGGGCCATCCAAGATAGCTTTGCTTCTTGGGGAAAGGGGAGGCAAGTGAGGAGGAAAGAAAGCAATAAACAGATGCAAAGAAAGCTTTTCTTCAGGGCCAAGTTGTGGACTGAATTGGGGGCTGTTGTCCTTTTCCTAAGCCTTAGTTTCTGGTAAAACAGATTTGGATGAGTCAGAAACTGTCTGCTTTCTTTCAACTCCATATTTGCTTTTTTAATCCTTTCCATTCAATGTTTCTGAAGCATCATTCTATTGTTTACCATAAAAATCGCTGTAAAATCCTCTTTCTTACACACACACACACACGTACACACACACACACACACACACACACACACACACCTTTAAGATGATAGTGTTTTTCAAATGAACCAGAGCAAAGAGGTTTTGTCATCGTAAAGAACTCTGGCCTCAGGGAACCATGAAAATATGAAAAGGCCAAGCTCCATAGTTGCCATTCGCCCCTGGTTGCTGAGGGTAATTGCTATTCAATCTTTTAGATCCCATTTCAAACAATACATGGTGTAAGGAGTCCAGCTGCAGGCTGTGCATATGAACTGAAGCACTTTTGTTGATACATATCATCATGCATGGGAGAAGTAGTTCATCGAATCCATGTTCAGTTCAGACTCTCAGATTGAGTCCTGGTCTCATTGTGCCTCTGTATGATCAGAATAATCCACGTTCACACTAATCCCCTGGGGGCAAACCAGGCCATAGTGGCACCATTTGGTGGGGACAAATTCTAGAAGTCCACCTTTCAAACAAGTGAGGAGGGCAAGTTACAACTGATGTGTAAGAGCAGCACATCTATTAAAAGAAGATGCATCTTATAAGCACATTAACATGTATTCTTGAAATATACATCTGCCCTTCTATCCCTCCCTTACAAGAAATTGCCCAATATCACCATGCTTCTTAAGAAGTTCATCACATCTCAAATTAAAATGGAAAATTAACTAAGAAAATACACACACAGAGCACACAAAAAGAGGAATTTTGCACCAATAGAAGCACTTTTGTTTTTTGACCAGTACTTTCTAGATCCATCAGTCATTTGCCTATTTGTTTTCCCATATGTTTCTCGCCCTTCCTGTACTGTGCCCTGCATGGCAGGAGGCTTACGCTTGCATTCTGTGTTTCACAGGCTGCCTTGCCAGCTGGTTTCCAATGGGAAACACAGTGAGGAGACAGGAGAGGGAGGAGGGAAGAAGCTCAGTGTTTCTGCCACCCTTATGCTTTCATCAGCATCCTCTCTAAGAGGGGCAGCAGTCCTGTGGTTCACATTCTTCATAGGTGGCTTCCCTAGCTCATGGGCTCTGGGGGTGCCACCTCAAATTTGAGCAGCTGATAATCTCTGGTTTGCCACACTGCCCCTAGTTCTCTAGGATTAGATTCTCTCTATTGAACCACCCCAGACAAGGTCTGTTTTCTGGGATGGATCCTCACGAACACATAATGTTAACATTTGAACAGTTTTCATTCAGGAAACAAAACAAGATACTATTGTGTAGCTCAAAAATCTAAGCTGCTTTTTTCTCCAACTACTGTGGAGGCTTCATCTGCCACAAGCAAGTTGGAATAGAAAAGCAGACGATATAATGTAACTAGAGGTTTTCCAATCATAATTTATCAATTCCAGAGAGATAACATTTAGCTAAATGGATATATGTTGTCAGCTGTGAGAACAGTGAAGGCTATATACTAGGTTTTCAGTTACTACGCAGTGGGCACTATCCAATAAAATAAATGAAAAAAAAATTATAAGGAGAAATTAATAACAATGTAGAAAAATACAGGCTATGTTAAACAAAAGCAATTTAGTCAAAATTTTAAAATTCTAGTGTTTACTGAGCTATTTGAGATAACTTATCTGGCTTCAGGCAAAACGAATGAATTGTAAAATGACAAAATATGATTCAGCATTTCTTGAGAATTTGACATCCCAATGCACAGAGGAAAGCTGCAGAAAGAATACACATTTTTGCTTGACCCCAAAGGAAAAAACCAAGAGCTCAAAGATGAAATTAAAGACAAGAAAATTGAATCTTTGTCTCAGGAAATTAAAACTAGCATTTTCAATCAGATTACGGATTTATCTCATTATTTTAGGTTGATCTTGTAAGTAAACCTGCAAGTAAATCTTATGCTCATTGGTAACTAGATTAAGCAACCCAACATGTTTTCATTTCTAATTTCTTTAAATCAAAACCTAAATAATGTATAATGCAATGAATAACAATTACTTTGAAGAGATGCTGCTCATATTTAGTTTGTATTTGATTCAGACTTAAGCCTAACCATTTTTCAAAGCTTATTGCTCAATGAATTGTATTCTGCTACATGGTGGATACTTTATTTGTTCACCGTGGTATGTTTTTATTTGGACTATTTTGATATTTAAAAACAGGTTTATCAATAAATCAACAAACCAGCATTGGCAAAGATGTGGAGAAAAGGGAACCCTCATGCACTATTGGAGAGATTATAAATTTGTGCAGCCACTATGGAAAATAGTATGGTGGTTTGTCAAGAAAATAGAACTACCATATGACCCAGCAATTCCACTTCTAGATATTTATTCAAAGAAATCTAAAACACTAATTCTAAAAGACATATGCACCCCTCATTCATTGCGGCATTATTTACAATAGCCAAGACATAGAAGCAACCTAAGTGTCTATCAATAGACAAATAGATAAAGAAGAGGTGGTACATATATCAATGGAATATTACTCATCCGTAAAAAAGAATGAAATTTTTCCATTTGCGACATGGATGGACCTTAAGGATATTATGCTAGGTGTAATAAGTCAGACAAAGAAAAATACCATATGATTTTACTTACATGCATAATCTAAAAAACAAAATAAATGAACAAACAAAACAGAAACTCAAAGATACAGAGAACAGTGGTTGTCAGATGGGAGGGGGTTGGAGGCGTGGGTTAAAAAAGTGAAGAGATTAAGTATAGATTGGCAATTATAAAAACAGTCACAGGGATGTAAAGTACAACATAGGGAATATAGTCAATAATATTGTAATAACTACGTATAGTGCCAGATGGGTACTAGACTTACAGGATGATCACTTCATAACTTATATAAATGTCTAATCACTCTATTGTACACTGGAAACTAATGCAAAATTATACGTCAACCGTAATTGAAAAAAAAAAGTAAAAATATTAAATGATCAGCCAGTCACTTTAGCCATTCTGATGAAATTTAATCTACCTTTAGCATACCAATCAATTATAATTTAATTGAAGTTAATATGAAAGTCTACTTCACTTGAAGGGAATAAATTTTTGGCTTCAGATTATGGAGTATAAATTTAGCATATTGAAAACTCACTCTGTCTGCAGCAGATTTGTGAAAATAATTAGTGAATATATATTTAAAAAAGAACAATTAACAACAACAAAAACAGGTCAAGCCATAACCACAGAGGGTGCTAGATTTTTCCTGAGTATTAGCAACATAATTAACTCTCCTGATCTTTGGACATAGTATTTCAGCAATCAGGTTCACAAAAATTCTACTTGTCGAGCAAATAGCTACAGCTGTTTGGAATTACAATTCCATTTCTGATTCCATGCACCAAATTTGATGGTCATGGCTTTCCTCTACCCTCTACGTACTTCCTTAAATATAAAATAACATTCTAGCTTAAGGAATGGTAAAGGCAAAAACCCAATAAAATAAAAGTAAGTGATATACCCAGAGAACATTAATCTAACTATAGCTGGAACAACATGGATTAATGAAAGGCATATTAAAATTTTGTGGTATAGACTGACTTATTTTGAATTTGAAATATTTAATTTTAACTAAAAATTGTTACTTTTGATATAAGAACACAAGTGCATACCTTGAAAACTATAGCTCTTTCTGGAAAAGGTACTTTTGACTTCAAAATATTACTGAAGAATTTGTGCCAGAAGCTTCCTTAGAGGCAGAACTTTGGTTTAAAAAAAAAAAACAGAAAATTTCTGGTTTCGAAAGCTCTTTTTCTTAGGAAAAAAGTAAAGTAGAAACACAAATTTAAAAATTAGAAATATATGACCTTTGAATCTTAGTATTTTTCAAAGTTAGTGAGAGGGAGGGATATGCAATAATAATTTCAGACACTATAGGAACCTCCCCAAATTCATATTTGCCCAAACTGAATTTGAAACTTGAAATGAGTGTTGGTTTGTGGCTGTGGGCTCTCGAGGAGACAGATCACCCTCAGAAGGCTCCACATTTTCCACCCTCACCTTTGTCTGCTCAGGCTGAGCACGCACATGACTTTTCTAGTAATACTTCTCGCAACTCCTCTGCTCTCACGTTACTCACACTTCCTCAAACAAGTCCGGCTCAACATCTGGGCATATTTTCCATGTTCTCTGCCAGGAATATTGTCTCTTTCCTTTCTGCATACTCAAACTCTGTCCATCTTCCAAATCCCAGGCAAGTTGCACCTTCTTCATGTGATATTTCCTGTTCTCTTGGTTCTTATACTTGCTATCTATACTGCTCATTTGGCTCCTAATTCTATAGAATATTATTATTTTATGTTGTTATAAAGGCATTATATGTATTTTTCTTCTGAGTTACAGAGTTGGATTTTTGAAAATAGGGAGGGTATCTTAGACTTCTTTGTATTTTCCAAAGTATTTTAAATACCTGATGAGTATTTAAAATATGATTTAACAAGTGACTAAATGAACGCAGTTTTGTGAAAATAAACCATTCTAGTTCTGAAACTGAATCTAGATATCTGGATAAATTAAAACCTAGATAAATTAAAAAATACTTTATCCTTCCACAATTATGATTTTTTTACTATTGCAATCTCTAGTATATACAAATAACATAAAACAATTGGTATAGGTCATGAATGTTGAGATAAAAAAATAGGAAGACAATTAAAAATTATCTTTAGGCCTTTATTAGCACCAAAATGTGATAAAAATCTATTTTATTTTGTTTGTAGAGAAGTCATAGCTTATTATTGTCACAAATTATTCTTTTTAGCACCTTCTGCAAGAAGGGGATGTTAGTGAAGAAGCGCAAAATTTGTCCCCTCAAAGTATGCCACTTTGGCATTTTATTTCGAAGTAAGGTACTTGAGAAATAGTCTGTGCAAGAAGGACACTCTGACCCTCCTTTCTCTCTGAAAGCAGGAAATAAATCTCTCATGTGAAAGGTCCCCACTCTGCACCAGGAAGTAAAGATACAGAGACAGGAAATTCAAGGCTGAGAAGGTGGTGTAAAAAGAACTCTGCTTAGTTTCTTCACTAATTAGCACTCAAGCCTAAATTTTTCTTGTCAGGTCTTCACAAATTTATTATTTTATTTCTTGTCTAAAAAGTATAAAAGCTGCCTGCTTTGGTCATTTCTTTAGGTTCCATATCTATGAGACTTCTATACGTACAAAATGAATCTTGATTTTCTCCTATTAATCTGTCTTATATCACTTTAATTCTTAAACCCTCCAGAGGAGCTTGGAGTAGGACATTTATTTCCTTTCTGACATTAGTTTAATTGAGCACTTGTATATGAAAACTAATCCAAAGAAAAACTGCTGGCAATTTACTGGTGTGTATGTAGCATGCGCACACACACACACACACACGCGTGCACACACACACACCCAGAGAGTAAACTGTCATTTTTTTTTCTTCTGTGGCATTCAGGCTACAGAAGTAACATTCTTTCCTAAATTTGCCTCTGTTACAAATAAAGTGCTAAAGATGTGCTAGCAATGGTGCTAAATAAGACAAAAACCTCTGTAGGGGTAAAGAAGCAACTGTGAAGCCCTGTGATTTCATGGCAGCCCTTGCTCATTTGCTTCCCTGATTGGAGGTTTGCCTGAGGAGGAAGAACAGGAGCAAATCCTGAGGGCTCTGCAAGATCAGAGTCCCGGGGAAGGCGACGGGAATGTAAAGCACACGAGAAAGAAACATTTCTGATTGAAAACTCTGATTAAATTTCATAGGGCTCCTAGCACTTGAATGTGGAGGAAGACAAGAAAAATGGCTGGTCACTTGCTTTTTGCCAGCCATTTTAGAAAGAAAGGGAAAGGTGTTGGTTGTATTAAGACATATCACCAATAATTACTATTGAAGAAATACACTATCGGATAACCAGATTTAGAGAAAGAATAATTAAAGATCTCGACAGTTTATAAGAATTTCATATTTTTACAAAGTCCAGGGAACAGACTGAATTTCTTTAAAACTCATTGTTCTGGACACCTTTCTTTTTCCAGTCCCATAGCTACCTTCTATTAAGGATTTATGGTTTTCAACCTGGCTGCACAATAAATCACCCCACCTGAGAAATGTGCAGCAGATATGACACACAATTCTGGATCATGTGCAGAAGGCGACCTGATCTTGAGAAAATGGACTAGCATAGATGAATATAATCTGTTATTTTTTATAGCTATAGAGCTGGTTTTGTAAAAAATTAATTTACTTTTGATTGTGAATAGGATAGGTTTATCTGGCATGTCTTACTCAGTGGCAGTTCACTGATTCTAGGATACCAAAAACCACCTTTCACTTTTGACAGTCTATGAAATAAAAATGAAAAGGCATTTATGAGCTCATTGAAGATAATCCAAAACCTAAACCCATGGCCCAATGCAGTGAATTTCTTTTACTTCATTAACAACTTTTTTCCCCAGAAATGGAGTTTGCCTGACTAATGCTTCTGGCATCAGAAACTCCGTTGAAAATAGTACTAAGAGGTGAAAGAGGACAAGGGCACCACCCAGGAACTGGCAAACTCTGAGCAGACAGTTAATACCAGAAAACTTTATACTAAAGAGTTGGCACTTCAACATGTTAATATTTTACTGTTACAGCACTTTAGTAAATTGACAGAAAATTCTACTCGAATTTTTCTGGGAGAGCTCAAATTATATATTATCGCAATCCTCTTAGGAACAGGACTTGGTTATGGAGAATAAGACTCTTAATAGTAAGAACTAAGTCATGAAGTAAATTGCTATTTGTCACTTCCAAATCAGTTTTCTTCTCCTGTTATAGGGCCACCAGCTAGAGACACCATTCTTATCTTCCTGATAGCTAGATATGGCTATGTACCTGCAATGGTTAATTTTATATAACAGCTCAAGTGGGCCAAAGGATGCACAGACAGCCAATTAAACATTATTTCTGGGTGCTTCCAAAGTGTTTCACACTTGAATTGGTGAACTGAGTAAGGCACGTGGCCCTCCCCAATGTGGGTGAGTGTCATCCAATACACTGAGGGTCTGAATAGAACCAAAGGGCAGAGGAAGGGTGAATTTATCATCCTGGCTACTGAGCATTGACATCAACCTTCTCCTGCCCTGGATGCTCCTGCTTCTCAGGGCTTCAGGCCCAGGCTGAACTCTACAGCATCAGCTTTATGCTCTCATGCTTTTGAGTCCTACCACTGGCTTTCCTGGGTCTGCAGCTTGCAGATGGCACTTCATGGGTCTTCTCAGTCTCCATAATTGGGTGAGTCTATTCCGTATACTAAATCGATTAATCGATCTCTCTCTCTCCCCTGTTGGTTCTATTTCTCTGGAGAATCCCAACACAATAAGATGGTACAACTTTTGCCTTGCTCACTCAAAGGACAAGTGCTTGCTCTGGACCATTTCATGTGCCCCATTTTGTAGGAATGTGGCTAAGGATATGATCCAGCTTCGAGCATGCTAATGAGTTTAATGCCCTAATGAAAATGTGGCAGCAAGTTCAAAGAACCCTGTGTCTCTGAATGACCGTGTGGAGCACGACTGTCTTTCTAGCTTAGTCCTTTTGTGCTAGTAAATGAGACACAAAGCAGTGTCTTGTGTCATTTAGCCTTGTATTTTAGGGGCTTTTTTGTTACAGCAGCTTAGCCTTTATATTACCTAAAACCAAATTCTTTGTCTAAACTTGTGTAAGTTTAGTACATATCCTTATCTGCACCCACTTACTGCAGTATCCTTCTCCTAGAACAATCACTTGGTGTAGATTCTTAGCCCATCACAGAAAGCTGCAAAATACTTTTCAAGGCCTATCATTCAGCAGCTGATGTAATCAAGTCACTAAGTACATAATTCGAAGAAAAGTTGCAGTTTCTAAAATGTACCAATCTTGTTATACAATCTTTCCTATGTCAGCAGCCATAGTTATTAGGATGAGCTCATATTTCTTCTTGCAAACTCTGCATGTGAGGTTTTGGCATGATTTCTCTGTCCTTTAGAAGTGTGCACACATAGCCGTTGTACTATAAACTCATTTCTTCATAAGTACAAACACTAAAGAAACCTGGCAGAGTGCCTATTTCTCATTCCTTTGAACCAGGAACTAATGTGTGCTGTTCCATTAATAAGGTATACAGGTTCCACTACAAATAAAATTCTCTAATTCTGAATATTCTTTTCCAGCTTTACTGAGGTAAAACTGAAATTAAAACTTGTATCTATTTAAGGTATACAACTTGATGATTTAATATGTGTACACATTGTGAAATATTCACATCAAGCTAATTAACATATCACCTCACATAGTTACTTTTTTCAACTACACAATATTTCAACTACAGAATTTATCTGTCTTGCATAACTGAAACTTTGTGCCCCTTGACAATATCTTCCCAGGACTCCCTTCCACCAGTAACCACCATTCTACACTTTGTTTCTGTGAGTTTGGTTATTTTAGATTCCACATGTGAGATCAAAGAATATTTGTCTATCTATACCTGGCTTACTTTTCTTAGCATAATGTCCTCTAAGTCCATCCATGTTGTCACAAATGGCAGGATTTCCTTATTTTTATAATGCCGAATAATATTCTATATATATATGTAATATTAATCTCTTCATGTATTCATCAATCAATGGACACTCAGGTTGTTTCCATTTCTTGGCTCTTGTGAACAATGTTGAAATGAACATGGTGGTGCAGATATCTGTTTCAGATACTGACGTCCTTTCTTTCAGATAAATGCCCAGAAGTGAGATTATTAAATCATAATATAGCCCTATTTCAAATTTTTAAAGGAAATTCCATACTTTTTACTATAATGACTGTACCAATTTACATTTCCCATCAACAGCATATAGAGGGTTTTTTTTCTTCACATCCTCTTCAACACTTGTTATAGTTCTTTTTTTTTTTTTGATAATTGACATTTAAACAGGCATGAGGTGATATCTCACTGTGGTTTCAATTTGCATTTTCTTTATAATTACTGAAGTTGAGCACCAAATGGCCAACAGGTATATGAAATGGTGCTCAACTTCATTAATTATTAGGGAAATGCAAACCAAAACCAATTTCATATAACTGTTGGCCATTAGTAGTACCCGTTTTTTAATTGGGTTATATTGAAGATAAAAGTGGTTCATGAGTGTGGATAAAAGTCAGATTGACTTATTACAACTAAATGCAGTTGTTTTTTTACTTTCAAATCGTTTTTTTTTTTCATGCCTGAGATTTAAAAGCCTTCCAAATTTATATTTCTTAGTTATGCAATCCCAATGATTCAGAGTAAAAAGTATCTAATGCTTCACTCAAAGGTAAATTTTTACACCTTCCATATTAATACCGTTTGAATGTTGGTTTTCTGGAGGAAGAAAAAAGAATGCAGCTCCATTGTTTTCTTTGCTATGACATGGTGTCAGTCAATAACAGTAGCTGAGCAGGTGATAGCTAGAAAGCTGAAAGCTTGGAGGCCATTAAATTCTTCAGAATTTACTTGAGAAGCAGATTTTCTGTATCTCTAGTCAGTCTTTGCTGACTTCCAGCACAGTGGTCCTGGTATTACATGTTGTAAAGAGTCAAATATGGGCAAAGCAATGGAGATCTCATGATCATGCTAGTCTATTACATCTCAGAGGGTTGACCTCTGGCCAGAAAAATAGAAGATCCCCTTTTAGGGGCTGAGATATTAATTTCAAATTTCATAATTAGCCATACTATGAGTACGAGATGATGCCATGCTGTAGACCAATGAGAAAGTAGAATAAGAGATTTTAGAATTTCAAAATCCTCACAGCAGCCCAGTCTTTAGTGATTGGCTGGCTTTGAATTTTACCCTGGCATCTGACGTTTCCCAGACACTCACATGCTTCTAGTTCTCATGTCAGACTAGCACCACATAGCCTACTCTCTCATGCACTACCCTGCCACATGTCACCAGTTTCATAGATTATATTATGATGGAATTCTGCATATTGCTCTAATTCCTTATCCCATTTCTTGCCTTGCCCAGATCTGTAGAGTTGATCCTTGGAATCTTATTTGAGACTTCTTTTCCTAGACTTGCTGTTTCTTTTCAAACATGCACTTATATCTTTCTTTGTTAGAAACTTTCTAGAGTCCAAGAGAGAAAACACCCCAGCATGGGAATAGTGAGAGCTCCGGGAAGAAGAGAGACAGCCAAATTCCTCATGGGGAGCACAATAGTCCCAAACCTCTGTCAGGGGCTCTCATAGCCCTATTGATAGTCTCTTGTCCATATGGACCCTCAGGAATGTACCCAGGACAAATGCATTTATGCTGCTAACTATGCTGACTGTGAGATAAATGGCAATTAGTTTAAGTGAGAAGGAATTGACTCAATTCTTGTGGCAAATCCATATTTTCAGTTAGAAAGACTGAAAAGGGTCTGAAAAATCTGTTGCATTTAGTTCCACAAGGAAAGGAAGGATTCATCAAAGGTCACTCAGAGCTAAACTTAGTACGTAGGGATCTGGACTCTGTCCAGTCTCCCATATTCTCTTTATTTTTCCTTTTCTTCAACTTGCTAAAGAATTCCATTCAGAAAAAAAAAATGTCCTCCACAAAATGTGATTTTCCCCGCTTTTAACTCTCCATGTGTGGCAGCTAAGACAGAGCACAAGGCTGTACCCTGCCGAGTTCTCCACAGGCAGCACTGAAGCACAGCACTTTCATTATGTTTACAGGGACAAAGACACGGCAGGGATTTGCTTAAACATAAAAAAACACCCATCTTCAGGAGTAAAGAAAATAAGCATTTCCTTGTAGGAGGGAGGTACTAGCCTATAGAATTAATAGCTTAAAACCCCTGATTATATTTTCCTTCTCTATAAAGAACAAAATTGCTAATGACACCAATAACCAACTGTGAGCTTTTCCCTCCTGTCTGCACAAAATGCTTTCCAAAAAAAGATCTGGCTCCTGTCAGCAATTCACAAAATCCAAAAAATGAAATGCAGGGTAAAAACAGAGGGGACCTATACAAGGGAGAAGCAGAGCTGCTGCCCACAACAACCAAAGAATGAATTTCCTTTGTGTCTAGTTACATTGACTGAAGACATTTAATGAGGATTTACTCACATGCCATATGAATATGTTATTAAATAGCAACATAAGATGTTAAAAGAAAATTTAAACTTCCAAGCACCATTCACCGAGGAGTCTTAGCAGATTTATCTAAATGCATGGACATGGAGCAGGCATTACGTAAGATGGATACTCTAAAATTCAATGGAATGCATTGTTATATGATTAATCACCTCATATACACCAGATATAAGAGATTGTTGTTTTCAAAAATAGTTAATAAACTATTTGAAGGAAGAGAGCCAGTGGGTTCGAATAAATGTCCTCCCACGATCCCTCCTTTGCTTCAGGTGGCATCAGTGTAAACTGAGTTCCATAGTAACTGTGCATTATATTGATCTCTATTAGAGCTGTCTTCAAAGTTGTCATCTGTTGTTTGCTAGGTTTTATGTCCTGAGATGATGAAAAGTCAGGATTTAGATCCCAGCATCCCACGAGTGTTTGCATTGGGCCTTAATAACTGATGTTGAATAAATTAAAAACCATTTTCTGTAATTCATAGGAAAAGGAAGTGATTGTCTTAACAGAGGATTGAGGGAGGAGGGCAGCACACTTGCACCCAACCAAACCCAAGTTCTCTCAGGTAGGGACCCTTATCTCAAGAAACTTGGGCAAATAAATGATATTCTTTTTAAAGACCATTTCACATTGATTGTGTTCACACTATCCCAGTGCCAAACTTGTGATTTTCCAATTTAAATTTTTCTTTTCCCTGTATTAGCTGACATTTTTCTATAACGGCCCCCTCTTTTTGAGTATCATTATGAATTACTACTTTTTAAATTTAGTGCATTATGATCTAATTACACTTTTGGAGTTGTTGCAATAATTAAAACAAAGATATCTGAAAGTCTTGGCACATGCCTGCATCATAGTGAACATTTGGCAAGTGGTAGCTATTATTTATAATGGTAATTGTTATTTTATTCTGTGTGCAGAAGCTAACATGTCAATTTAACGTTATAGTAGAATACAAACTAGTCACCAAATCTTGTCTTGTCCTTAAAAAAATAATGGAGCGACCTGACCAAAGAATTTCTAGAAGTCCTCTGGAACTCTAGTTAAAAGATTTTCCTCTCTAATAGATCTAAATGGACCATTTAGACTGATCAAATGATTCACAGATGCTCATGTTCCAGTCACATCTCTGCTTCCATCTCAAGATCCATCACATGGTATCTGCTTCTCTGGTTTCAGCTACAGGCCCACAAGCCCAGCAATCTCCACAAACCTACTACTCTCTACCTCTATTCCTCCTTTCAAATGGGAGACAGTTCCTATTTGCTGAGAAGCCATTATCCAATGAAACAGTCTTAAGGAAGATTTGTAACCAGAAAGTGGAGGAAGGCAGCAACGGTACATGGTGAGTCTTCTAGGGAGCCTGATACCCTTGAAGTCAAATTCACACATTGGTAGTAAGTTAATAAGATCTTTAGGGAAGCACACTGGCTTTCTCATGGAGTTAAAGGATACTAATGTACCATAAAGCCAGAATTTGTGTCTAAAGGTTAATATGATTTTCCAAGTACATAACCAGTGGTCCTGAGGTTTAAGAGAAGGAAGAACAATGTTTAGCTTGAATTCATTGCTGGACATGGCAAATAATCATTAATGGGATTTTTGGCTAAATACAAACTGCTTCTCTCAACCCTATCCTTGCAGTTTTGTTTGGAAATGTAAGGTTGTGTGTATGTAGTGGATTAGGGTTTAGAGGTAGAAATTACTCTACTGAAAAAATCCTGTGTACCTCCTCTTTCATCATCTCTTCTACGCCCATGTCTGCCTTGCCCTGTGCCCAGGGAGGCTGACTCTGTGAACTGTATCATCTAGGCTTCCTTCCCAAGTGGTTTCCAATCAAGTCTAGCAATGGAAGGCTCCAGCAGGGGCTCAGATAGCAGGAGAAGAGGCCACTCCTTCCCCACTTCTCTGGCAGTAGCTGGGTCTCTCCATACTATAGTTCTTATAGGCTTTTCTTCCACAGCTCATCCTCTCACTGGGGAACAGGTAATACAGTAGTTCCCTCGTATTTAGTTTCGCTTTCTGTTACCCATGGTCAACTACAGTCCAAAAACAATAAATGGAAAAGTCCAAAAAATAAACAATTCATAAGATTTAAAATGCACACCCTTCTGAGCAGTGTGATGAAATGTCAACATTTCCTGCTCCACCCTGGCCTGGACGTAAATCATCCCTTCGTCCAGCACATCCACGATGGATGTGCCACCTGCCCCTTAGGCACTTAGTAGCTGCCTGGATTATCAGATCCACTCTCATGGGGTCGCAGTGTTTGTGTTCAGGTAACCCTTATTGTACTTAATAATGGCCCCAAAGCACAAGAGTAGTGATGCTGGCAATTTGGCTATGCCAAAGAGAAGCTATAAGTGTTTCCTTTAAGTGAAAAGATGAAAGTTCTCTACTTAAGAAAAAAAGAATTTTACGCTGCTGTTGCTAAGATCGAAGGTAAGAATAAATCTGTCCATGAAATAAGGTATTTTGAGAGAGAGTACACACATTCACATAATTTTTATTACAGTATATTGTTATAATTGCTCTATTTTATTATTTTTGTTAATCTATTACTGTGCCTAATTTATAAATTAATTTTTATCATAGGTATGAATGTGTGGGAAAAATCATGGTATATATAGGGTTCGGTGCTACCTACAGTTTTGAGCATCCATTGGGGGTCTAGGAACATATCCCTGTGGATAAGGGGGACTACAGTAACTGATCTCCTGTGCCTTCGGCTTTGAGGAGAGTAACAGTTGCCTGCAGTGACTGTCCCTAGGTGGCTTCCCATTTTCTTATCCTTGCCAATACCCTTGTAAATAATCTTTTTACAAAAGTCTTTTACTTTGAACTGTCTGGGGTGGATTCTGCTTCCTGCTACACCTACCTGCAAGATTCTGTACTAAATGATCATTCATTTACCCCTCAACCACCCTGTGCAGAGGAATTGTAATCACCAGGTTTTAGCGGGGTAAATGACATTCAGAGAAACTGCCTGACATGCCAAGCATCATCATAACCATCATACATCAAACAAAAAGGTGTTGAAGCCAAGCCCGAGTTAGCATTTCTCCAATAGTAAATACGGTGTTTCTTTGAACTGCTTAGCGCCTTCTTCAAAGATGGTCCAGAAAGTTTTTAATTACACAGGTGAGGAGCTGCCTAAAGGTACTTGTGCCACTTGGAGCAAACACAGGGAAGGGTTTGGAGTTCTTGGACCCTGTTGGATTTTTGGTTTTTTTCCTTCCCACCAATTTACCTCAAATTCTTAGGAAAAGCATCTGCTAGTTCACATAAATGTACTTGATTGGTAAAGATTCAGATCTGGCTGGATCTCAGAACAAGTAATTTGTTATTTGTCCTACGAATTGTAAAGAGAAGGCAGCCAAACATCTGGTGGACTGAACTGCTGTCAAGCTTAACCGCGGTTCGCTCTAGCTCTATGGCCCCCCATTTCCCTAGCCTTCCTCTTCTTTTTCTCTCCACTCTTTTTTTTTCCTGCTCTTTTCTCTTTCTCTACATTGTATGCCCACAATTCTGCCCTACCTTCTTTCTTTCTACTACTGCTGTGCAAGTATTCTTCTTGTTCTAAAGCTGCCTCAGTTCCTGGTGAGTGTGCTCTTCTTTATGGCAAGCAAAATTAGCAGGAGGTGGGAGGCCTGCAGGATGGGAGCCCCAAAGAGACAGAAAAAAATCCAGATCCGTCTTCTCTCTTAACTCTCACTTTCTCAGTAATTTTCAGAAGGCTTTTTTGATCTTTTAAATGAGGTTCAACATATTTTTTCAGTATTCCCTTTTTAAGTTAAGAAATGACCGTTAAGAAAATTTCTGGTTGAAAAATACCTAGCAGGCCACGTTGGGTAGGTTGGGCAGTGGCTCCTTGTGGCCTGAATTCCAAGGAGATGAAACCAAACTGATATAAACAGCACAGGGCTGGGCGTTCCTTCATGTCCCCAACTCAGGGCTATCCTCCGGAGTAAGGCACCCACAATGCAAGCCTTTCCTGAATGTGGTCAGCCTCATCTGATTGCTTGCTAAAAAATGCAGATTCTTGGGCTCTCTTGGACATATTAAAGGGGTCTCTCTGGGGAGAAAACAGCATTTCACACAAGTTTTCTGAGGAGATTATGTACACCAAAATACAAGAACTACCAGCATTCTGGATATGAATCTAGGCTTTTAAGCCTGCAGATCTGAATTTTAATTTCAGCTCTACAATTTATTAGCTGAACAAATTAACAAAACTACAGAACTTCTCCGAGCCTCACTTCCTTCATAGAAGTATCTGAAAATTAAAGCATCATCTAGTTCTTTGGAAACTTTAACACTCAGATGGTCCTTATATGTAAATAATAACAACCAATAATTCTTATATGAAATATATAATTACAACCAATGATTCTTACACTCAAAAAACAGATTGATTGGTAATCATATTGACTGGCATTTGACAATTTATTAAAGACCACAGCAAAAGGAGAATTTTTAAAGCATAACCAATTATACAATCTGGACTACGATACACTGGTTCATGCTCATACGAATTAGAAGTATACTATATTTGTCTTTTGTGTTACATACAATCTTGCAGCTAGAAAAACGAAGTAATAAATTATTATGCTTCCAAGAAGCTTCTGCATTTTGTTGTACTTTGCCTATTTTTCTCTTTTCTTTGGAATTGTAAAGTTTGTCTGAAGGACCAAAGAAAAAGGTTATTATTTAAGTAAACAGTTGTATATATTTTTGAGAACGACTCTAGTAATATATTGCACGTGAAGATATAAAAAGCACTGATTTTCACTGCATTAATGGCATGGAAAGTTCTTTAGTGATCTGCTATAAAAACAGAAGGTCATACATTTTAATATACACCCTGCTGAGAATCTTGAAGCTGATTTATGACCTTTCAAACCTGCGACTGCATTGTGCATGCACAATTGTGAGAATTCATGGTTTGGGGACAGAGGAAAAACAATTTTTCTTAAAGAAGAATTACATTCCAATTCTATACTGAGGTGATCTCCAAGATGAAATAGAACATAGACAAGAAAAGGACAAAATAGAAATATAAAACCAGAAGCATACTAATTTAATTGAAGTTGAATATTACAATCATAAAATTAGAAAAATATAAATCCAGTCACCACTGAGTGATTCCTCCCCATAAGTGACCATTAGAAACACATGGGATGCTTAAAAATTTATAAATTTAGGGGTCTCATCCAAGATATACTGATTCAGCCTCTCCAGAGTGAGGCCTAGAAATTGGACTCTTAAAAACTCCTAAACTTGGGAATTAACATACTACACTATAGTGTTATCTATGTGTGTCTGTATGTATGTGAGAAAGGGTAAGTGGGGGTCTAGGAGGGGATGCCTGCGGAGTCAGGGAGGGAGATGAGGTGGGAAGTTGGGGAGTTGGAGTGGGGGACATGTGGGGTAGAGGAGGGAGGAGCTGGGGTATGAGATGTGAGTGGGGGGTAGATTGAGTGGATGAGGAGTAGGGGATGGGGATGTGTGTGGGCAGGTGTGTGTGTGTGGGGAGTAGGGGACATGTGCGGGTACATATACTTATTCTGAACTGTGCCCAAGCAAAATATGACATGTGAGGTCTATAAGTCTTATAATAAGAAGAATTCTTGTAGGAAACACAAGAGAAGCAAAACTTTCCTACAACTGAATTCTACAAGAACTCTCTCTTGATATTGTCCGCGTAGGGCTCTGAGGGATCAGGGACTGGGGTCCACTATGAATGCTCCTTTTTGTCTGGCACTGTGGTTTAGCAAAGCCCTCAGGCCCTACTAAGGAGTCTGAGGCTGAGTACCCCTCTCTGCAGGGTGACCCAAGCATTTTTCTCTTTGGGCTCCAGGACTCTCCTACAGTGGTTTGAGAGGTCTCACTAAAAAGCACTAAAAGTGTGCATTATAGAGAACTTTAAAACAATGATAAAACTACCTAAGTGTTTTCTGTTATTGCCATGTGCCAACAAATGTGACAAAACAGTGTCTATGGTAAATTACTCCTCCCCTCAAAAAAATTGTTAGTCTAAATCTAACAATTGCTGTTGAGTATTAATAGCACACACACGCACATACATGTATACACATGCACAAACGCATATACTTCACATTAGCATCTTATTAGTTATCCTTTAATTCTCTTCTACATAGAACAGTTACATAGCTGGCTCCAGACACAGGTGAACTCAGCTGCATGGGTGTGTTTTGAGACCCAGTTCACAAAAGTTTTAAATTGTTTGAGCTCATTATGGGCATATATCTTCCAATTCCTGTGTTTCTATATATTTCTGTATTTAAATATTTGAAATATACAATAATAATGCAAGTGCTTACAAAGGCAAAGATTTAGAACCTGAGTTACCTCAATCTATTATTCTATGGAGCATTCATATAAAATGGGACAGATTTTAAGTAACTTAAATTTAAAACAGTGAAACTGAACGTCAACTACAAGGTATAATATTTTTGTTTGGCAAGTGTAAACTTCAGTTCACACAAATTATTTTATGCAATATAAAGGCTATCTTTTAAAATTGAAGCATATTTTTATTTAAAAAATTTAAAAACTAAATAAATCAAGAGTATAAATTTATTTAGTGTACAATTTAGTAGTTGCCAAAATTGTTTCAGTCGAAGATATTTCATTTGTTAATTTGTACTGGCATGATACATATGCAAAATTCAAAAAAGAAAAATCGTGATGTTAATTTCTGGCTCTGTTTCTATCCACGTCACATCCTAATTATGAATGAATATATGGGAGGGAGGAGTTGTTAGGAAATGGTCTGCTCTGGTGTTATACGTACTGAGTACACTGATGCTTTCCTCCATTTCCCCCTCTCACCAAAATCAGTGATTCTGTGGTTCACAGCTTCACTTCTGGGCCTAATCTCCACTCCCCTATTACACAGTCAGTCCTTTGAATTGACTTTGTGCTGCTCTCTGCTCTTTTGTTCCATTTGCCCTTTTCCTTTTGTAATATTTCTTGCTGCTTCTGTGCACTTGGCTTCTTTGCCGATTGCCTGGTTTGGACCACCTCTGCCAGCCAGTGAGATTGCACTGTTAGCTCTGCTTGGAGTACCCACCTCCCACACAAGGACCCCTCAAGGCTATAGGGCTGTTGTTGCCAGTTACTTGGAAGATGCTCCTCGCCTTTTAATTCTTGGCCTTGTTCCAGATGTAGAAGTCACCAGACTTATATATTTCCAAAGTGAACAGTTAACAGAACTTTACTCATAATGTTGTTATTATAAGCTCTAGTAGTGAATTTAATGAAAAAGAAGGTGGCTTATAATAAAAAAGACATTTCCATTACCATATAACTTCCTCACATATAGTTCTTTAAAAATGTACAATACCATCAATAGTACTTGCTACTTCATTTACATTATTCTGTTTGATGTTTATACCAATTTTATTATCAGCCACTGTTTTAACTTGCCAATATTATCTCCATTTTAGAGATGAGTAAGCCATTTAAATGGCTTGCCTAAAATTACAAAGAAGGCCAGTGGCAGGGAAAAAAATTTCCTGACACAAAACTGCTTCTAAGTATCATTTCAAATCTTCTTTTCATTATACAATAGCAAGATAGGTCTGGCTCTTTGGTAAGAAAAAAAGTAAATATGCATTTTCATTCTGATTTTGTAATTAGAGAATGATAAAGGAATTCACAGGACAGAGATAGTTTCTGTGCTAGAGAAGTTTATAGTCTGATAGAAGTTCACAAAACATTAAACTTAAATACTTTATATAAAATAAATTCTCATTCTTTATAATTTCATGAAAATATTTCAGTGCTCATGTTAAAAAATAACTCGTATTTAGAAATTTTTCTTTAAAAGCTATTATAAGATCTAATAGTAGAGTCCTACTCTTTCAAGTACCTCAATGAAATAGTCTTTCTTATAAATAGAATATTTAAAGAATGTGAATATTTGATTTAAGCAGATGATTTACTGGCAGGGGATGGATGAGGAGACTGACTAGAAGAAGGGCCAGAGGAGAAACCAATCCATTTATTCTTCTTAGTTCATCCACCACTTTCTGTCATGTCTAGTTTTTACCTGTGAAACAGTATAATCCCCTTGATTTAACTGGGAACTTGAAAGCAGAGAGTGTTCTGTATTGGTTTTGTTTCCCTTTGGAACCTGGCATTCTTTGGGTGTGTAACTATACCATAAACATTGTACCTCGGAGAAGTAAACAATCCATACATATGTACGTGAAATTTGATGAGTGACTCACACTCTTATGGACAATAAGACTTGCATGTTCATTTCGATTAACGTTCTGAAGTAGAACATTTAATTTGAGCATTATCTTCCTTTGACTTTCAGAAGAGAGCTATTGATGACATTTTGAATAGTAGTGGGGACTTGAATTTGCTAGGATTTTGAAATCCTCTGGAAGCACTAGAAACTTATACAGCAGCCACCCAGTGGCTGATCTCAGGATTGAATTTATCTAATATATGAGTAACAGAAGTCTATTCTCTTCAAAACTAACCGTTAGACATTAAAAAAAAAAAAAAAAGACATAGAAAAAGAAGAGAGTCACATTTAAGTGAAAAGAAAGTTCTGTTTGGATATGTTGAGTCTGAGATGCTGGTGGGATGCTTAGTCTTAGATAGCTATGGATCAGTTGAATTAACAAGTCTAGACCCTGGGAAAAGTCTAAGGCGAAATATCCATTTGGCTAGATATTAGAATCACTTGGGAGCTTTTAAAACGGGTGATGTCCATGTTGCATCTCAGACCAATTAAATCAGAGCCTCTAAGAATAGAAACTAGACATTAGTATTTTATAAGTTTCCCAGGTTAGTACAACGTGTAACCAACATTGAGACAATGCTCTAGTGTGTCTGACCAAAATTTTACTGTACTTCAATCACTGGACTATTCAGGAAAAATCAAAACACTTTGAGATTTAATTATTGACTTCAGGTATTGTTTCAATTTCCAAAGAAAGTAATTTTATTTGTATCCCCCTTTCCCCATTTATTCATATCTTTCTATAACAATTGGAAATTAAATTGAGAGGCTGCATAAAAAGAGTAAAAACAAGGACTTTCCCAGGTTAGTAGGTGTGATTTCAAATCCTACCTTTCCCACTTATTAGCCTGGTGACCCTGGCTGAGACACTTAACTTCCTTGAGCCTTGATTTTTCTTATTTGTAAAAATGGGGGTAGTACTAATTTTTAGAAGACTATAGGTAATAAACATGATAATTTAAATAAGACATAAGCAGAGGACCAGGTACTTCAGAGCTGTTCAATATACTGATGATAATAACAGCTGAAATAAGGTTCACATGTGGAATGACAGGAGCAAATGTCTGTTATTCTGCAGATAATGGTCTTAAGTGTGTCCGCAGCCACCCCTGAGTAGATATACGCACTATATCTCAAGCTTCTGTCATTCACTGTCAGGGTTTTCTAATATGTTCACCTTGGTTAATGTAGTGAGGAGAACGGATTCTAAACGAGGCAGCTGGTGCACAGAGCAGAGCGGCAGTGATAAGGCATAACCAAATCAGACGGTGGTTCCTTGTTTTCCCGCCCCCACCAAGGCCTAGTTTAGCATCTAAAATCTCATTTTCCCTCCTTCCCAATTTCCTATTTATAATGCATTTTTCTTTCTCATGGCTTTTAATTCCTATTTCCCCCATCCTTCTCTCATACCCCATCCCACCCCACCCCCACGGGTGCACCCATGTTTCTTAGCAGAGATTCCTAAAGCTAGCCTCTATTTTTCAATCTTCTTCCTCTCCTCTTCACTCCAGTGGCATCATCTGGTTTTGCAGATATTTCACAAAACCTTGACAGGCATTAAACCATAGAAACCACTCAGGGAAATGGGAATATGATACATTTACATGCCATGACTCAAAATGTGAGTTTCCTGTAGCAAATATTGCTTAAGTGATAATGCCAAATGCAACCCTCTATTTAACCTCTTGGCACATTTCAATAAAACTATGATTATAATACAGATTTTAACAGTATTTATTTAGAAGAGAACATCATACACGAGACACTGTCCTCCCTTTGCCTGCCATGCACTGTTCATTCCTATGAACCTTGTTAATGCATTTGGAATGCATATTTCACTGGAAGTGTACCTAAAGCCTTTGTCAATCTGTCTTAAGACATATTAAAGCAGAATATAGCAAGATTTTCACAAACAGGAAATTATACACACATGCATGCATTTGTCTCTGATATAATCTGATAGACAAGCGAAATTACAACTGATTTTCTTGTCATTCATTCACATCAAAAAGGCCAAAATATTAGAATTAAGCACGTTCTCATTTGAAGAAGTTGACCGCACAGGACTTACCTAACAGGAGGGAGGGGGCAAGGTGATGGCCGTGCTGCTGAGGTTTTCGGCCTACAGCACATGCATTAAATATAAAGCCAGCTTTGGCTGTTTTTCAAGACAGAGGCAGGGGTGCTGCAGAAAGATACCACGAATGCCTTATATGGAAAGAAGCCAGACTGGAGCAGCACGCAGAGCCGGCTGAATTAAATGTGCAGATTAAATGAACAGCTTGCTTTATGTACATCAGTTAATTTCAAAGCTTTCTGGCCTATTGCTAATAGCAGGCTTGGCGAAGAAATAAACAGCGACCTGGGTGGCATGGGGCCCGCAAAAGGCAGGCGAGAGCCGCTCTCGTGTTCTGGCTCTCTCCTCCCCAACCTTCTTTTCTGTTGCTTTTCTCTTTATGTGGGGATTTAGCCACAGAGCCAATTCTTGTGTGGAAAAGAAAAGACTTGGTCCTTATTTGGCCTCAAGTTCCCGACCAACGACAACAGAGGGGAGTGTTCAAGTACCCGGAAAATGGGTTTGGACAATGAGGACTTTCTAGCACAGGGTCTGAGTGACATCATAGCCTGGAGAATGAGGGAGAAATCTCCACCAGTCCAGTCACCGAACTCTTGAGTCCTTACATGCAAATGTGGTCATGCGCAGCAAAGAACATGTAGCTGTCTGTCATTAGACTATTATTATTGTTATTCACAATATCTAAGGATGATTCTAGACCCAGCCCAGTTTGGTTGGCAGAGGTACCCCTTGGAGGTCTATATGTAGGGTAATAGTCTTTCCCCAAATGTCATCCCCTGTAGTCCACCACACTCTTCCTCTTAGGAGGATAGGTCTGCCCCTGGGGATTGAGGATTTATTGACAGGTGTTGACTCATTCAGGGTGCCAGGGGTAGCAGACTACACCCTCACCCCTCCCAGGTCACACCTGTTCTCATGACAAAGGCTTTATTCACACCATTACCAAAGGGGCAGGCAGCAAAGCCTGAGAGTTGCCTTTAGGGGAGGGAGGATTAGGGGAGGACACAGCAGCCCATGTGAGCAGCAGGGCCCACGGGCCTGAGGTTCTTTAAGGTTGCGGCCAGGGGGAAAGGCCTTTGAAAAATCCTCTCTAGGCTTTTCTCCACCATCACATCCCTTTCCAGAGTGTGAAAAGATAGATGTGATCACCCACAAGTCCCCTTTCTCTCTGGCCTCACATCCTCTTCTCCACCACTCTGGAGCTTATGGGAAGTGGGTGGAGCAGCTCGACGCAGGAGCAGTGCCCACAGTCCTGTCCATCCTCACCTGCTTCCCCACCGTGCAGGCTTCCCCACGGCATTCTTCTCCTCTCTCAAGGGCCTCTGTTGTGCAGAGTGGTCCCCTCCCCACCCTAACCTTTTCTTTGCTTAGTAAAATCCAAGTCTCAAAGAGAGAAGGAAGCTCTTTTTTGTTCCCTTATTGGTACAAAGGGACATGTATCAAAGTGAGGAACACACATCCATTCATCTTTGCATTCAGGCACATGTTTGCAATTTGTATCAAAAGGAAGATGGTGACTTCTAGACGGGCAAGTTCGAGGTCAGGGCCACAGTGGAGAGGTCTGGAGACACTACTGACTTTCTCTAGAGGCTCCTTCAACAATGGAAGGCGAGCGGACAACACTATTTCAGGCTATAACGCTAGAGCCCTAAGCAATAATGCCAGACCTCTGAATACAGGAATCGGGCCCCACAGCTGGAGGACTGAGCACATAACCCCTGCGTATCAGGCTGTTCCTGCTTCTAAACACTGCCTCCTTGGCCAGCTAAAAAGCTGGAACTTTGCCACAATTCTTAATTATTTAAACCAAAAAACTTACTTTACATCGTATAAATAAAACATTCTTCTAGGAAATACAGATAAACATAAAGAGTAAAAACAAATTACCCACAATTATACTCTTACTTATCACCATTAACATTTTTCTATACATCCTTCTCATGGGGATTTTTATGCACAGTCTGATCAACTGGATTTTATTAAAATCAACTAGGTTGTCACCTACAAATGCACTATAACTTAAATCTACATGTGAAATGCTTATAGTTTACATCGAGGATATTTCTTTGCTATAGAAATTATAAGGAGTCTAAGTTGTAAGGCTCAGAAAAGACACAGGAGCCAGCCTGGCTGCAGTGCAAGGCGGAAAGGGTTTTAACTCTGATCTCCCAGGGCTTCCCAGTGGGGCAGGTGTGGGTCACCCCAGGGCATGCAGAACACAGGTCTGCTGCTGCTGCTGCTGGGGTGTGTGTGTGTGTGTGATGAGGGGAGCCAGGTGGCTGGCAGTAGTGGCCACTAGCTTCACCCCCAAGAGCCTAGAAGGAATCTAGTTTTTGGAACATCATATCTTGAAATGATGCACTGAACTTTCTGGCCCTTGCAGCCTTAGCTTTAAGATGACCTCCTGCCCCTTGGGTTTCTTCATTTCCTTTGGACTCGCTCTAACATCCTCACAAAGCCCCCTTCCACCCACTTTTCTACCTCTACGTGTGCCAGGCAGATGTGGCACATTTACACAGCCACATAAGTAGATGGTGAATATTTTGACAGATGGACTCATGTTCTTTTCTCCCTGGAAGGACCGTTGTCTTTTTGCTCCCTTTGTCCCAGCCCCCTTTGCTGCAGAGCCAGCTGGGCTCAGCGCCTCAGGGGAGCCATGTGGTCCTGAAGAAAATAAAAATAACTTGCACTTTTTTTTTTCCTGAATTCTGTTTACCAAAGCCCAAACCTCTGGGAGAACTGAGAGACTTCATAGAGATATATTCAGAGCTCCTTGAAGAAGTACTTACTGCAAGACAAAAGCTGTGACAAACAAGATTCTCCTTGGCTGCGGGTCAGCAGGGGGTGGGGGTGGAGGGGTTGTAGGGGAAAGTGGCGGGGAGAGCAAAAAGATAGAAGGGGCTTGGCTCCCCTCCTCCCAGCCAGTCTCAGAGAAGCCAGGCCTCACAGGGGACACATAGGGAGCTGCTTGCAGAGGGCCCACCAGGGGCAGTTCTACCAAGACTCCACCTAACAACAGGCCACTGCTCCTGCCTAAACTCATGTCTAAACCCGGACTCCAGAACTGCTGCCAAACCCTAGGGTAGGGGGTGGGGGCTCAAAACTCCAGGAGAGCTGAGGTTCAGGCCTGGGAGAAAGGGGACTCAGAGTGAGAAACTGACTTAATGAAAAATAAAATTGTGTGTATTGCCCATCCAAGTTGTGGATTAATATCATACTTGTATTGCTTTCCTAAAGCCACCACAACAAACTGCTACAAAGACTTAAAAGAACACAAATTCATCATCTTACAGTTCTGTGGGTCAGAAGTCTGCAGCAAGTCTCTCCGGGCTAAAATCAATATGTCTTCCACAGAGATAAGTTCTTTTCTGAGGACTTAGGGACTGTCCAATTATCTACCCTTTCCAGCATCTAGTGGCTATCCACATTTTTGGTCCATGGTCCCCTTCCAGCTCCAAAGGCAGCAGTGGCTGGGAGGTCCTTTCTCACATCACTCTAACATTGGCTCTTTCTACATCCTTCTTCCTGTTTTAAGGGCCCTTGTGATTATATTGGATCCACCTGGATAATCAGGGCAATCTCCCTATTTTGGTCAGCTGATTAGCAATTTTAATTCCATCTGCAATCCTTGACATATAACAGCATACTCCCAGGTCCTAGGGATTAGGAGGTGAGCATCTTGGAGGTAGGGGCATTGCTCTGCCTACACACATCCACCATACATACCTGAGCGTCTGCCCTTATATCCCTCTTATATCTCCTCTTATATCCCTTCCTGTTTCCCTTCAGGCACCTCAACAAGTCACACTGATCTTTAAAGGAGACAGAATTATTTTAAAGTAATCATTTTCACCCTTCGACGTTCTATATCCTGCTATTCAAAGGTGGTCTGTGGACCAGGAGCATCAACAGCATCTGGGAAGTTGTTAGAAATGCAAACTTCTAACCTCCTGCCGGACCTACTGAATCAGAATCTAAACTTTAATAAGACCACCAGGTGACTCCTATGCACTAATTTACAACAGTCCAAGTTGTGGAAGTTTGAATACTACTGCAAAATAGGCAAAAAAAAAAGCAAGGCAAATTTTTACCAAACTGAAAACTGAGGCTCAGAGAGATTAAGTGATTTGGCAAAATCATTTCATGTAAGCATTTCCCAAACTGTCCTAATACATTAAAATCACCTGGACAGCTTGAGGAGCTTTAAGAGGCCAGACTGCATCCCAGACCAAAGGCCAGACTGCATCCCAGACCAAAGAAATCATATTCCCTGAGGGCAAGACATCAACATCGGTTGCTATTAAGCTCCCCAGATATTTCTGATGTGCAGCCAGCTTTGAAAGTCTCGGGTTTAGAAGACTTTCAACAGTAAAGAGAGTCTAAACTGTGGGTTTTTAGAATGACTGACTGTTCCAGTTTGCCCAGGACTCTTCTGGTTTTAAAACTGAAAGCCTCCTGTCCCAAAAAGTCCCCAGTCCGAGGCAAACTGGGACAGTTGGTCATCCTTGTTTTCAGACACAAAATCTAGACCACCTCAAGCTGCTGCAGATAAAGTTGAGTTTAGTTTTTCACCCTTACATTTTCCACTGGTTTCCTGTGGGATACACAGTGGCCGTGGTCTAGACACAGGAAGGTACTCCTAGAATGTGTGGGTGAGGCAGATAACCCCATGCTCTCATTTAGATCTGAGGTAAATTCTTAAATATGTTCATTTGCATCTCACACAGCCTGTGAAAGCACCCTTAAAAGCTCATTGACTCTTTCCAAGCATGGTAACAAGGTCCTGGGGAAGGAACACAAAGGTAGATGGTCTTTCTTCCCTACACTCACCCTTCAGTCTTTTCGACTCGCTCTCTCCCAGCATTTCCTACTTAAAGAACATGTTCAGAATATGTGGTAATAAAGAATAAAATTATTTATTAGTTGGCTTATAACATCTTTTTTTTTCTTTAATGAAAAGCAACCATGCTTGTAAAGCCAGTGTCTCTAAAGTGAAAATATAAAGAATTATATGTTGTATTCTTCATATTTGAGGTGGGCCAGGCTTCTGAAACCATTTATTTTTAAGATATTTTCATATAAGAGGGGGAAAGGTGGCCCTTCACTCAATCGTACATGGCTGGACACAGGCCCACATGTCACTGTGACCCAGGCACATCCCAAGGCTGCTTGTCAAAGTGCTCATGGGCTCATCCGCAGCATCCCCACTCGCAATGGAATCTAGTTCCTACTCCTACCTACAGGTCTACCCGCGGACTTTACTTTGGTTTAAAGTGACACGAAAATGCTCTGTTTACCATGAAAGGATTGAACTCAGCCAAAATTTAAGTTGAAAACAGTAACATCTCAAGCCTCCTGGTTTTGCTCCAGAAACCTGAAGGAGATTGTTGTTAGAGGATAAAGAGGAAGGAGAGAAGAAAGGAAACTTTTGCAAGGCTTAATCACTCAGCTTACTTCCAGGTTATGCTTGGCCGTGTGCCCAAACACACCTGTAGGATACAACCGCCTTTATGGGATCACTGCAGACCTATTAATGTGTTCATTTTAAAAATATTTCATCACAAGCAATTACCATATGAGAAACATTTGCCCCTTTGCTCTTTCAGTGCTTTGTGGGAAAACTATTTAAAATACAAATAATGGTTTTTTAGGGTCTTCTTACGAGCATAAGTAGAAAATTACTTATCCGAAAATACATACTAATAAAAAGATTATGCTTCTTCGGAAGAAAATACAAATTCATTTTGGTGTAGCAGGCACTGGAGAAAATCCTTTTGTTCTAAAATCCTTTATTCCTGCACCTCAGGTCTTCAGTATTCTGAGTGATTGAAATATCAAGTTGAATTTTGTCACCATACAAATTAATATACCTTTTCACTCTGCCAAGCTTGAGGTGAAGATATTTTATAAAGCTTTAATCCAGAGAAAGCGTTCTTGATGAGCATATTATCGTATGGCAATTTCTTAAAAATCTTATCTCCATTATAGATATGATTTGCAGGATATTTGTGCTGCATAAACATATAGGCATATGTGTTGGGCTCTTACTAAATTAGTTTCTAATGGAGAGAATGAAATAAGTGTAAGAACATCTATTCTAACAATGCCAGCACTACACTGATGACAAAAAATAGCTAAAGCCAAAAGAAATAGCTATGAATATATAGTGTTACAGAAATCAAGAGGAATTATGTGCTAGTCTTCTACCAGGAGAGAAGTGAAGCAATTGAAATAAATAACATGATAGGACATAATGCAATCAAAGGCCATTACAAAGAAAAAACCTTCACATTTTAAATATGAAAGGCAAATGTGGTCCTAGAACCTGGCTCTTGAGAAATAATTTGTATTCTGTGTTTTGTTCATGTGCTGAAGGCTGCGAATGCTTTCTGGGTACGAATGATATTTCTGGTGAAGCGCTGACTGATTCATATCTGTGCATGACTTATTTTCCAATAGGACTTTAAAATTCTCAAACCAACGTACTTTAGAAATGCAAAGTTTTAAAAATGGTAATTACTGTTGAGATGATTTCTGAGGAGGAAAAATATGCTTAGTATTTTCTGTTTGGGATGATTTAGGAAAAAGTAAGATGCAGCAGTGGCTGGAAAGGAATATATTATGTTTAAGTATTGGAGTAAATATTGGCTTTCACGGTCACTGTCAAAGACAAATTGTACATATTATAATGAGTCTTCACATTTAGAGTCATTACTTAAATACTGCATATGAGGTGTTAAAGTGTGCACTGAGAAATTCTGGGGACAACCTAAGACAGAAGATTTGAGTTGGGCTTATTAGAGAAAGCAGAACATGCAGATTTTTGATGGGAGTTTAAGGCATTATGCCATTCCATGTGACATGCAAGTATGTAGAGAGAGGAGGCTCGCCCACTTGCAAGAAGCTTCCCTCTTCCAAGCCTGTTTAATCAGTTGAAATACAGCCCTGTGGCGCACAAGTAGACAGATAGTAAAGGACTCCAATTCCCATTCCTTCATCCATTCATTCACCGAAGCTTTATTGATATCGCACATTTTAGTCATGGAGATAGGGGTAGAAGAGGATGCCGTGTTCCTCCCTCAGGGACCTTTCATGCCAAAGGGGTTAAAAGATATGCACTCAAATAAAAGACAGTCATGAGTGCCACAAAATTTTTAAAAAGTTAAGTATGGTAGATATTAACCAGAAGTGAGAGTCTAGAACAGGTCGGATGTAGAAGGTAACATCTGAGTTTGGCCTTGAAAAATGAGTGAATAGAGATGTACAGCGATAAGAGTCAGGGACTGGAGTGGTGGGACAGAAGGGGCAGTGGGAAGAGTAAATTCTGATTTGGCCCAAGATGGGTTGGAGAACTGGAAAGAAGCCCAGTAGTCAGGCTAATGGGAGAAGAGATATGGCTGTAGATTGGGCCCAGATTATGGGAGGCCCTATGTGCAAAAGAACTGAAACCTCATTTTATAGGTCCAGGGAGCTACTGAAAGATTCTGAGAAGGGTAATGGCATGAACAGAAGAGTGATTTAGGCTTAACCTAGTGAGAATTTCCACTCCCTTCTTTGTCAACTAAGAATTGAGCCCGAAGGCCTTAAAAGTGAACATAATATGTAATAAAGTAACTTCTATCTAAAAGAGTACTAGCATCTAAAAGGGTACTAGCTAAGGACCATACTTGCAGGAACTAAGAAAATAATTTCTCAGATCATATTCAGATAATGAACCCTAGTTAAGAAGAGAAGTTATTGGAAGTATAAAGACCAAATTAGTACACTCTTACAAGTCTAAGTGAAAGAAATAAACTGAGGTGATAGCATATGTAAGTACTGATTTTAATCAAATCATATCTACCCAGTGGAAGACCATTCTCCTGACCGAAAGGATATGTGTTAACAGTAAATACTAGAAGGTCACATTGTGTGGAGTTGCGTGTGACATTGATGAGAAGCTATGAGTACTTTTGGCTGGTGGTTTAAAATTTTTTATTTATTTTTAGAGCGGTTTCTCCTTGCCAACCAATAGCACGCCCATGACACCGCGAACCTCCCTCATGTCTCTGCCCTTCAATACTCTGCAGCCTTAGGGCCGTAGGAAATACCTTTCTGAGGTTCACAACCACTTATTTGAGAGGAGGTTCCTGCACCAGATTTTGGGGTCCATACTGTTGCAAAGTACCACCAGCTGGCCTTTCTTTCTATCTGATCCCTGCCGTGGGCTAAGTTCAAATTATTTCTCACATGGCTTGTTGGTACTGTGCACCTTAAGAGATGTGGCTAAGCAACTGTTTAGTGTTTGCTAACATTCCATATTCTTAAATTCTCCCAAACACACTGCAATAATTAGGAAGCTGGGTGGCCCAGCACACACAGACAACCTGCCAGTGATGCAGCTCTGGCTCCTCTAAAACATCCTTTTTAAGTCATGTATCTATCTTTTCAACTATCTGTCATGGGTTCATTCTTGACAAATCAACAACTTCATTCTGTGTAGCTGATGCTGATTTCACAAAATCCTGAGTTAAAGATCACTTTCTGGGTTTTGTTATATAAATTCATGGGCCTGATGGTCAAGACAATCAGAGGTTAAGAGCCAGAGTGAGGACCCGGATGAGGTCAGTTTGTTTCTGTGGCTCTGATTTGTTAGTACTGGATTGCACTTTCCTTTTTGAGGCTGACATTATGAATGTTCGGCTCTGGGTGGCCTGTATTTGAAAACAGAAAAGAGTAGAATGAAATTTTACCCTAATGGTTTAGCAGAAACAGAACGAACATGGCTTAATAAATGATTGTTGATGGGATGCATGAGCCCTCAAAGATGACCCTGAGCTCTCAATCCTGACAGGAGAATGATGGTATTATTAATAAGGCAAGAGAAGATAGAAGCTGCAGTCGGCTTGGGAATGAGGATGATTAATTCCGTTTTTTGACATGCTGAATTAGAGATTCTTATGGGTCATCTGACTGTAAATGCTCCGAGTCGGTTGGATATAGGGAACTTGGAATAGAAGTCTAAACTCAAGACATATGTTTAGGAGTCATTCATATAGATATGATAGATGAGGCCATGGGTATAAATAATTTTCATCTGCTGCCTCGACATTCAGGTTAGGTATGAGAGGCAGAGATGTGGGCAAGCAGGTTAGTGATTGTTCTTGGCACGTCTCATTTAATGATGAGCCTCACTCCTAATTATTCATGATAAGTAGGACAAGGAAAGCAAGGAAGGCTGAAATTACTAGGCAGGCTCAAAGCCCATTCTAGCCTTTATCCAGGCATCTAACTCAGACAGAGATGGATTAATTAAGATTCACAACTTTGCCTTGTCTGAATTCCTTTTTTATTATTGAAAATGACTCTTAGTACGTGAAAACTGAAGAAATAACTAGTTCCCAGACAACCAACAAATGTCCACTTTCTTTTAGCAACTCTTTAATGATTCTAAAATTCATAATTTGTAAAACTGATTAGACCAAAAGGGTAAAATCCTGGAAAGTCCTACTCGTTCAGATGTAGCCAAAAACTTATCATAAGATTCTATACAATCTTCAGAGAAAAATTTGCTAACTTAGCTAGTGAGGAAAGATGCTTTTCGTAATTTTTCCTCCTAAATTCTATGAGATTTAGATAGCTAATACCTCCCAAAGCATAAATAATAAATTCCGAAGTGCAGGAAAATGATGGGCTGTTTTTTTCTAAAAATAAAAACACAGATTTCTAATTTGCATTATGATGCAATTACAAAAAGATTCATTTATTCATCAAGCATCAATTGAGCACCCACGATGTGCCAGCTTTGAACAAGATTTAGAGATTACAAATCTGGCTGGTGAAATTATACATAAAGAAACCGTTCTTCTCCTTGAGAAATTCCCAGTCTTATGGAAGACATAGACACATTAAAAATAGTTATAATTAAATGTGTCAAAATGCTATGGTGTAATATAAATTGATATGGAATATAGACAAATTAATTCTGACTGAAGGATTTGGAAAGGTTTCTAAGAAAAAATGATATATGAGATGGTCTTGATGCTCAGAGAAGATTTTTGAGGTAGTGAAGGCAGTGCTGGACATTCTAGAATGGAGGAATACCCCTGGCACACACACACAGCCTGGGCAGCTAATTTAAGAAAGAAGTAAGACGGTTTGGTGCAGGGCATAGAGTGAGTTGCAGAAAAGATTGAAGGAGAGAATGAAAAAGGTAAAGTAAGAGCCAGCTCAAGCAAATTTCTGTTATCCTGGTTGCAAGCAGTAGTAAGCTCGTGAAGAACGGGGGTGGGGAGGGGAAGGGGGCGGTTATGTTAAAAGTACCAGTGAGAAGTGATGAGGGTGAGGACTGCAAAGAGAAAAAGATGTGAGATTTTTCTGAGGTAGAACTGCTAAGATTCAACACATGAAATGGAGGTTGATTCTCAGGTTTCTATCTTAGAAGACTGGATAGCACGACTGAGAATCTGAGCAATGTCTAATATTCTTATTTCTCTTTGTCTTTCTCCTGGGCACATGGCTAAGTGACATTGTACAGATGTTTTGCAGTTAGTTGGGGTCAGGTATCTGAGTTGTGTCCAATGCAATGTGGGCAGAAGTGACATACACACCACTTCTAGACGTATGCCTTCTTTCTCTTCTCCAGCTATAGTGACCTTCCAGGTAAGGTGTCGAAGATGTCACATAACAGGAAAGAAGGAATTTGGCCCTAAAAAGTGCTTGAAGCAGAAATTCTCCACCTCCCCACTCTCATGGGACTGCAGTGGACTGTGACATCCAATTGACTGGGTACAATCAAATTTTATGTGGTAAGCCATTAGGATATTGTGGTTTATCTCTTTCAGCAGCTACTGTTGCTAGCTTGAGTAATACTGAAGAGAAAAGGGGGGAATGGTGTGAATAAGGTGGCAACAGAGAAATGGATTAAAAGCTTTAGAAAGAGGCTAAGTCTAGCCTTATTATGCTCGGAAATCATTGGCATATACTTATGCTTTGAAGTTAAAGAAGTATAAAAAACTGTTCTTGATGCACATAGGTTGAGATGAGAACACAAAGGCAGAACTGTGGGGGCAACACCAGTATTTAAGGTGTGGGAGTAGGAAGAGGATCCATCCAAAGAATTTGGGGAAAGAGTAGTCAGGTGGAGTGGGGAGAGAAAGGGAGAGAAATGTTTTTTTTTTGTTTTAGTTACTTCTTTAAATAGCACATTAGGCTTTTTGAAATACAACTTATTAGGTATATAAAACCCAGTGAGATTGACACTTCCCAATTTATGGATTAGAAAACGGAGGCACAGGCACATTACATGACATCTTCAAGCTTATATAGCTCATAAGCAAGAGAGCAGAGATTTGTATCTAGATCAATCTGCTCCAGAAAAGTAGTACAGACCTAAGTGGGGGCTGAGGGAGTGAGTCGCTGCAGAGAGAATCAAGAATAAATCTGATATGTCTGGCAGGTGGTGGGGTGAGCAGAACAGATGTGGGGTACAGTCACAGCCATGGAACAATGAGCAGAAACAAGGTCAGTGTGCGATGCAAGATGCAAAGTTGTCAGGCAGGCATAGTGGTGCTAGGAACTTAAAGAGAAAACAAGATTTGAATACAGGAAATGTCATAACCTATGAGAGAATGCAAGAGTTTAAGCAGGGAACTGAGGAATCAGTGAATAACACAACTGACCGTACTTAGCACTTAACAGAGTGCCAGGCCTGGGGACTTCATCACTATACCTAACAATTCCTCTAAGAAGATTTGAAAATTGGTACCTTGCTGGTACTGGCATATGACTTATAGATATATTTTCTTGGTCCACTTTAAGGTGTTTTTAAAAATTTAAGCTAGTTACTAATATTTACAAATGGAGACACTTCAGATTTCAGGATTCTTTTGAATTTAGAAGGTCTGGCAGCTCTGAACCACCTTTGCACATGGCACTTATCCTGTGTAAGTGAGAAGTCAGCTACTTTAGAGGGATCATTCCATTTTCAGCTGCCTTCGCTTGTTCCCTTTACCTGTCAGCCTTTGTAGAATTAAATGTCTGCAAATTCTGCTCTAAGGAAATAGGAAAGGGAACCTCAAGTCTCAATGGCCGTCATGATTTCATTAAACCAGCCAGATGGGGTCTTCTACTTGAGTGTTTCATTTAATAGGTCAAGACACAGTTGGGTTTGCTTTGGCCCTGAGGTTTCATAAAGGAGCCCAGACATTTAACAGAAGCTCCAGGGTCTAGCATTTGGTACTTAGGTCATTTGTGACCTTAGCCAAGAGTATTTTCAGAAGATCAGCACAAGCATGACAGATGGGACTAAATAAAGACTGAAGTATGGTGGTCACGAGTGAACTTGACCTTTTAATAAATCTGGTGGCAAATGGAAGGATAGAATGGTGCACGGTGCCTCTCTGGGTGACTGTAATCCCCTCCTAACTAGGCTTCCTGCTTCTCCCGATGCCTCTTCTACTCATTCACAACACGCAGGCAGAGAGATCCTCTTAAATATATCAATCATGCCATTCTTTTGTTCATAACCTTCCCATGCACTTCCTAGTTCACTCAGAGTAAAAGCCAAGGTCTTGATTCACAAGGCTCTCAGGACCTGGTCCCCAGGCCTCATATCGGGCTATAGGCCCCTGCTCACTCTGCTCCACAATCTTCCTTGCTGCTCCACAATTCACACTAGGAACGCTCCCTTCCCACCCCCCACAGGTCCTTCACACTGGCGGTTCCCTGTGCTTTGAATGCAGATTTTCCACTTGGCTTATTCCCTTCCCACCTTCAGATCTTGGCTCACTGTCACCTATTTCTGACTGCTCTATTTAAAGGAGCATCCCCATTCTCTCCCTAAAACTCTCTGCTCCTACTTCTGCTTATTTCCCCCCCAGGCATATATACAGCTGTGTTTAATTTGTTTCATTAGGATATCATGTGCCTCCCTGCCATTACAGCAGAGGAGTATTTTTTTTTTTTCTGTTTTCTTCCCCACTAATGTCTCTAGTGCTGAGGGTAGTGCCTTGCCTATAATAGATGCACAGTATATACTGGCTGGATGAGACTGAGACAGAAAGACAGAGATTTAAGTATGTATGTTTAGAGTATTACAAGAGGGACAAAAGGGAGACGACATAAATGATAGAGACTGATCCTGGGAGAGATGGAAGCAGATAGAATCAGGAGCCTTCATGGAAAGCCTGGTCTTGAAAAGGCAGAAAGAGAATTCTCCCTCTCAGGCAGTCATGAAGGAAGCAAGGATAAGTCCTGATACCAGATTAGGAAGAGAAATTGATGAGTACGATTCTCATTCACTAATGAATTTATTCATTCTTCCATGTTTGGGGTACTATGCGAGGGGTTAGGAGTGCAGAGGCGATGCCCTCTATTTTCTCTGTGAGGGAGGAGCAAAGTCAGTGGCTGAGACTGAGAGAGAGAGGAGAGCTACAGGAAGCTTGAGAAGAGTGAAAAGGGTTTGGAACAGCTGCCCAGAGCACTGTGAATGGAAGGTGGTTAGGAAACGTAAAAAGACTGTTGAGAACTATGGAGAGCCCAGCTGAGGTTGTCCCGGTGCCAGCTGGCACAGGTATCCAGTTTTCTCCAGCAGCATTTGCAGCCTGGGAACAGAAGCCTAGAAGAGCAGATGGTTGGAATAAATTGGTCCTGGGGATTGCTAGGAGAGGGTGTTGTGGGAGGACCAGAGAGTGGGGGGAATCATCTGATTGGGCCCCTAAACCTAACCGCCCACCATCTCTTTAGTCATCCTGGTGCTGCTCACCTGATTTGGAAGAATGTTACTGATTGACATATGTACCCACTTCCTCCCAGGAATCATTACTGGCCTCAGTCAAGTGTGCCCAGTATGAAATGCTCCACAAACTGAATAACGGAAATGTTGATATAAATTCCTTGGAGCTCCTCTCTCCTCACTCCCCATGAATTATCCAAAAGGGGCACCCATCTGACTTCCACGCAACGATGCTTTAAAGCTGATCCTTTAGTATCTGACAGACACTTCTATCCCAGTGCTGTAGTAAATCCTTACTTGTTTAGCTACTGGAACAGGAGGCTGCAGTCCTTTGAGGGAGGAGGGATTTGAAATCTGCATTCAAATCCAATTCCAAGTTCATTTAGGAGTATCCCTTATGAGACCTCCCAAGAACAGGCTTCTACCAATGAAGATGACTTTCTTGCTTATCTTCCTTTATATAAGTCTCCAATTGCCATAACATTTGGATACTAATTAGTACCAGTTTTTATTCTATTTTAGGTCATACTTATAGCGGGTTAGTTCCTTGACCCTAAGCTCAGCTTGCCTTCACCGCCCTACTTTGGTTTACAAAATGCTGTTAAATCTAAGCCAGATTGACTCATCTGAATGTTGGCCTGTCCTTCTTAGGACATCATCTGAAATCTTTATAACTACTCTCCCGGGTATATAGTGTGAGTCTGCTGTTCTCCTAGGGGAACCTCATTATTTAAACTTTTGGATCACGATTGGCCAAATGATGCGTGAAAAGCATTTAATTGCTTTGGCTGCACTTCCTACCTGGAACCTGATATTCACTCTTGGCTTCATGGCCCTGTGAATGCATCATGATATTTTTGTTTTCACTTAAAATTTTTTATTTCTCCACTCTGTCTTTTTATGGCTTTCTATACAATAGACCTCTGATTTTCTTACTTTATATGTAAAATTTAAACATTTTAGGATTTTTTTATCTGAATTTTGGAAACCAGAATATAAAGATTTAGATCATTATGTTGGAAGTGAGCCTCCTGGGATTGTTAGAAATGTCTAGAGTCCAAGAGAATAAGTTGCAGTGTGCTTTCGTGGGATGCCGGGAAAGGAGATAAAACCAGAGACAAACACAATAAGCTTGCCCTCAGGTCTTCTTTGTTCTTAGGACAATGAAAGGGCTTATCTCACCTGAAGAACAGGAACTTGGCTAGAGCTGTTCACCCCTCCCCCTAGTGGTCAGAGAGAGCTACTGCATCACTGTGGCTCTCTCAGTTCCCTCTTGGTGTCCCTAACAAGAGACTATCACCTGTTGTCTGGTGTTCTATTTTAATGAAGAAACCAGCTTAGATAATGACAACATGTCAGATGTTCTCCCTATCCTGATCTCTAACACCTTTCTCCAAATGACTCTATTTTATATACCACAATCAAGTTCATACCTATCAGTCCTTTGCTTTAAAACTTTTATTAGTTCTCTGTTGTTAACAAAATACAGTGAATTCCCCTGATCCTGCTTTTTGAGGCTGCACTTATTAAGCCTCTGTTTGCATCAAGACTGCTAATGTTCCATTACTCAAAGTGTGTTATGTGTTCAAGCCTAAAGTCACTGTGAAGGGAATATATAAGCATGTAAATACCCAGAGGCACTGTTTTTTGGATATTACTAAAGTCACGATCTAACACACTTCTGCTCTATTCAAGTAGTATACCATCATTGCTTTTCTCTAATTCTATAAGTTTGAGTTTCTCAAATCTTCTCTTTTCTCTTAGTGCTAACAAACATGATTGCAGTGTTTAGTACGGAGATGTGAACTCTTCAATTACCATCTTCCAGTGAAAGGAATCTTTTAAAAACAAACAAACAAAAAGATGTTTCCACTTCCTCTGCAGACACAGATATTTAGACACTATTTTGTTTCAAAAAGTATTCTACACTTGAGAACATTCACAAGAGTATCAATCTTAATCTCTGTTCCACTATGGAGACTTGTTTAACTATAAACTGTTCTTTTCTGATTTCTGTTACTTTAAAACCTGTCTTTGCAAGTGCAAGTGCTATTTATAAAAAGAGTTACTAGGGACACCTGGAATCCAGAAATGGCTGTTATGACCTGAAAATCTAACCTTTAACTTCTAAACTTTGAAGGTCTAATTTTCCCCCTTGCCTATGAATTTGTTGTTAGATAATATTTAAAGGTATAAATACTTGTAATTTTTTTTAAGCAAGCAAGAAGAGGAGCTTTTTAAATTTTTCCTTCTCCTTACATGCATTAAGGTATAATAAGCCTATGATTCTGATTATTTTAATTAAAGGAAGAATTTTGAGAGTTTTTGTTTCATTTTAATCACTAGAATTTGGTTAAATATTTATTTCTCCCTTGAAAAATTGTAATCTCTTTTAAAGCAAGACCTAAAAATATGTATATATACTTATATACACTATTAAATAGATATGCATACTTCATCAAAATTACTTATCCAAATCTAGCACTGTCCGTTAAACCAAGCAATTGCTCAGTTTTCTTAGTAGTTTACTCATGATTTTGGTTCTTGTGAAGACATATACATGTTGTCCAATTGACCTAGTGAGATAAGGAGCTGTTGGTAGCATAGCTGGGAGTTTGGCCCCTATATGAACAGATCATATAATAAGAAAATATTTTCATTGCTCTATGGGCCAGATTATGTATGTAGTGAAACATTTTTAGTCTTTTATGAAACACTTGGAGTATTCAGTATGTATTTTTGAATCATTCTTCTTCAATTCAAAGATGTGTATTCAGTATGTATTTTTGAATCATTCTTCTTCAATTCAATTATTCTGTGATATGTATGCTTTTGTGTGTGTTGTGAGTGTATATGTGTGTATTTCAGGATCTAATCTACTTCTAAACTATTTGATTTTGTCTTTACCTGCTTCATGTGAATTTTATATAAATACTAAGAAGGTACAAAATGACATACTTAAGGTAAAAATAATTATAATTAATTATAATTAATATCAATTATGAATCACATTTAGACTGGACTGTAGAGTATGATAAAATATGTGGTAGCTTTTCAAATTTTACTTCTCCCTGCTGAAGTTTTGAAGAGATCCATGGACTTTAAAGAAGGCAAACTATAATAAAATGCCATTTATTAATGACATTTTCTTATAACAGCTTCAAGAAACTTTATCTTTTAGAACCCCTCAGAACTAAGAAGCATCTGAGGAAAAAAAGTAGGCCGTTTCCAAGAAAACCTGAACTGGATTCAGCCTTGTATCTCTCCCTGAAGAACTATATTTCCTCTTTGTATTTTGTCAGCCATCCAGAACGAACACTATTCCAAGCTGTTTCACTGATTATTCAGCTTCTTTGCCAATATCATTTCTGGGTTATAGACAGTGACTTATTTTCCACTATGATTGAGAAAATGATTTGAATAATCCATTAGCAGGAGAGAACACCTAACAGCTTGCTACATTGCACACATCTTATCAATGAATCATCCATAAGGTAAGAGAGAGGATGGTTCATTAATTAAACATCCTACTTTCACCCCAGGCATATTAATAATTACCATCTTTATTCTTTAATAATATTATTCTGTGTTGAAGTGAATAATTAAATTACATAGAAACAACCTAGCAAAGATAATTATAATTATCATTATGGAATGGATAGCAGCATCATAGTCCATACACTATACTTTTCTAAATAAGAGTGCCTGGATTTATTTTCATGAAATGTGGTTTTAAGGTATATGATATTTTACATGTGATTTAGCTACTGCTTTTCATTAATGCCCTTTAGAGCTTCAGATTTTATCAGAAATAATCTGATCAAAATACTGTGTATTATTAGTATTCCCTGGTGGAGAATAATAAATGTAAATTCATATCTTAAAGAATCTTGCAGATGATTAAATTTCTCTTAAAGAAATATGCATAAACCATATCACTTCCTAGCAAAAGTTATATATAATCATGTAGTTAAATAGCAGCTTCAGAAAAGTAGGGAGAAATAAAATCCCAAATCTAATAAAATTATGCACTGAAAAGTCAGAATTCCAGAAGTTTCCTCAAATCAGGTTGAACTCTGACAATGCTTCTTTTCTTCTTTTGTTAAAGATATGTTTGGATAAAGAAAGTTATTTTTTCAAGCAGCTATAGTTTCCCAATATCATCGACCCTTCCAGAGAAGAAAGAGTATGAGGAAAAGGGTGGTGGTGTGCGTTCAGCACTGCCTCCCCGGTCTATAACAGGAATGAAGTACCAGGGCACACACTTTAACCTTCTAATGACTCCTTGCATTATATCTCTAACCCTGACCACACACTCGAATATTTAACTTCCAACTCAACATCTCTGCTGGGACGTCCAATAGAAATTGCAAATATTAGCTATCTAAGACCTAGCCATACACTGCTACCTCAGCCCTCACCCCTGATCCCCACTGCCCATTAAAGCTGCCCGTCTTGGTCTTTCCTCCCAGTTACTGCTGTTGCCATCTACCCAGGAGCTCAGGTCTTAAACCCAGGAGCCATCCTTGGTTCATCTTGCTCTTTCCTGTCTTCCACAAGCCCTGCCTGGCTTCCTTTTAATATCTATTCTGATTCTGACCACTTTCCTTTCTCTTACTTCTGCTGTGTTGGCACAGGGAACATCACACCTTGCATGGACTGTGTTCGCAGCTTCTTAATGGGTCTCTAGTTTTCCTTTCTTGGATTCCCACAGTCTAATCTCCATATATCAATGGAAGTGATCTTTTCAAAATGCAAATATTATGACTTCACCTCAGCTCCCCATCATACACAGAATAGCCAAGGCCTAAGGGGCCTCAGATCCAACTCATTACCGCTGACCCTCTCCCCTTACTCTCTGAGCCCCAGCCACACCTGCCTTTCTGCTGCTCTCAGACTTAGCAAGCTCCTGGCTGCAGTGCTTACACCTGCTGTTGTTCCCTCCTCCACCTGGACTGCTTCCCCACCCCCACAGTCTTCACATGGTCAGCTTCTTGTCATTCACATCTCTGCTCAACTGTCACTTCTCAGAGCCCCTGATCTAAAAGCCCCTGGGCTATACCATTTACTCAGCTTTATTTTCTTTGTAGTGCATATCACCATCTGATACTGTATGTTTTTATTTGTGTCCTTATTTATTTGTCATCTGTCTCCTCAGCTAGACCTGTGTGTGGCTGGCACAGACACTCAATAATTTTTTGTTAAGTAATAGCTAACTGATCTACCCTGTATATAGAATTATAGCAAATGCATTTATAAAATCAGGTTCAGACAAAGTACAATTTAAACTTTTCTTAGTGATGCCACTATGATTATTATATGGAAAGTAGTATTAGGATAGAGTCATTTCTACCTTTGTGTTGAGCTTGTAGGTGACTAGGTGCTCAGTCCTCAGCTCTGCACAGGATGTCCTATAGGCTTCGAGGTCAACATGTTCATACAGGCCCCTGCTTTCCTGCTGACCTCCTCCCTCTCATCCTGCCCTTTGCCCCTTCACTCCAGCCACACCCTCTTCTTGCTGTTCTTGTAGGCTCGCTACATAAATCCTAGCCTCGGAGGTCCTGCTCTGTGTGCTGCCTCCCAGAGGCTGGCTCCTTCTTGCCATTCAGAGTTCAGCTTCAATGTCATTCCTCAAAGCAGCTATCCATGACTACTGAATCTAAAGCAGTCTCTCAGTCATGTTATCACATCATTGTCATTTAATTTTCTGCACAGCCCTTATCACTGGTATTTTTCTTGTTTATTTTCTTTCTCTATCACCAGGCTATAAGTTTCAAGATCTCTCATTTCCTACTATATCCCCAGGGCCTGGAACAATGCTGGGCATAAAGTAGGTGATTAGTAAATATTTGGTGAATATAAATATGGCCCTTGTCTAAGCTTGGTGCCTTGAATCCACTGAATACATAAGAAGTGCTAGTTGAAATATTAGAAAATGCTTATCCTCCTCTACCTCCCACCCTTCCACCCCCATTCCACACCCAAATCTTTCATTATTGTAAAACTTCATTAGTTGTTTTTTTTTTTTGCAAAAAGAAGTCTCTTTTTAACTCAAAGTTCTCTAAAGATTCTTTCTCTTGCAGTTGTGACACTGTATTTCTCTTCTTATTTGAAATGAGCAAGGGCTCATTGCAACACACAGCCAGGTGTCTGACATATAGCAGGTGCTCGATAAATATTTATTGAAAAAATGAATGACTGAAAGTGTCTAGAATAAAGTTAGACTGCTAGGCAATGTCTAAGTGCACTTTTCAGAGCTCAGAATTATCAAGTGAAGTATTTTGGCCTTATTTCTGAAGTTTGGCTGCCTACATCCCTTTAATTCACTAGAAAACTGCTGGTTATATACCCTTTTCACAAAGTTTTGGCCTATTGCAGAGGATCTGTGAAGATTCCACAGATATCTCGGTTTTCTCTTAAATAAACGGCACTAGCAGAAAGTGTTCCGAGAGCCAGAACACATGGACTGGCCCTATCCTGTCCCAGGGTGAAAATTTCCAGGGCAGAAATATGATAGCCCCTGTCCTGGGTCCCCTGTAGGGCTCTATGGTTTTGCGGGTGTACATTCATGCATTGGGTTCAGAGATGCTATCCTCAGTCCCTTGAAATCTATTCTCTAGCTTTTCCTCAGACCCCAGGGTACCTAGGTCCCTCACCTGGATATCTGGAATAAATTCCTACTTGTATGTCCTTGCTGCTATGACCTCTGGTTTATCAGCTTGTACATCCTAGTCCATATTAGTGTGTGTACCCTCACGGGTATATCTTATTGTGCTTGTACCTCTGCACTAAATCTTTATTTAGTCTGAAGGCTCTGACTATACCTTTAGCTGAGTTACTTCTACTTCTCAGATTTTGAATCTGACCAGTAACCTCTGGTTCACGCTAGAGCTTCACTATCATATTCATAACAACACACCCCCTCTTCTATAAATGCCACAACCTCAGGATATTGCACCTCCTCAGTATGTCACATGCTGCCTTGGACTTAGCATTAATCTTCTCACATTTCCATCTGGTGCTATAAGGCAGCTGTGTCTCTGAGCTCTTCTTGTCTTGGACCTGTAGTCTTATTTCTGGACTTTATGTCATTTTTATCTCTTGATATCATGTTCATCTAGAAGTAGCTAATTAGATCAATATTAGATGATGTGTCCACACAGTTAAATATTTTATGGCCCTGAAAGTATGATGCATGATGATACTGACATGGAAACATCTCCAGAAGATATTTTTGAATAACAATATATGGTTGCAAAATAATATGTTTAACGTCATTCCCTGCACATCAAATTATATATCTGTTTATAAAGAGAAGCATGGAAGTTTGTTCGAGAAATATTGATGGTGGTAAGAGATTACAAGTATCTGTGCTTTCTTCTTTATACATAATGCATTATTTACTTTTTCTAAAATGAGTAAGTACTATCTTTATACACTGGCAAACAACTAAAAAGAGGAAAGAAAGTTATGCCTTATGGTAGGGACCCACTATATGACCATTTCTTTTCTGATCTTCAGTAGAGCAAGTCAAAGGGACGTGTTAGCTGAGGAAGGTGGGAATGCAAAAACCTGTGCCAGTGATAGTTTAATAAGTCCAGGCCTCCGAAGATTTGTTGAATCCCTCACTGGTCCCCACTTCAGCAGCAAAACGTGCTGGCTGTGAATGCAGCTTACTGGGGACAGAAAGTGAGCAGTCTGTTTATTATTAACCTTTTTTTTTTCCCCCTAAACAGTGCATGATCCTTAGTTTTTTTATATCAGATTCTCTTTTTTTTTTCATTTTTTGTAAGAATTTCCCCTCCTTTTAGTTGTTTTGCTTGAGAGTTTTGAGGAAAGTTAATTGAATTTCAAAATATATTTCAAAAATATATATTTTTTAAAAAGTGCTTGAAAATAACTATACATGGAGGAAAAAATGGAATTCTTAAAGCCAATATTCTCCTTAATGCTTCCTTCTGTTAGGATAAAGACCATTTGACAATAGAAAGCGATATTATTGAAAAGAGAAATAGTTAATAAAGCCATTCTATGGAAATATTTCACTTTGAAAGCCTTGAAATTGCTAGTGCCAAATATAAGTTATTTACTCCAGAGATGGGAGAAAGATAGCACAAATGTGCCATATTATTAAGAGGGTTTTTTTGTCATTTTTTTTTTTTTTTAAACCAAGGGAATAATCCAATAGGATGAAACTAGTTTTACCAACATGGTCAAACTAAGTTGTATATTCATTTAAAAACTGGAAGTTTATAACTCTTTAGCTCTGAGGATCTTCCTATTTCAAGGGACTCTCTGACATTAAATGGTAGAGTATTCTAGTACCACTTCAATCATTTGTTTAATTGGAAATGATTCATGTGTGTCAGGCACTCTTTTAGGCATGGGAAAACAGTAATAAACAACCAAGATTCTGGAGGACAAAAAAAGAAAAAAAAAGAAAGTAAGAAAGAAAGAAGTGGCTCCTAGGCTGGCACTGATATGTGAGAACTACCCACTCCAAGAAAACAAATTCTTGGGGTACCCCCCATCCAGCAGTTATCTCCCAGAGGAGGGTGGGGTTGCACAGGTGATCCTGCTTGGTTCCTGGCCTCCAGCAATAAGGCTCCACCCATACAGAGCAGCTGCTTTCTGAATGTCACGGCCCAGCTGTGCACACCATCCTGCATTATGACATAAAGGCCTTGGCCACAGCCACATGGGATGGAGGTGAGATTAAAAACATCCTCGGGGGTTAGTCCTTTGTAAATTTACATGGAGGGGAGACTTCTAGTCCTCAAATTGAAGGAATAAATGAAAGGGATTACCTCCCTCTCTGAAATTTGACACTGGATTTTTATATCCTTACAGCACAGACTTGTGAGTTGGGTTCTACAAAGAGATCTCAAAGTTTGACATATGCACCCCCAAAATCTGGCTTACTTTCATGCTGTTCAGATGTTTCTCTCTTTAAAAAAAAATAATTAAAAATAAAACATTACCCAATCAGAGGGACATGATCACATTTAGGGCAAGCTGAGTGAGGCTTCCTAAGGAGAAGTAGGTGTTACCAGTAGAGCTGGGTGCAGACCCCAAGGTTCCTTCTAGCCCATTGCTCTTCCACTAGATCACCCTGTTCTACAGGGGTTTCATAATAGGTCCAATGCATCCTATTGCAATGGCGTCTGCCATTTCTCCCTGCATTAGGATATCCATATTGCTCTATCGCCTTTTCTGCTTGCTAGGGCAAAAGCATGGCTTTTTTTTCTCTAAATCACTGAACCTTTCTAAGTTGTGGGGACAGCAAATTCCTTTTGAATATCTATCCTGCAAGCCACAGATGCAGGAACTCTCTGGAGTAGAAACAGAGCGGTAAGTCCCCAAAGGTGTGAGAAGCTTGGTCATCTGTTTCTTTTTGACAAACTGCAAATTTTTACAATATGTGTTATATGACATCGGCTGCAGGGCAGGGAGACTACTTGGAAAGAACCAAGCCTACTCAACTAGTTCAGAGAGACTGGTTTCTGGATGGGGCCTGCTTTTACTTCCCCGTGTTTTAGTACCTGTGGGGGGAGGTTTTCAGGTAAAAATACATTTTTGGAGATCTTCCTTTCAAAGAATCATATTGCCGGAAAGAGGCTTAGCGAACATCTAATATTGCCCCTTGGTTTGTCAATGAGTAAAATGAAACATAATCTGGCTTGCCTAAGGTTACTCTACAATTTGGGGGCAGAAGTGAGACTTGTTTATGTGGCTTTAAATGGATTATTAGATCCAAAGACCTAAATACAGGTACTGTTAAACCTATGTTTTATAATGTGGGTTCTCTGGGTCTATTGTTTTATACTTCCCCTTGTTATATTCTCCCTCTCAGCTATTAGCTCCTTTACTCAAGACATTTCACAGAGGGAGGACGCTAACCTTGGCCTAGTTAAAAGAGCAAGGTCTTATCAGCCAAGACAAAAGTTTCAGACGGTAAACCTAAAGGCAAAATGAGGTAATTTGCAAATTTAATTTTTTAAAATTATCCTGGTTTTCCATTATTATGGAAAATCAGATGTAGATGTGCAAACTTTTAATATGCTTAGAACTTCAAATGAGAATAATAAAATATTTTGGTAGTAGGTGTGTGAATAGACATGAAATGTAATACCTGCTGATAGACTCTAGTCATCAGAGATATATTCTGTATATTCATAGTATGTTATATCTATATCGCAACCAAATATTGTCAACAAAAGTAAAATATCAAAATTTATTATTTTGATATGTAAAAAAATTTGCATTTCAATGGATAACCATGCATTATCTATGGTGCACCCTTTTGGGTTGTGAGATTCTAGCCCTACTACATCTTTTAGCCACTTTGCAACTCTTTGTAAGTTGTAAGTAACTGATTTGTGAGTTCTGTCCTACTTGGTCATGATTTAATTGACTTCTTCCTTCTTGTGGGGAAAAAAAAAAACAGTTTTGTCCCCATTTGCAACTCATGTCATCATTGCTTTACTCCATATACATTTTTACTATATTGACTTTTTTTGGGGAGGGGGCAGGGAGGAGATTGTAATATCTGCCTAGTTCCCTCATATCATATGAGCAAAATATATTTCAACATGTGTTCATTTTATATCTGTATGAGAGTTATGACTTTGTCTTTTTCTGAAAATGATCTTTTAACAGATCCTAGCTAAAAAATATCTATATTGTAGTTTCCTCAGAAGACCAGTAATTGGTAGGATAAATCCATCAAAAGGATAGTTCCGAAAACTAAAAGTAAAATGTTTTCCATTAAAAAGACCATTTGACATGTTGTTTATGAACTAAATTCCAGGAAGGAAAGAAAAACCTGTAAGATAGCTTATGTTTAAATATCCCATTGATAAAATAACAGTTTTAAAGCAAGTAACAACTATTGTCAATCTCCGCTGTTTAATCCATTCGGTAGTCGTCAGCCACATGTGGCTACTGAGGACTTGCACTGTGGCTATTCCAAATTGAAATGTGCTGGGTATGTGAAATGCACACGATTTTAAAAATTTAGTACAAAAAAGATAAAATATCTCATTAATAATCTTTATATTGGTTACATGTTGAAATGATAATATTTTAGATAAATTGGGTACAATAAAATATAAAAATTAATTTCACTCATGTCTTTTTCCTATTTAATATGGAATTAAAAATTACATATGTGGCTAACATTTTTATTGGTTCAGGCTGGTATAGAGAATTGAACCAAAAAAATTATTTTATTACACATTATTGACATATTCTTGGGCTTGAATACCTATGCTGGTGAAAAACAAACAAGAAGGGCCCAAAACTGAAGAGCAGTAACCTGGGAATTCATACAAAATTAATTTGCTTCTTCTATGAGCAATCACATAACATTTGGCTGTCATCATTTACAGTAAAAACAGAAAAGATAATGAAACAGCTGCATTAAACAGTTTAAAGATCAATAAGCATATATTTAGTTTTGCTGTACCTTTTGTTCTTGATGAGAAGCAAGTCAGAGTGAGTGAGTGTGTGTGTGTGTGTGTGTGTGTGTGTGTGTGTGTGTGTGTGTCAAAGTTTAAGGTTTTCATGAGGAAATGAAAAGAGCTGAGCATTCACAATGATGAAAAGAGGTACAAGCTTACCTAAGCTTTCTAGAAATGTAATTGGTTACCTTGGAAACCGTGTAAATTCTGATATCTAACAAAGTCTTGAAATTGACCTATTTTGTTTTAGAGCAAGTAACATGGATTTAAGGTGTTTATCACCCCCAAATGAAATAAAAGTGTTTGTTGGTATTGCCAATGCACACATTAATTGCACAATTTTCATTTGTAATGAAAGAAATTATATAACTATCAGGTTAAAAGTCGTTAATGTGAGAGGTAAATTGAACTTTTTCAGGAAATTATCTTTGATGTATTTTTACTAAAATAAAATATTATACTGGCTTTTCTGATTAAAAAATATAAAATGCTTATTACAAAAAATATTCAATCAATATAAAAGGATAAGGAATTTAAAAAAAGAGTAGAAAGTAGCCTCTACTCCCAACCTTAATTGCTTTGGCAGAGATGTCCACACTCAGCAGTTTGGTATATGTCCTAAATGTATTCCTGTTGTGTGTGGTTGTGAAAGAGAGAGAGTGAGGGAGAGAGACAGAGAGAGAGAAAGAGAGAAATGGGATCATATAATTCAAATTGTTATATAAACTTCATTTTAAAAGCATGAGTATTGTCTTTGGAAAATTAGGATGTATAAGTAATACTCATATCTATCTATCTGGAAGTCTCTTCACCGACAGATAGCCTCACTGCCTGTAGGCTAATCATTTGACTTGCTATAATGCTGTTATTAAACATGTACCCATGCCATGTCTCATTAATTAGACTGGAAACTCCCCGAGGGCAGAAATCAAGTTGTATTTAGCACAGACATATGTCCATGGTGGACTCTCAAAAATACTTTCTCAATAATAGATATTTCTTGTTTTTATCAGTGAATATTAACTGATTACATAAGGTAATCTAGGTCTTGAACACCTGGCAAGAAGGGAGAATAGGCAAATTGCTTGGTTAATAATAACTAGCAGGGGTGACATTCCAAGCAATCCCATTCTTGGAGATGCCATTCTAGAGAATCATAATGCTTAAGGGAGCCTTAGAGAGCATCAGCGAATCACCACACTAAGTGCTTCACATACATTAATTTATTTAATCCTCACAACAACCCTGTAGTGTAGGTACATTTTAAATTCTTATTTTATAATGAGGATTCTGATGCATTCAACATACTGAGTAGTGTCACTGGGAAATGAACCCAGGCATCTGACTTCAGAACTCATACTCTCATGCCTATGTTATATCAGGGAACTTTTACTCCAAAACTTTCTGACTTTTCCATATAGTCATGACAGACCAGTAACAGGCTAAATTTTTCATACAAACAAACACCAAAATCCTAATTCATTACACATTTATCTTACTTATTTGGTGCCATACACTGGGTCACACTCATCACAATGGAGCAAATGACAAGGTGGCTAAGTGGGAGGATCCCAAATGAGAGCGCTGGGGATTAGGATTGCGTAAAGGTCTCTTATCTAGGTCAGAGACACAGGAGAGGAAGGAACATTTGCTTTGGATTCTCTTTGCTGCTTCTATTAGTTCCACTCTGGTAGTGACATTTTCAGTAACAAACAGCAGCACTTGACTGCATTGCTACTCTGGCCTAATTTTCATCCTCTAAATTTGCCATCATGTACTTATGCTCTTATGAGCTAAATGAGTCATCACTAATTAATCAGTGCCATGATGCTAAATTTTGACCACAAGAGTGAACCAAAGCCAAGCCAAGCTGGCTTTCAGTTAATTGAAAAAACCAAATGGGTGAGAGAAGCCAGTTTCTAGGTATAAATAATGTGCTTTACAACCCATCTATTTAAAGGCATCAGCAAAAATATTTTAATACCAGCAGACTGTAAATCTGTTCAATCCTCTTCTTCAATATATAATTAAAGCTAAAGTATGGATGTGAAGTTGATAGAATAGAAGTAGAATCTCATATGCTAAATATTATTATTTTATATTGAATTTTATTGAGGTTATCTTCTGAGGACAAATATCTCTTATGCATGTACCCACTTGTTCTTTGTAAAATACTTGCTGAGGGTCCTCTGTGCTAAACACTGGGGGTACAGCAGGGAACTAGGGAATCAGGGTATACGTGCTCACTGCCTTTGTGACTTTGCACATGCTGTTCCTGCCACCTGGATGCAGGGAACAATTTATATAGTCTTTAGCTAACTCGTATCACTCTTTCAGTATTGGCTTCACTTCTCCAGGAAAACTTTCTGCTTAATTGTCCCACCCCCACCATGAGGGCTAGAATCCCCTAGTATAACGTCCTCTAGGACCCTGTACTTACCACTGTGGTTACACTTGTTACAGCACCTTGCCTACATGGTATACTTCATTGAAATCTACATTCCAATGAAAAGAGGTACTGTCTGTCTTGCCCACCATTACTTTCCATGGCCTGGCACATAGTGGGTTCTTATTAGATACCTGTTGCTGTTTGAGGAAGGTGATATTTAGTATAAAATGTCTCAGTTTATCTATTTAATCATTTGTGTCCAGATGTAGAAGTTACTGACCTACAGTCACAGATTTGGAAAGAATCAAACCTAAAGGCAGGAGCCATGAAGGTGGCAACCATAGGGGTGTGCTCTGGTCCTACTCGAGGCTGCTGCAAACAAGCTGGATCAGGGAAAAGTACCAAAACAATTTTGTTTCACTGAATACCTGCCCAGAAGAAACACTACTCAAACATTCATGACAGATCATTACAAAGCCATTCTCCCAGATTTCCTTTGTACTATTGGCTGGCCTCTGTGTTATCTTGCTAATTATCCCCTATCTTCGCTCCTGTTTTTCTGTTTCCTTTTTTCTCTCATAGCAATTTTCAAAACTAGAAACTCTTTTGACAAGTTATTTTTAATGTAATTGTTTGTTGACTTTTCCCCCATTTGATTGTTAACTCCTTGAGAGCAGGGACCCATTTGATTGTTAACTCCTTGAGAGCAGGTACCCTCAGATCCTAGGACAGTTCTCAATACATAAGTGTTTGATGAAAATGTTTTAGATCGTAGCTGTTCTCAAATCTCTGTGCATACATATAGAAACAATGTCTGTATATATGGGAAAAGACAGGTTGCATCTATCTGTTTTTCTCACAGTTGTATCCCTAGGATATATTAGATATTAAGAGTTCTTGGCATATTGTAGACACTAAATAAATATTCACTGAGTATATAAGTGAATAAACTATTTAATTAAAATTTTATTTCAGGTTATAAACCAGTGGGAAAATAATTGAATTCATAGGTCCATGCTGATGATAAACAGATAAGTAAATGACTGGGTGAGTTTTGTTTAAAGTAGAGTTCTGAGAGCTGATGGCAGATATGGAAGGAGTGCTGAAACTGGAAAATCACAATTTTGTAACTATTTTATTAAAGATTGGATCAGGCAAGAGTCACCGATGGATGCTAAATCTCGAGGGAAATCTTGATGAGAAGCTGGCTATTAGCATGGTTTTAAAGTGTCTCCCCACAGACTGCTTATCAGTTATAGGGGAGAAAATTAAACAGTAATTACCTAGTGGAGAATTCAGAAACCACTTGACTGGATGATTAAAGTTAGCATCACCAATGAGGGACAAATGGACATGGTGTCCCTCCAGATGTGGTACCCTGAGAAGGACATAACATCTATGCAATATTCCAACTGAGAATGCATGACCTGAATTATGAGACAAACCTGGAATGAGAAATGTTCTATTTTAAAAGGTGGGGTGTGTGTTTGTGTGGCAGGGGGTGATACTCTATACTTCCAAAATGTCAATGTTAGAAAAGACAAAGAAAGGCGGTTAAATATTTCCTATTGAAAGAGACTAAGGAGACATGGCAACGAAATACAATACCTGACCCTTGCCTGGATCCTATATGGAGGGTGTGGATAATGTTATAAAGCATATTATTGGATCTATTGATAAAAATGAAATAGATAAAAGTATTCTATCAATGTTAAACCTACTGAAGTTGCTAACTCTACTAGTACTAGGTAAGAAAATATCCACATTCTTAGGAAACATGCACTGAAGTTTGGGGTAAAGGCCCATGATGTATGTGACTTACCCTCAATTCCTTCAGAAAAAATTTATATATATAATAATTAGTATATAATATATATGGAGAGAGAGAGCTAGTGAGAGAAAGAATGCACATGAATCACAAAGCCAATTGTGTAAAATGTTAACAATAAATGATTCTAGGTAAAGTGTATATGGGTATCTGGGTGTTCTTTGTATTATTTTTAGAGGGTAGAAATATGTCAAATGTATCAATAATCACAACAAATAAAAATTTATTTCATTAAATACTTGCATAATTTTAATATTTCATGTTTGAGAAAGTCATTTTTTTGAAATACAAATTCTCAAACTGTCTTATTTTTCATACTAAAGATTGGTTCAAATTCAAAAGTGGAAATATAATAAGTCAGTGATAATGTGAAAGTTTTCACACTATTGTTTAGTACTCAGCAGTCCCCATACTTAGCAGTTCTTGGGTTCTCAAAGTGCTGCTCAGTGGGAATCTTTAGAATGGGAGACTCCCAGGTACCCTGGCCTGACCTTCACCATCACCAGAGAGAAGCAGGATTCTTCCTGCAGCGTAAATCAAGGCAGTAGGAGCTCCTCTCCCTGAATAGTGCAACCTTCCAGATGCCCTCAGCTGCTCCTTCCCTGTCCTGTCCTGCCTGCTCCCTGATGTCCAGCCCTGTCCAGCCTGCAACACTCTCTTACAGTGGTCCATGGACATACAGCCACTTTAGTATTCAGACGGGAGATTATTAGGAGTGACTCACTGATTATAATTGTCCCCAAAACAAGAATATCATTTCACAAAATGCATCCTGCCCCAAAGAATGACAGTCTACATCAGATGAAAACAAATAGATTAAAGGGAAATGTTAATTGGAAGTAGCCAATTAAGCTTTTGTTATGTCAGATTAGTTTAGGCTTACAACCACATTAAATCAGGACATCAAAAGGCCTTGCCCTAGAATAATAAGTCAGGAACCACACTGACAGTTTCTTCTGTAAATTATCTGTGTAAGCCCTTTTGTTATTTCCTCTTGTCACAGCCTTGGTGGCTGCTGCTTTTCGGTGGGGGGGATTGTTGTGTGAGTGATCAGAGAATGATTTCCAGTTGACAAAGTGTCAGCTATCAGCTCCAATTGCATGTCTAAAATTCAGCATATTAAAGCTAATCTGACTTTTTTTCTCACTTTTATTTTCCCTTTTTGGTTTCCCTGCCTATGCTTTTTGGAATTTAACTTCATCTGGCAGAAAAGGTTTTATTGATTTGTGCAGGAGCCAAAAATAAAAGGCCATGAAAGTACACAAGGAAATTTAGAGTTAGCTTTCTGGACGATGCTGGATAACCCAAGATGGAGGTGGTCCCAGGGGGTGCTCCGTGTATTTGTGCAACTTATTATTCTGGTTTTTGCCTGTCTTTCAAGAGGAAACACAAGGTTAGTATATTGGACATGATAGAAACATTTATTTCTGTCCCTCTTTGCTGCTCTTCATGGCTGGTGCAGTTGTTTGAATATTTGGGCTGTCTATCCTTGGTCTGGGGTAATTACCACTGTTGGCGTGTTAGGGAGTGTGTTGTCCCCCAAAGACAAAGATTACCACTCCTCAGTGTCTTCCTGACTAAATTGCCTCTGGGCTGTACACATATTCATGCTGAGTGTGACACTGATGCTGACCTCTTTCGTTTTGGCAAGTATTCTACATCTAATAGGTGTAAGGTACCTGAGTTGGGAAAGGTCCAACTAGAAATCATAAGACATAAGCATCAGTCCCACAGGAAAGAGCTTGCCCCTCGGACAATGTTATCCGGATCACAATCATTAAACTGCTTTGGTTACCTAAATTACTTAGTGACAGTTTCTACGAGACCTTTGTGAATAACATGCACAGTGTAATGATTGTGTTGTAAAGTACAAGTCTCATCCAGGGAGAAACAGAGTGAGTATACTGTATAGTTCACTCCATGTGACAAAGAGATGAGGGTTAACCCCATAAGTAACAGAATTAAATTTTTTTTTGGTGAGGGGAGGGAGATCCTCCTTCTCCCATCCTGCACAGCTGTCCATCGGCCCCATCACAGCTATTTCATCCCCGACACTACCAACGCTACAGAATTGCTGTTTTTCTGTCTCCCCCTTTGTTCTGTTTCTTGTCTCATCACTTTCCCCATCTTATGGCCTTAGTGCCTTCCTGACAGAGTCAGCCCATGAAGGTGACCCTTTCTCTCTCAGACCTCCCATCTCTTCCTGGGAAGACCAGATACTGAACTAACTTCAGGGTCTCCTAGGTCAGCCTCAGCTCTCCTTAATGCAGAGTCTTCCAGATGCGCATGAGTTTTTTCTTGCCTTAAAGAATATTTATGGTGTAGGATTAATTCCGGATAGCAACTATTTCAGGGAAACTGGAGGTTCTGGAAAACTGGATTCTGGAAAGTTGAAGATTTACTCCATTTATAAATAGATGGGAATTTACTGGGCATTTCTTAAATAGTATTTTTTTAAAAATACGATAGTGTCTTTAGATCTATGATTCAGGAATCTGGAAATGGCATGTGAGAGCTCTGTAGTTTTTTTCCAAAAAATCTTGTTTTCTTTGGGTCAGAGAAAGTTAATTCAATGGTTCACTTAAAAGATGCCTCTATATAGAGAAAGATCAAACTGATAATCTCCACCAGTTTCCTTCACACATTTCAAAATAAATGCAGGCTCCAGACAGGACACCTACCTTAGCAGATAATTATTTTCGTTTAGCAGAAAAACATCAAGCTTCGAATAACTAATTGATTCAATAAATATTTATGAATCTTGGAGGAAGTTTAAATAGGCTCAAAACATCCTATTAACCACTTTTTCAACAGGAATGTAATTTTTATTTTAATGATTTCTCTTTACTCTTTAATGTCCAGGTTAAAACTGACGCTGCCTAAGATCCTGAAATGATGGTTCCCTCATCTCAACTGTCATAAAGCATTTAGCTATAAAGCATTCAGCTGAATTCCTTACATGTAGTTAAGTCATCAATGACTATTTTCAGATTGGGAGTGAATTTCCATAATTTAATCTTTTGGCAAGCTGGTGTATGATTACATTATTCAAATAACATACTATATTTTAAACTGATGAATATATCTGCATTTTAGGTCGTAGTTGAAAGGTAATAAAATGGAACCAAGTAGCATAAAGAAATTTTAGAGTGATGTACTTTCTCCTAAAGCTTGATATCTTTTTCTTGTTTGGTACTTCACTTAATAGCTGGAGAAAGACCATCAGCAATCAGATTCCAATTTGGAATCAACCAAAAGAACAACTATTGAGAATTTTCACTGACTGGAATCTCTGAGAGTATATCACAAAACTAAAGATTAAAGAGTTTAAGATGAGCATATGCAAATGTTCCACACAGAATATGTCTTTTCCTTTGCAAATACCTTTTTCTGCAGTGGATTCAATGAGTTTTCTGCACTTTGATCCTTGACCCATTCTATCCAAAGCAATTCCGTAACTTGTTTTCAAATATATTTCTTTAGGACACCATCCTGTTGGAGTGTTCCCAGTTGTCTGAGTTCCTAAACCCCTCACAGAAGCTGGTAGCTTGGTCTTTTCCTAGCACTGAATTGCAGTTCTATTATTCAGTTATAGCAGTAGTATTTTGTGAACTAGGCCATTATTTCGTGTGGTAGGGGATACTGCTTAGCTGACAGATTTGTTGCTGCATATTTACAGAGTTCAGGAAATTAGTAGTTACTAAGTAGGTTCAAGAATTGATTTCAGTAGGTAGTTATTTTGAATTTTGCTTATGTGCTATAGTTTGAGTTAAAGTATTTTTTAAATCTCTGAAATATTTTATTACCAGTTTATGAAAAATCTAGGGTCCTAAATACATTTAACATCTCCCTGAGTCAGAAAGTAATCAAAGTTATCATACAGAGTCTAAAGGCTGATTTCCATTTCTACTTCCATGCTTTATTGTGCTAACTGCAATTTTGTTTTGATGTCTAGTTGAAAAGGCAATGACCTACATCTAAATCATTAACTCACAGCTTTATTTAAAAATACTAAAACAGTAGGTTTAATTCAGCATTCTGAAAAGCAATTAAATTTTTCACAAATGCAAGGTCAGGTCAGTAAAATAAGCAATTTATTCACAAACTGTAATTAAGCCAGGAAGTATATCTCCTTCTCTCCCACATACCGCCATGCATGGCTTCTACCCAAGCCTCTTCTCTTGTCTTCTATTCTGCTTCCTGACTTTCTCTCAGCCTCTCTGACTTACATCTATAATCACTCTTCATAAATCTGGCTATGGCTCATACCCGACACCATTTCACTCTTCAATAGATGTTCATTGAGTGTCTACTGTGTATCTTTAGGCACCGCTGTGGTACCACAGATGTGGCAGTGAGCAGATACCCTTCAGTTCTGTCTTTGGCTTTGTCTCAACTATGATCCGGATCTTTTTAGCAGACCCCTGACCAGAGTAAGGTCAATTTCTATATAAGATGGCACAAATTTTTATTTTCATAAATATAGCACCTTTTCCAAATCTAACCTAGTTTTAAATCTTGCTTTAAAATTAAGATATGAATTACAATGAGCTACATAAATTAAAAAGTGAAAGTTTTACAATCTGAGTTTGAAGATTCTACTGACTGAGAAAATAATTTCCATATATATTAAAAGAACCCAGAGTGAAATCCTATACTCAGTTCATCGATTTCGAGAGTGAGAGATCTAATTTTTTTCTTTTTTTCAAAGCCTTTTAACTGAGTTTTAATGTTTTCTAATAAACATTTCTTAGAGTTTCTGTATCTATTACAAATGGTTGCTGAAAGCAAATCTTCCCCAGCTGATTCTTAAATAAAGTTACTGACATGCAAAAGCAATGAGCAAGGTCAAGCAATGATTCATTTTGCCACATATATCATACATCTATTTCCCAAAGTCTTAAATAAAATTACAAAGAATAATGCAATATCTTTCCTCGAAGCACTCAACAACAAGAACTAAGAAGCACCAACTATATCGCTCATTATTTCCTTTTTTTCTAAACCTCTCAATTCCTTCTTGTTCATTTTATCATTTCTAAACTTCTAGCCTTTGGAAATCAGTCTTGTGTCAGAGTGAACATTGCATTAAGTTGAGAAGAGTGAAAGGGAAGACTAACATTGAGGAGCTAGCCCTACCATATACAAAAATGTATATAAGCACTAGGTGTTAAAATTGTGTGATACAAGTCAAAAATAGAAGACTAGAATGATGAAATAGAATAGAGATCCTTGAAATGGATCCAAGCCTATAATTTTAATAAATTTCAATACCATGTAAAATAAAATAATGAACAAATAAGTAATGATTAACATAGATTAATAATGGATGAAATAATATCCTTGTTATCTTATGCAATCATAAATTCCAAATGGACTAAAGAATTTGATTTAAAAAAAACCCTCAAGCTTAAAAAATTATCGATGAAATCATGGTGATTGAAGCAAAAGAATAAATTATTAATAATAAAATTAGTAACTAAAAACTTTGTTCAGCAAAAGGCTAAAAGTAAAATAATAGATAGTTATTCCTGATGAATACCACCAACTTTAATATGACAAATCAATTTAACGTAATAAAAAAAGGAATATCCTCTCTTCATTGTAGAAATGATTAAAAGATGCAGTGACTCATATTCTTTGACAGACCTCATATTTACCCACCAAAACCTAATTCACCTTCTCAGTGAAGCCTTCTTTTACTCCAAGCAGAGACAACAACATTCTATTGGCTCCTAGATACCTATTTATGATACTGTAGCTTTTTTTTTTTTTTACTGTACTTCCCTGTAATTTATCCTTTATGTTTCTGTTTATTTTGCTAATTCATAAGTATCTTTTTATTTCCAAGGCCTAGCAGGATGCATGTTCCACATAATGGGTGCTAGATGAATGGCTGTTTAGTGAAAAGAAAATTCACACAGAACCAACCACTTTGGAATTCTTTAGGAATCATGATTCCTCAATACTAGGATTTTCTTAAGCTTTATAAAAGAAAGATTGGGAAGGGCAAACTATAGGAATACATAGTCTGAAGAATTGCTTCTAGAAAAGATGGAATAAAAAAGAAAGTGAATAGGTGCAAAGTAAAATCCTATTAATAAATTATATTTGTTAGGAGTGAGACTATTTTCTGGAGCAAATAAGCCTATGGTTTAAATGTGATAGAAGTTTATTCCTTTTGCATATAATGTCCAAAATGAATGTTCCTGAATGAGGGGATTGGGAGAAGCTCTCTTTCTAGAAGTGATTTTAGAAACCCAGGCTCCTTCCATCTTCTGGCTCTACCATCTTCACCATATGGTCTCCAAGATTCTGCATTAAGCCCATTAAAATAGGAAAATGGATGAAGAAGCAATTTCACTTCTTAACCACTGGAGTCTGGTATGGCATTCTGTTGGTGAGAATCATACATGGCCCATCTAGGTCCGAGAGAAGCTGCAAACTGTACTCCCTGACTGCAACCATTGCCAGGTAACTTTGCTGTAGAAGACCGTGCATAAATTTGATGGAGCTTTAGCTCTATCTTATATATCTTATAAAGATTTTCTATATCTTCTTTTAAATTCTTTCTATATATATACACATACATAAGTATACATATATTTAATTATTTATGTACATTTAAGTTCTGAAAGATAGTTATGCACATGTGAACCCACATCCAACCCCCCACCCTCGACACACACACAGGGTTTATGAATCTTTTGAGAAATGCGAGGTTGGGGCTACAAGCAAGCCAGCACAATTAGAGGTATAATTTTCCCCAAACTAAAATGTTGAGTAGTTTTACTTAATTCTCTTAATTCAATTGCATTCCGCTTTAGAGCTATGGTTCCTGGACTTTTTGAAATAATTGCTGCAAACACTATGAACCAGGCATTATGCTAGACAATGGCAACACTCAAAAATGAGCCATGGTTCTTATCGTTTCACAGGAATTATCAGCCTAGAGGAAAGAAAAATACAAAAGCAGGTAATTATAATGCCAAGGATAAACACAATGACAAAATATGCACAGATTTTAAAAGAGTTAATTATCTTTCTTATTCTTAGCATTTCCCAGCATTCTCTCTGGATTGATATTGAAATTACTTCTAGATAACGTGGAATAGCCTACATGCCTTTCAAAGGATTTTCTAATCTCTTGTACAAGCAAGTGTGAGGGTTGGGGTAGTAAAGGTAGGGAAAGTTCCCTACTGTCCTAACACATTTTGTTATTGTTGGTCCAATAACAAAGATGGCAGGAAGTAGTGAAAGGGAAGTTTAACAGAAAAATCTTAGAATGTGAGTGTTTTAAAATTTTTTTCTACTATATTAAGGTTGTCTATATATCTCTAAAGAATAAAAATACAGGATGCCAAGTTAGGTTTAATTTCAGATAAATGTTAAATAATTTCTTAGTTTAAGTATGTACCAAATGTGGCAGGAAAATATTTATACTAAAATGTATTCATAATTTTTCTGAAATTCAAATTTAATTGGACAGTTCATACTTTTTTATTTGTTACATCTAGCAACCCTATTAAAAGTTCTAGTAAGGATCCTTCAACTATTATCATAATATATGTCTATTATTGCTTAAAAATCTCATTAAAAACAAATTTGGTCAGAAACGATGAAAGAAAACATGTAAAAGGTTTCATTGTAGGTGCTAACTCAGTGAGAACTATTTACTCATAGTATGCTTTAGTTTCCGAGGGGAATGAGACATCTCGAGGCTTCTGTCAGAATAATTAAGAATGTTAAAGTCCACTGCTTCGATTTAAGTTGCCACTGTCCTCTTGCTAGCTTTCGTGTCTCCTGATGGATGGATGAACTATCAAGCTCAAGAAACCAGTTTTTTGATCTAGAAATAGGAATCAATGACATAAATACCAACAGTACTTATTACAATAATAAGTATCTTTATATTTGCAGAGTGTTACAGTTTTAGAATCTTTTTAGATTCTGTAAGCACATTTGATTTGCAAACCAACTTTGTGATACTTTCCTATTTCAGGATGATATACATAAGCTTCTTTCAGATTTTGGAAAAATTTTGTCAATTCCCTCTGTAGCTGCAGAAGTAGCATGAAACAAATACTGCTTTCCGTTCTACCCGTCAAACATGTACTTTATGGATGAGTTAATTATTATGCAAGATGATACCGAATCACATTAAAGTTGTAGTAGCTGTTAATGAGAAGTCATAAATCAAAGTCCTTACTGTTAAGTGCAAGCTACAAGATGTAGCTCTCCTGAAATATCATAAGGATGGCTACGTGTGTGTGCATATATGTGCAATGACTCTCTAACTCTCAGGAAGTTAGCAGCTTTCTGATTCCTAGTTAAAATAGTCGGCATATAATCCATCCTCTCTCTCCTTCACGGTGTCTTTGTTTTCCTTCAGCCCCACAATCCCTAGAGCTCTTTGCAAATGTGATGATAAGGGCTGGGTAGTAAACTGCATGAGAATGTTCAAAATGCTGCTGGTTTCATATTTTCATTCTCTGACAGACTAGTTACAGGGAAGATGATGACTTGCCTAGAATGAGAGGTTGTTTTTGTTCATGTATTTTTCCCCCCTAGCCTCCACAAGGGACAAAAAGTCTCTCCTATTTATATTCATCATAAATCCTTTGGAACTTGGAGATCAGGCTGGGGATATAAAACTCTCCTCAGAAAGTGCAAATATCCCCATCTACCCAAGTAAGTCGATGATCAACTTACACATGCTGTAAATTGTTTTAATGTGATTAGTCTCTGGAAAGTATCAAAACAGTCAAATAATAGGAGTTGTTTAGATAAGGGGAAAATCTTGTAGAAGGGGGAGTTATATAGGCAAAGATTGGGCATAAGCATTTGTTTTCTCATTCATTCATTCATTCATTCATTCATCAGTTACATATTAATTGAGTGCCTACTAAGTATAAATATAAGGTTCTTTGAGCGATCCTTAAGTAATATAGGGATAAATCTAATTCATATTCAAATGTCAAATACTTTGTAGCACAGTAGAGGAAATGAACAGGTAAACAATAATAACGCAAGGTAGGAGGAAATTAAGTGCTTACACATGCATAAGGGAAAGTGCAAGCAGAGCTCCCAAAAAGCAACTGGCCCTGACCAGGAGATCAGGAGGAAGGGGAGATAATCAACATTTAATGAATATCTGCCTTATGGCTGGTCTCAGTTAGGACATTACCCAAATTATTGGGGAGGGGGATATATTTGAATTGAGATTTAGAGGAAGAAGAGGATTCTAGAGATCTGCAGTAAGGACAAGAGCTCTTCGTTCCACTGGAACAATAAAGGTAGCAAGGAGCCCCGCACATTTGAGTAATGTGGTCTGGTGTGATTGGGGTTCAGAAAGGTGTTTGAGGTTCTCCTTCCCAAAGAGTAGGCCTAGGGGAATGGAAGCTTTGGATTTAAGAGAGTGACTAGCAGATGGCTAGCGTAAAATTCCTGGCCACATGGAAGAAACAAAAGGAAGGCAAAGGCTGAGACACTGGCCATAAAGGAAATCCTAGGGTCAAAAATTGATTCTGCAATAATGGCCTGATGATCAAGGCACTACATATCTTATTTCTCCTGAAAGACTAGGAAGTCTGGGAAAGCAGGATGTGATTGATTTTGGCACCTTTCACAGTGATTGCCACATGAATACCCTTCTATTAAAACAAACAAACAAACAAAACAATCCTTGTTTTTAGTTGACTATCATTCAGAAAGTCATAAGCACGACCATCTTTCTTTTCTGCCGAATCAGAAGTCTCATCAGAGAGAACAAGGAAACCATGAGAAGGCAGAGTATACACTTGTCTCATTTCAAATGAGCTTCAAGTGCTACTGCTGCTGCTCATGAGAATTCTGTCCTAGATTGAGCTAGCTGGCAATGTCATACATGGCCAGTAAACCACATGGCTAGTGGCTGTTTGATGATATATTTACCCCAGGCCTACAGGAGCCTCTTCCAGATCAGTCCTTCTTCAACCACTTCTATTAATAAGAGAGTCAATGGGTCCTGGGAACATTTGCAGAGGCAGAACTAATGATAAATCTTTGATAGGAACAACTTACTTCTCATCACTGCATCTCTTTACCTCTTCCAGGGGAAACTACTTGATTCAGCCCATGGGTTCAAGCTCATGTTTCTCACATGGGAGGAAGTCTAGAAGGAGCTCCACCTTCAAAAGCAGCTGGCTGGGCTGCAAGCCCTGTCTTTGCTGTTAAGACTAGGACTTGAGATCTGAATCCTGCTGTTCCAAACATTTTAAATTTCTAATTTAGATCTAGACTCCATACTATGTCTCTACCTGAAGCACAGAATTTCTGAAAAAAGTGGCAAACAGTGTAGCATTAAGACCCAATCCAATGTAAAAATATGTGGGACAGAGTTATCAATTTTAAAAGCAGGGTTATAAAACATCATTCTGCAAAATCTAAATAGACAAAAGATTAAGAAGCTATATAAAACATATGTATGTATTTCCTCCAGAATGTTATAATAATGTTATAATAAACGAGAGTCTGATTCCAATAATACGTGACTAAAAAATTGCCTTCGCTAAAGCTCTCATCTTTCAATGTAACTTCACATTAGAGGACAATGTGCTTTTGAAAGGTGTTCAGGTGATTCTAATGTGCAATCTGGAGAGAACTGCTGTCCAATGTGGATCTGGGAGCCAGATGAGGACCTGAAGCATCTGCAAAATGCCAGACACATTAGATTTTCTCCTTTATTCCTCACAACCTTCTTGGAAGTTAAGAATTCTTTCTCTATTTTAAAGATAGTCAGGTAAGGCTGAGGAAGTACTGTGGAATTCCCAAGATTATTTAGTCTTTTTGGATTTGTCTGACTTTGAGGCAAGGGACTTCAATTAAGGGTTTGCAAAGCCTTTGTAGCTCGCACCAGCCTCAGACTGCTCAGCGTGGTGCCTCTTGCCCTTCTAGAAATGAAGCTCTATCTAATAATCCTGCCCTTTTCTTTCATTCTTTTGCCCTCCCTAGATCTCTATCTCCACTGGCTTTAAATTGAGGGAATTAAAAAAAAAAAAAAAAAGAGGAAACTTTTTCTTTTTGTCTTAAAAAAATTTCCCCTAAAATAAGCTGTTCAATCCAGCTACATACATTAAGTCATTTTTGGTACTTTTCAACACATATCATAAGGTCATAGGATATAAATTCCGTGCTCTAGCAATTTAGAAAGGACTCATCTCCAGAATATAAACTATGAAGACAAAGATTTACATAAATTACCATATTAAATACATTTTTAAAGTTCACAGTTTATCAAGAACAGAATGATAAGAAATAAGTTAAATTGTAGCAGAGCATCCACTTTTTTTTTCATATTGCTTAAATATTTGATATACAATTAGGATGTGCTGGGGGAAAGGACATAGCTGGTTTTTATGATAACTCCTTAAATGCCAGGTAACAAATCTATCAAAAATGTCATGTTTAGGATCAAGCCCAGGGTGACTCAAAGAATTCAGTTTGAGAGAAGGAATTTGATCAGAGATGGGGATAGGGATAGAACAGGAAGTGAGAATATTTGTTGTTTTACTATTTGCTCATAGAAAGAAGAATGTTTTGACATTTTGACATCAGCATTTTGATGAGGGCTTTATCTATATGACCCTGTCATATTGGCCTTATACTTCGTTTCACTTCAGTGGCAGTGAAACTGATCTGAATAGCAAAATTTCAGAAGCCAACAGGAAGGAATGCCGAGGGGAAAGGGAGATGTCACTTTGAACGGTGGGAGGGCCAGAGGAGACCTGCTGCTGTTGCTGTAGCTGGTGCGTACTACTTTTGTCAGCCTTTTAGGGTTCTTGATGGGCTTGTTTAGGGAACTTTTCTACAACGTGGTCTTCCCCAAGAACGTCAGAATACAATATTAGAAGCTCTACTTATATTCAATTCATCCTTTATTAACAGTCAGTTTTCTGTGTGTGCTTTATAATGTGCACTGTAGATTGATACAATGGTAGGTACTTATTATTTGTGAATAAATAAGTGAATATTGTGTAATAAAAAATTTGGCTGATCTTTGTCCTTAATTCCTGTGAGGTAACATCTAAACCCTTGATATTTCTCAGGTGACTAGAGTGTTTTGTTATTCATGGTGGCCCTCTTAGAGCATACCTGAGAGTTTATACTAATGATGTGACTCAGAATGAAAATGGGAGAGTGGGCCTGTCAGGAAAACCAACTGTGTGATTAGACAGTTGGCACTCTGAGTCATGTGATATCAGGCCACCCTCTCAGAGGGAAGGTGGGTTGAAAATTGAGTTCAACCAAGAGGGCAATGATTCAAGCAGTCATGCCTATATAATGAAGCCCCATTAAAAACTCTGGACACCAGAGCTTAGGTTAACTTTCTTGGTTGGCAATACTCTGCATATTGTCACACATCGATGTGCCAGGAATATAATGTATTCCTGGGGACAACAGAAGCTTCCCATTTGGAACCTTCTCAAATTTTGCCCTATGCATTTCTCTCTTTGGCTGGTTCTGATTTGTGTCCTTTGTTATAATAAAATTATAATTGTAAGTATAGCGCTTTCATGTTTCTGTAAATCATTCTAGTGAATTATCAAACCTAAAGTAGTCATGGGAAACCCTGAATTTGTAGTCAGTTGGTCAGAAGTGATAGTGACCCTGGGGACCCCAAATTTATAGTTAGTATCTGAAATGAGGCCAGTATTGTGAAGGACTGTGCCCTTAACCTCATTTCACTCTGGGTAGACATATATTGGGATATCTACTCAAAAAGTTTTAATTGCTATGAGTATTTGTTTCAAAAAAAGTTTGGAAACCACAGAGGAAACAACTCAAAGCTCGTGACATCTCCTCCTTCACCTGCCATTCACTAGTTGCTTTCAATATGCTATGGGAAGGAAAACTATTAAAAAATTCACTTAATATTTATAAATTAAAACTAGGTCATAGGACATAATAGACTTTAAATGAGAACTGTTCTAAGGGTCATTCTGTGGGTAAAGAACATAAGATTAAAGGCACGGAGACTGACGTATGATTGGGCTACTTGTAAGTTATTTTACTTATACCATGATTCTTGCTCTTTGGAAATTGATGGTACAGAAAGTGAAAGGTTTGTGACAATATTTAATATGAGCTCTGTCTAATTTTAATGGAATCAGACATTATACAGAGTGATCTATTTTCTCTAGTGACAAAATATAACCCTCCCATGACTAATGTTGTGCTATTTTTCTAATTTTCTCTTTTGACTAGTTTCCTTTAATGTCTGTCTGTCTGTCTGTCTACCTACCTACTTATCTACCTACCTACCTACCTTCCTACCTACCTATCTTGCTTTTTAAGGAGTGGGTGTGTAGGAGGGGGTTGGTTTACAACTGATAATTGAGATAACGATCTTAATGAACAGAACTGTAAAGATAAATGACCAAGCCCATCCCAATGGTAAAGGAACAGATGGGGTTCCAGAACCTTCCAATCAGAGTAAGGAGCCCTACATCAAGCAACAATGTCACAGGCTGAGAAAATGGGAGAGATTAGACTGGGGCTGTATTAATTTAGACTTAGACAATTTGGCCTTTCTACTCATTTCACAATGTCATGACTAAGTGCATATTTATGCGCTGATCAGGCAATTAGAAAATGAGAACCAATACTATGCATCATAAGCACTAAACACATTCATTGAGGTTAGAAAGCAAACTTGATGGAGATCATATTCATGACAGACATGAAAATATTGGAAAGGGTCAAGGAAGCCACGAGTATGACTGTTTATTTTTAAATCCTAGAACTCTGTTTTCTAAATACGATCACCAACAATCTCGCAGATCAACTTTTAAACAATTATGAATAATACCACATGGAAACTAAGCTGAATATCTAAGATTTGAAAATGGGCTCTTAGCACAATCTCTTTCCCTGATGATTGATGTTACACATATAATTATTGTCCTTCAAGACAAATCTACTCTCCCAAAACAGGCAACTGATTTAAAAGAATAGAAGATATATTAAAATAGATAGAAACCAAGTAAATCCTATGAGAAAATTCCTGCATTTGCAATAAATATTGTGACGTAAAACTGTACATAAGGAGATGTTAAGGAGTCTATTTTCAGAGAGCAAGTGAAGCAGAACAAATAGCAACCATATTTATATAATACCTTTTATCTAAGAGTCCAAATCTGTTTATATTCCCTATGTAGTCTGACTGAGGTAAGGCTGTCAGCTAATAGAATTTAGCTTCTAGCCTTTACTTTAGACTCAATACTTATAAAATAGTAATTACCACTTCCAAAGTATAGTTAGTTGAGGTTAGTTTGGTGCCAAAACACAAAGTCAGACAGAATGGGCATCTCTATTTCCTTATCTCCTTCTCTGTACAGCAGTGGTCCTCAACCTTTTTGGTACCAGGAACCAGTGCTCCTACAAGAATCTAATGCCTGATAATATGAAGTGGAGCTGAGGCGGTGATGCTAGTGCTGGGGAGCGGCTGCAAATATAGATGAAGCTTCACTCACTTGTTCACCGCTCACCTCCTGCTGTGTGGCCCAGTTCCTAACAGGCCATAGACAGGTACCTGTTCATAACCCAGGGGTTGAGGACCCCTGCTGTACAGAATCAGCACACAAACTGCTAATATGTGCTTCATGCTTCAGTCTCCAAGCTATTTGCTATTTCCTAGATCACTCAAAGATAAAAATAAAAAGTAAATAAGTAAAAAGATTCTCTGTGACCAGAATATAAGCCCAGGTTTGCTCTCTTTGGTCTGGCAGATATTGAGTAAATTGAAATGCTTAAGTAAGGCATCTTTAATTTAAGGCTTTACATTTTTTAATGTATCTGCATTTTTCATGCAGCTAATTTTTATCTCAGTGTCCAGCCTGGGAGATTCACTGAGAGAAGCCAGAACCAAGTGTGTTAAACAAAAGACTGAGCAGAAAGAAAAAAACAAAAAACAAAAAAAAACAAAGAAACAAGAAAACCAATAGATAGAAAGTTGGTTGATGGGAAGAAGAAAACAGTAAGAAAAACTTTGAACTGAGGCTATGAGAGATAAGTAAATATTGCCCAATGGGTTAGATGACATTGACATTTCTGGCTCTCTCTAGGTGCCCTGAAAAATGTGCTGTATATTTACTGTGCTAACATATTCCTCAAATATATTTTCCCCTCTAGAAAAAAAAATACCATTTTAGGGATGAAATGTGCTACAGGAACTAATCTGGTAATTTCAAGTCACTGCCCAATATGTAAGATAAGATACATTTTTATTTCACTTTATCAATTCTATCCACATATCTTCTCCATCTTATTGAGCAGTCAGGGGTCTTATTATTTAGACAAAATTTTGGTAACATAGTCAGAATCTCCTTACAAGATCTGAATTGATAGCATTGATTTATTTCATCATAACGGTTAGATACTTCCAATCTTCAGTCATCAATTTTTTAGTGGACACATAACTGATATATGCCCAGGACTGTGCTAGACTATGAAGACAAAAATAAATAAGATCTAGTCCTATATATTTATCTTTCTGTCATCCATACATTCATTCTTCCAATAAATATTTATTGATTACCTAGTATGTATCAGGGACTATTCTAGGTACATATGATATAATATTGCATAAAAGATATAATACTGCTGTTCTATGAATCTTGCATTCAATAAGTAAGTTATAAAATGCATTATAGGATGATAAATGCTATGGGAAAAAAACATAAAGCAGAGAAAGGAAATAGAGAGTACTGAAAAGGGTTGCAATATAAAATAGGGTGGGAGGGGAAAAAAGGCCTTGCTGAGAAGGTGACATTATAGTGAAGACTGGAAGGAGGTGAGGGAAGGACTGTAAGGGTGTCTGGGGGAGAGACTTCTAGGCAGTGGGAATGCCCTGAGATGAAGGCATGTCTGGTATGTTCCAGGAATAGCAAAGAAGCTGGTGTGGCTAGACCAGACTGTGAGAGGCAGAGTAGGAGAAGGTGAGGACAACGAGGCAAGTGAGTAAATTGTACAGGGCCTTGTGGGCTCTCGTAAGGGCTTTGGCTTTAATCCAGGAGAAGTAGGATGCTGTGACTATTTGGAGCAGAGGTGTGACATGATTTATAGTTTGACAAGCTCACTCCATATGCTGTGCTGGGAAGATTCTGGGGGCTGGGGCAGTGGTAGAAGCGGGGCTACCAGTTAGACTATTGTAATAATCCAAATGAGAGACAATCGTGGCATAACCAGAGTGGTAGCAGTGTATTATGCATCGAATTGTATCCGCCCTCTCCCTCCCCCCGCAAAATGCTGAAGTTCTAGTCCTTAGTACCTGTGAATGCGATCCTGTTTGGAAAAAGGTTTTGTAGATAATCAAGTTAAGATGGATTCATTAGAGTGGGCCCTGGTCCAATATGCCTATATCGTTATAAAAAAGAGAAATTTGGGCACAGAGAGAGACACATACAAAGGGGAGATGATATGAAAACACAAGGAGGATGGCATATATGGGCCAAGGAATGCCTGAGGCTACCGGAAGCTAAGGGAGAGGTGTGAAAGATTCTCTCTCACAGCCCTCAGGAGCCAACCCCGCTGACGCTCCAGTCAGGGCTTCTAGCTTCCAGAACTGTGATATAATAAATTTTTGTTGTTTAGCCACACAACCTGTTGTGCTTTGTTACAGCAGCCCTAGCAAACTAATACACAGTAGAAATGGTGGGAAGCGGTGGGATCCTGAATATATAATTGGTCTTCATTATTTTTGGATGCCACATTTGTGAATTTGCCTGCTTGCTCACATTTATTTGTAATCTCAAAGTAAATGCTCATGGCACTTTCACAGACATTTGCAGACATGAGCAAAGTGAAAAATCTGAGTGGCCCGACACACTTATTCCCAGCTGAGGTTGAACAAGGCCATGCTCTGCCTTCTTATTTCAGCTTTCATCCTATAAATAAGTGCCCTTTCACAATGTATTTAGTGCCATACTTTTCACATTTTGTGCTTTTTGTTGGTGATTTTTGCTGTATAAACGGCCTCCAAGCATATTGCTGAAGTGCTGTCTGATGTTGCTAAGTGCAGGAGGCTGTGATGTACCTTATGGAGAAAACATGTATGTTAGATAAGCTTCACTTAGGCATGAGTTATACCGCTGGTGGCCATGAGTTCAATGTTCACAAATCAACTAAATATATTAAATAAGATGTCTTTACCCAGATGTACACATGGGACAACGATTCACTGATTCAACATTCCTTATAGCGCATAACTACCTCGAATAACAAGAACAGACTACACTTGGATTAAAGCCAAAATATAACAGCATTTTGCAGGACTGGATGTGGAGTTTGAGAAAATGAGGAGGTAAGGTTAACCCCAATGTTTTTGGCCTGATAAACTGGAACAATGGAGATAGAAAAGACAATGGAGGGAAGAGGGTGTTTTTCAGTTTTTGTTTTAGTTTTTTTGAAGGAGTTGTGGATTAGGAACCATATAACTTCTAAATACAAACTTCAGTTTAAGTTGTGTTATCTGTACAAGAAAAACGTTTTTTGGCTGGGTCAGGGCAGTGATAAGAATTGTAGTCATAAGATCCATGGAGAGGAGCGACTCCTCACGCCCAGTGCGGGGTGGTGCTAAAACTGGGGGTCAGACATCTGTGTTCTAATCCTACCACTGACCCTCTGAGCTGTGACAGGACCAGCTCTACAGGAGATAGGACCCTCGAACGCGGTAAGGCAGCCCCGAACGAAGGCTTAGCAAACTCTCATCATAGAGAGTTTTCATATTTAACATGAAGTTACTTTAATTTAAGACCATTATATATGTTTGGAGAGAGAGGAGATAGAGATAGAGATGGGGTGGGGAGGGACGGGGAGACAGAGAGAGAGAGAGAGAGAGAGAGAGAGGATCATAAAGGGAGAGAATATTTGAAGGCAAAATCTCATTCTAGTTCTAGCATATCTGCAATGGTATCCTGAATGTCATAGAAATGAATTATTTAAAACTGGTGGGAAGATGGTGGCAGACTTTTATCCTCAGTCTGGTGGTTTTTAAAAGACATCAATCTGCTCACCAGATTTTCTGCTATAAAAAAAAAAAAAAGAAAAAAAAAGCCAACCTTTATATTTATAGTTCCTCATTGTGTTAAATAAAGGAAAATGTAAATAAATAAGGTGAGAGGACGTAAGCCAATGACATTCCCCTACAGGAAATACAGCAGCCTGTGGCCAGGCCATACTTAGAAGACAAACAAGTTTAAAGTCAGGAATGAGGAAGATTTTAAGACAAGTTAAAATGCACTGCAGTATGTATAGACATTTGAGCCTTAGTGCTAGACTTTCAGGAAGTGTCTGGACAATCGATCCAAATTTCATATACCCAGGGTCATGCTCCAACTGAGACCCAGGAAATCTCTGGCCACGACCCATCTCAGAAACATTTTAAAGGCCGTCAAATTTTCAGTGGTGATATTGTGTTTCTAGAACTACTAAAATCTACTAAAATCTATCTAGCTCTCTAATAATTCATTTATTTCTTAAATCAAGTCCATTGTAAGATTCAAAGCACCGAAAAATTTGCTTTCAAAAAGAGGTACCTTCTGTTTTGTCAAAATTATGGAGCCACTAACTTACTGCTCTTGACTTTATAATTCTACACAGTTTTCTCCTTACAAACTGCCGGTTTAAGCAAATGGGGATCTAGAAAATTAATCTAGTTACCGGCCATGATTATGCACATTTTCACCACATGGACAAATTAGAAGATGCTGTAAACTTGGTTGCACCTTCCAATATGTTGCTTACAGCCACCTTACTTTTCTGTGTCTTCTCACAAAACACACCAATCAATTCAGATAACCTCAGTATAAATGTATTTTTCCATGGAGGTTTCACTCTCTCATTCAATAAATATTTCCTGGGCAGCCACTCAGCACCAGGCACTGGGGTAGGCCCTGGGGTATAAAGATGAATTTTTTTTAGTCGATGAATTATTTAGTCAATAAAGAAGACAAGCACAGTCCTTGTTTGTCTTCAGGGAACTTGGAACCCAGCAGGAAAACAGAGAACTAAATAAGCACTATACGATGTTATAAGATACATATGCCGGTGGTGCTGTTTTGAGATCCTACTGCAGGAAAAACTGAACAAATCTGGTACTAGAAAAAACTTATCAGAGGAAATGATGGTCGAGCCGAGAGCAGAAGTCTGAGAATAAATTTGTTTGAACTGTATGGAGGTTGGAGGGATGTAGTTTCTTATAGAAGGCAGAGCAGGTGGAAAGGCCCAGAGAAAGAGAAACCCAGAGGTGTGAGAAGTTTAAGGGACTGAAAGAAATTCAAAACTGAGAAGACTTTAACAAGCATAATAATACAACATCAGGATCTAGTTTTTAAACTATTGGATGTAATATAAGTACCCAAGGCTCTCTTCAGAGAGCATAACCTCAAACTGCTGTCTATCTAAGGTATAAGACAAAAGATGATAATTAGGGAATACAGTCTAGGTAGCATGGAAGCCATGCATTATTTTGAATGGCTACCATTCAATGTTTGGATTGTTTGAGACCAGAAGAAGTCTATGTGCTTGGATTATACTTGTCTAGCCTCTCACAGGGGCCTTTACTGAACATGCTCTAATGTTTGTCTTTTATGTTTTGAAGGATAGTAAAGGAGTGTCTTGAGGTCTTTTTAATGCTAGTTATAAAAGCCATTGTTGACATAAGCCCAATGTGCCCCAAATAAAGAACATTTCCATCAGAATTTAATTCAAAGAAAACTTTCTTTGCCCTGGGGGATTAGTATGGTATTTTTTCTCTTTCCTATAATGAGAGCTGCATAATATACCATGTTTACTTTTTTCTTCTTTCTTTTGGCCTTGGTTTTCACCTTGGTTTCAATGAGTCTCAGAACTAAATTTCAGTTTAAATACAATAATCCTTTTTATCTCATGGATTTCTATAAGTTTTTAAATTCTCTACCAGATTCCTTTTCTGCACCCCCTCAGATCCTCTTGGACTCACCTGTCTGAAGGGCTCTTGCCCTCTTGTTCCATTCCTCCTGCCTACCACTTCTGTAAGAGCTCTGCTCAACTATCACCTCTGTTATCAACGAAACAAGAGCATAACCCAAAGTAGCTCACCTCAGGCCAATGGCACACAGCTCTTGCCTCCCACACTGAAGCTTCCCTGTTGCTACTGAAATGAGTCATCTATGCATGTGTAACTTAGAAATTTGAGGAGTTAAAGTCCTAGAAGTGAACATCTAGCCCATAGAAAACAAGAGCTGATGGGAAAATTCTTCTCCCTTCTATCACATAGTCTCTTTGAAGAAGTTCCCCATGAGATCAATGGTCAGTTCCACTTGATATGATACCAAAGTGATGATAAATTTGCAAGATGCCTCCTAGTGTTCTTTCCCCCTTCATCCCTGATGCGCTCTCTTTTCTCATTTTTGCTTCCCTGAAACTGTGCTTCCCAATAAAGCATTAGCACTTAAGCTTTTCTACCCAATTTCTAGGGAACAAGGGCTAAAACAATATTATCTCCTGATTCTTGGGAATTACTCTCTAGTCCTACTTTATTAACCAGATTATATGTATTTTTTGTTTTTACTTCCTCACGTTCTTTTTTGAAAATTATGGACTAAAGATAAATTTATAAATAAGCTCATAGTAAGCTTCATTTTGTGCTAATTTTATAGAACTTAGGAATTTGGCTAAATTAATGAGGATATTTTTATTTTAGTTTCTCAAATAAAATTTGATTGGAAAATTCACATCACAGTCTAATGTGTTTTCAAAAAAGGAACAGCCTCCATTATTTATTTATTCCTTAAAATAATTTGGTAGCTTGCTGCTATTTTCTACCTACCTTCTTAACAGACTAGAATTTGTAATTAAATTTTAATAAACATAGGACTTAATCTAAATCTCCATATAATTAGTTTAAGAATTTTACTGAGATTACAGCCAACAAGGATTTTCTTTACTTCTTCTGTAATGGAAGTGCATTTTATTAGCAAGAGTATTTGAAATTTTAGTTGCAAATAAGTTTCAATTAATTTTTTTTTATATATAATAATTTTCTGTATTTTTTCTACTTTAAGGTTAGCACTTGGAGATGAGTAATTTAAAGAATATGTTCTTTTTTGCTTGTTTCTCTTAGGAATACCTTATTTTCTGCTACAGAAAGTCATCACTGAATATCAACAAGCTCCTCTCTTTCCCACCACTACTCAATAACACTGTATATTTAAACCAAGTTTCAACTGCTGAATTGGATTTTTTTCCAAACAGGTTTCTTTTTTTTTTTTCTTATTATATAAGTCTCTTTTTATTACTTAAACATGTCCCAAGGTTTTTGATGAGTTGATTTTTTTTCAATTAAGAATAATTTTTTTAAAACCCGTTTTGTGTTAGTTACTATGTTAAGTAAGGGACACAAAGTCTCTCTACAAATAGTTTATAACCTTTTGGTAACTTAATACAAATCTATACTTAAGAATAATAAAAAGTTGAATATTTTTAGTGTCATAGATGTATTTAGTGTCATAGATGTCATACAGTATTAAATCTTTTGTTGGGAAGAAGAATAGAACCAGTAATTCCAAACTGTGTCCAACTGAAGTAATATTTTATAATTTTGTTGAGAGATGAAGGAAGTATGTGATCCTCTAGGGTTCTTTGGATCACTCATTCAAAATATATATATTGGATTAATGTGGAATATACATACAATGTAATACTAGTTTTAAAAAGGAAGGAAGTTCTGACATATGCTGCATCATGAATTGAACCTTGAGGACATTATGCTAAATGAAATAAGCCAGTCAAAAAAGGTAAATGCTATATGATTCCACTTAAGAGGTAATTAGAGTAGTCATATTTGTAGAGGTAGAAAGAATAGTGGTTGCCAGTAGCTGGGAAAAGGGGAGAATAGGAAGTTATTATTTAATGGATATAGAGTTTTAGTTTTGTAACATGAAGAGTTCTGGAGTTGGATTATAGTAATGGTTACACAACAATAAGAATGTATTTAATACCAATGAACTACACTTAAAAATGGTTAAGATCATAAATTTTAAGTTATGTATATGTTACCAAAACAAAAATTCAGAAATTTTTTTTTATAGGATTGTACTGTATTCAGTACAAGGGGAAAAAAATTAATAAACTCACAGTCCAAAACAGAAGACAAACTATAATCAAATAACAACAGAGTCAGCTAGGTTCTTTATGTGGTCTGGATAAGTGCTCGGGTAGCATAGACACACAGATAAGAGAGTGAATAGTATTGTCCACTGAGAATAGAAATTGGTATGGGTAGGAAACAGGGTACTGATATCTTCAAAAGCTTCAAAGAAAAGCTGCTATTTGATCTGGGCTCAAAAGGCAAATACAAATTTGAAAGGATAGCAGAGACGGTATTCTTAGCAGAGGAATGGACACATTAGAAGGATGGAACATTTGTAAATTGAGAAAAGTTCTGTCTGGTTGAAACACAGGATCAGTGGAGGAGAATGGTAGTATATGATGTTAGTGAAATAGATATGTGGAGGCTACACTTTCTACCACCTTAGAGAGTTTGGATTTCATTCTAAATCAATGGTCTTAACCAGAAATGGGTTTCAGGATCATTTGTGGAGCTTTGAAATATACATGCCAGTACTTGTCACTGGAGATTTGGTTTAGTATGTCCAGAGTGAATGTGTTCTCTACTTCTTCAGTTGTCAGAGCTTCACAGTGATCCAGGTGGGTTCCCAGAATCTCCAATGTAGGTAATAAGACATTACTAAAGATTTGATTTTTAAGATGAGAGACATGTCAAGGTTCATTAGCTCTGATGGCAGTATGATGGATGACTTAGAGAGAGTGGAACTTGACAGTAAGAAGACAAGATAGAAAATTCTTAAGGTGCTAAATGCTAAGGCTTCTAAAAAGCTAATGCCAGTCTGGACTAAGACAGTAGCAGTAGGAACAAAACAGAGGAATGAGAGGCATTCAGAAAGTCAAAACTATTGAATGTGGTAGTCAATGAGATGTAATGAGTAAAAAAGGGAGAAATTAAAAGCAGTGCTCAGATTTCTATATCAGACAACTGGATGAGGGTGGATCCATTAAGTGGGGTAAAAAATGCTGATATAGGTTCAAATTCCAATGTCTAGAAGATTGACTTCACAGAATAGGTGCTCAATAAATGTTAAATGAATAAAAAAAACTCTTCATAAACCAATGATTATATATTTGTGAATGAAAAAAATGAGTAAGTAAATGTTGATTTATAGATGGGCTTTGTTGGTTTTTGACAGACTTAGATGTCTGGCTGAGGTGGAATGGAAGATTGTAGAAAAGATATACAAAGCAGAGGGAGCCATGAAGACAAAACAAAACAAAACATCCAAAAAAGTTGGACAGTATAGGTTGGGTTCCAGAAAAAGTAAATAGTACAGTTTGGCTCTAGAATAGTGAGAAATGAGACTGTAAAGATATAGTGGCTTCATGATATGGTGTGTCTGAAAGTCAGTCCAAGAAAGTTTCAGTTAATTAAGGAGGTTATGGTGAGTCATGACTTTTGGGCAAGAGTCTTCTATGATCTCTAGGATCACGTTCTTTTAGAAGACCCTTATAGCAGCAGTGGGACAGGATGGATTGGCATGGGAAGAAATCTAAAGGGAAAAAGACCAGTTAGCAAGCTACTATGAAGGTAGAAGCAAAAGATAATAAGAGGAAACCGAGCAATGATGATCACAGAAGGAAAAAAAGTCAGAAGCAGATTCAAAGGATATTCAGAAAAATTAATATGCAACATCTTGCCCCAGATTGGAAAGGCTGAAAGTTAGAACTAGATTCAGGGTGGATCCTGGGTGACAAAGTATTGTGGTCTCAATGGAGAGAAATAATAATGTCAAGAAAGTAAACAGTTTCATGTGAAGATAATTGATTCTGAGGAGCCAGTAGGATGTTCCGGTGGAGAAATATTTGGGGCACCCAGAAATGCAACACTGCAGTTTAAGAGGCAAATTGGAGCCAGAAATTTAAACTTGGGAGCATTCTGGTATAGTGATAAATGATGTGTATGAGTAGATAGGATGGCCAAGGAAACTGAAACTAAGCCCAGGGAGTGGGGGGAAACGGGAGTATGCTTCCCTTTGGCTGATGGAGGGGAGTAAAATCTAGGGAGTAGAAAGAGAAGCAGTCCTAGCAAGAGACAAGAAAAATCCAGAAAACGTGCCTCTCAGAAGACAGGAAACAGAACTTCAAAAGGGAAAAATAGATAAATAGAGTCAAATAGAGAATTTGAACAGGAGGAGGACTGAGATAGGGCAGATGGTCTGTGGACAAGTGAGAAAGCCTCGGTGGGGCTGAAGCTGGATTAACTGGGATTACAGATGGATGGTGTGGAGGGCATGAACTAAACTTTTCCTACCATTTGTGATGCAAGAGTCAGGGGCACTTTTCCTACCATTTGTGATGCAAGAGTCAGGGGCACTGATAGCATGGCCCTTAGCATTACTGCCATTCAGTTTTAATGAATTCGGTGTAGCCTTCCATGTATTCTCAGTAGTCATATAACTTTCACTGAAAAAAAGAAGGTGGGAAGTATGGGTGTAAACAGCATTTGGGACCCTGAAGTCTGGAACCTGATTCATGAACACCTTCTGCCTGAGAGCACTGGATCTCAACATTTCCTGAGAGGAAATAGTCAAAGTTAAAATGTTCATTTTGCATGGCAATATGTGTGCCAGAGCTATGTGTAGCAATTAACTGAACAAACCTTTTGTCTCTAATTTGAAATGCTACTTTTATCATAAACTAAATCCTCACATAAATGTGTGTCTATATCTGAACTCTCTATTTCATTCCATTTTGTACCAAACCTGCTGGTATTTAATTGAGATTGCCTTGAGTTTATGAATTAACTTGACAAGAACTGGCATTTTTACCATATTTTGTCTATTAAAAAAAAGGATACTTAAGATAATTTTTTTTTCATATAGCTTTTTTCAAAAGCTTTTCTTTTTCAGTTTATAGCTATATATTTCCCTTTTGAGTTGCTATTATCAATGGTATTATTTTTTGCATTGTGTGTATGTGAGTGTATATGTTTATGTGTGTGTGTGTGGATGTAAGAAAGACATAGGTTTTTCCTCAAATAAATGATCAAAAGTTTTTAAAAATCTAAAGCAAATTAAAGTTTTTAATAGAATCTGACTTTCACTGAGCTGAAAGACATGCAAAAAAATCACTTCAGATAATACCATCATGTAAAAAAAATTTTCTTAAAAGAATGCAGTGTATTTCACCTTTGTATTACTATGTTTCCTTACATAAGACAAGCTGTGACTGTATTTGGAGTTAAAATGTGGTGTCTGTTCAGTCCCGGTCCCACCAGTGGGAGCTCTATTTTCCACCTAATACCACACAAAGCTCTAGCTAAACTCTGGCTCTGTCCACAGAAAACCAGCCCTGTTCAGCCCTGCTGCTTGAAATCATGACCATGGAATTGGCTCTCCTCTGCAAGTGCTGACAGAAGAGGCTGAAGGAAGCTTTAGCCACAACGGTAAGTCCCCAGCTGCAAATCACACTCACCATAGACAGAGGTATTTACAGATAGTTTGATATAGCAATGAGTCAGAAAGGGTTTGGGGTTTACCTTATCCTTTATCCCAGTATTTTGAAATTTCAATCTGAGGAAAATCTCAAAACTATTTAACAAATCTAGACAAGAGATCAGCAAACTTTTATAGTGAATGGCTAGATAGAAAATGTGTAGGCTTTGTGGGCCATGTGGTCTGTTACAACTACTTAACTCTGTTGTCGTAGTGAGAAAGCAGTCATAGGTAATAAGTACATGAACATGGCTGTGTTCTAATAAAACAGCAAACTTGGCCCGTGGTTCATAGTTTCCAGATCTCTATTTTAGACTAATAAATTTCCAAGCCATTATTATTTATATTTTAAAAAATCAAAAGCAATGCACTAGACTCCATAGAACTAAGAATGATAGTATGCAAAGCACGAAAATGAACAAAATGCAGAAAAATTACCAAAATGATTTTTTAGCAACCCCTAAATAACAATTCTGAGCATAGTTAGTATTTGTTTGCGTTATGAAGCACAAGTGGGATTATAGTATATAATAAAACAACATATTACATTGCAGTGTGGTCACTGCTTTGAGGAAGAAGAGAGAGATGAGTGAAAAAAAAATCATTGTTATTAATGTGAGCATTTGCTCTTACTTACCAATCCTGTACCGCGTTGAAGGATTCTTCATTTGTGATGTCATACATTAAGATAAAGCCCATGGCTCCTCGATAATAGGCTGTGGTGATAGTTCTGTATCTTTCCTGGCCTGCTGTATCCTAAAAAATAACAATAATAATTTCTCACAAAATAAGGCAATACATCTTTTGGGAGGTGATTAATGATTCCAAAAACAGAGTCTAAATTGTACTTGCAATGTATAGCTATACATCTTTTTTAGTCTTCTTTTTCCTAATGATTTTCATATGGCAGCTATGCAATATTATGAAAAATTCTTTTTTATGGTAAAAATCTAGCTCAAAGTACCATTAACCAGCATCTCACAATAGAAAATAAAAAGATTAGACCCATCAAAATTGGTGGCTTTTTGCATAGTTTAAAACCAGAAGAGTACATTAGCACTATCATAATATATTTAAAGCTATCTACTAAGTACAATTTACTTTGGGGAAAATATAAATTTATGAAAAGGTCCCTGCTTTTATAAGCATAGAGTTTAGTCAATTGTAAAATGAGAATAAAAATACCTGCTTTGTATGGATGTTTGAGTCAGACAGGTCTGGATTTCCTGCTTTCCCATTGGATAGCTGGGGGAATGTGGACAAGCCACTGAACCTCTGTAAACTGAACCTCTCTAAGTCTAGTAGGCTTGTTAGGGTTACATGAAATAATGCATGTAAAGAGCCTGGCACACAAAAAGTTGTCAATAAATAACATATATTGTCTGTTGTGTCTACAATTTTAGGAAGCCAGGCTCATAAAAGATGGGAGATAGCAGCTTACAAGTATAGGGGGGTTCAGGGCCTGCAAAAGAGAGGGCATGTAACAGTTAAATCTGAAATTCAGAGGCAGCTGCAACACTGAAATAACCTGTCATGTATACTGAATAGTGATTAGCTCAAGAAATTATTACTCAATTCAACCAACTTCGCAGGACCTGAGATATCACTTGCAATCCAAATCTCCCTGGTTCCCCCACTTTGCCACACTCCCTGGAGACCGGGCTCTGACTTCTCTTTCTTAGTACTCGAGGTGCTTTGAACCATTTTGCTCAGATATGTTACCTTCTTTCTGACATCAGTCTGGATCCTTTTTCTCTCCTCCAAGTGATGCTTCCCTTGTGCACGGAATGCATCCCAGCTACCCTCAGACTTAATAGGCCTTGAAGGAAAAGCTAATGTGTCAGATGACTGAAGAACAGGTTTCTTTATCATCAAAATGAAACTAGTATCTCCTGGGTCTTACTGTTGGGACAGGCTCATGTTGGATATGCTGACCCTCTCCCATAAGGCCCCCTGCTTGGATGCTTATACTCCACTGGGGACTGACTAAAAGTGGCAAACTCAGGGTTGCTTACAATCGCTCCTAATTTATATGGTATAGTCTATTTGGCCCCTGCAAGTTCAGAGAAGGGTGATCAAAGAAGGCTGAGGAAATCAGCAAATGATTTGGGGCAAATGTGGAGGTGTGAAATGGAAGTTGAAAATTAGCTAAGGGTGTGACTTTTCATGAAGCCAGCAACAATTATATCTACTCTTGGAGCATGGATAAGGTCTTGATTATAAAGGGTTTATTAGGTAATATTAGGGAAATAAGTTTCTAGAGTTAAAATGAAAACAGGCATGGTACCCAAAATTGCAAAAATAAAGCAAAACCAGTGGGGAAGATCTTTCAGAACATCAGTGGCAGAAATCAAAAAGGGAAGTATAGGTTTCACCACATGAAAATCTGACAATTCCTTGAATATAGAAAAAAAATGCTAAAAATAAAATCACAATGATATATAATCAAGTGATATACTGAGAAATACACTCACATTTTACCAGAGAAACCAAGGGTTAATATCTTTAATATACTAAGTGGTATTAGAAATCATTAAAAAATGTTAAATATTTTAATTTTTAAAATTATTTGTAAATAGGCACAGGATTAGCTAATTATTTTATAAAAAGAGCTGAATCCCAAGCATTATAATATGCTAAGAAATGCAATGCTACATAGTTTCTGCCTACATAATACAAGTTATCTGGCCATTGTTTAAATATTTTATTGTACTTTGCTTGGTATATAAACATGGATATCATAAACTGCACATAAAATTGAGACAAATATACAAATTTATTAGGCAGAAAAAGCCAATCTTGAGCTTATTTAGAAAGTCTTGGATGTGTGTTGGATTTAATTCAGTTAGCAGTATACTGAAGTGTGAAATAAAGAAGCAACTTAGCGAACAAATTCCCAAAGACAATATTTAAAAAACAAGGTACAATCAGAGATTGTGTATATAGTTTAGCTCTCAAGGGAACAGAACCCCTTATAACTAGCCTTTCTATTTTAAAACTTTTCCATATCTCACTTGGGTTCATATTTTCCAGAACACATTATCTATAAATATACCTTTTTTTTTCCTATTGTAAATTAACTTTAAATGGCTTTCTTTTTCTCCTGGTAAAATATCTTTCTTTCTGGCATTGATTACCGTTCTTACAGGTTGAGAACACCATTCCTGCTACTTTCTCTGTACAATAGACAGAACTTTCCCGTAATTTCTCAATAGAAGAAAACAACCAATATAGCAGAGGCACTGTTAAATGGTGACGTAGACCTTTCCTGTCAAGCACTTACTCAACACAGGCACTGAATAATGTTGTGTTGGAAAACTATGACATTATCTTTCTCTTCTTGACCTTTTCCAGTGACAGCTTCCCCTTTCATAAGATGTTAATTTTATTTTGACAGAAAACAAAAACAAAAACAAAAAACTAGTTCTAGTGTTATAAAACACAAGAATTTCACACTTGTGTAATCTTTGAGAGAGCAGAAATCAAGGTCCCTTACAGCTTGATTGAAATGTTACAGAAACCCTATGGTAGGAGATCCATTATGTATCAGAATTTAAAAATAGAGTGAAGGGGACCAAAACAGCTTTCAAGAAAAAAAAAAAAAAAAGAAGAAGAAGAAGAAGGTTTTGGATAGCACTTAAGGCACAGCAAGGGGCAGGACCTTCCACACCATTCTGATTTAAACTCCGAAACAATCTAATTGGAAGCAGTTGTCACGTAAAAGCTCTCAGGGAGAATTAGAAATTGCATCAATCAGGGGAAGGGTAAAAAATAGAAAGCAGAAATTTCCTCTCCAAAGGCAAAGAAAAAAGTAAACCTAAGCTAATATAAACCAACACCATGTTGCCTCTGCATCGGTTTGGGGTATTGACACAATTTCAGGATGACAAACTCATTAGCATTTTCTCTCCTATGATATCAGGAAGAAAAAGAAGTCGGAAAAACACTTCACTATATTTGACATTTTCTAATGATGATAGAAGGTCATATTTGAAAGAAAAGAACATTTTATAATGTCAAGTGCCACTAATGTAATTAAACACGAGCAGTCCCAGAAGGAAACTGACTAAAATCGCACCTCTTCTTAATTTGCTCAGGAAAATGGCTCCAAACCCTGGCTTTGTTGTTCCTCTGCCCACTTGATTCTAATAACTGGGGACACCTGCTGATTTTCTATAAATATAGGCTTCTGGTGATTGACACCACAACTGAAAATCTCTTACAGAGACAATAGGGATAAAAATATGATTAAAAAAAAAAAAAACTTTCTTCCATGAGAGAGAGTTTTCATTTTCCTCCTTTTTTAAGAAAAATAAAATAATTTTAGTGGGTTTAAATATTTTGATTTCTCAATCATGTTTTTAGGAGGAATTTTTGGCTTTAATGATAGGTTTGATTAGCAAATGAATGTCTGTCAAGAAAAGAATTATAAAATAGAAAACATAGGCAGCTTGATATGTAGTAGCTAGGAACAGTTTTCAATTTGAATTTTGACATTTTTGTCTTTGTTTTTGCCTTCGTTTTTTCTCTAATGAAACATTTTGTTTATTTTTTAACTGTATGAGCTGGATTTTCAAACCCTTCTAAGGCCATGCAGAGATAATGTGCAGTTTTAGTATTGAGCAAATAGCTTTCATTTGTAAGGTCTGGGTAATGTTGTAATTTGTTTTTTGTTTTGGTGGTTAATTCCCTCTGTATTGGATTAAAGAGGAAATGGAAGTAACAATTAGTAAAGAAACATAATTCAAAAATTATCACCACAATCAGAATACATTTATTGAATGTCTAGACAGAGAAAAATAGATTGAAGGACAGACAATTTTTGTATATGACAGAGTAGGTAATTTTATAGGTGGAGAAACCAAACCAAAACTGATGTTAACTGATCAACACAAATAATTTAAGTTAAAGGAAATAATATGTAATAATCCAAAGAGGAAATCCACAGAAATTGAGGATGAGAATACTGCAACATAAGACATAAAACACACTTTAATAAGTGAATTTCCAAATACATAAAGATGTGAAATGGAATAAACAGTCATTTAAACATTCAAGCAAAGAGTGATCCCTTAACTTGTACTTTGCTACATTTTACCTGTAGGAATTATTGTGATTGAAGAAAAATTAAATTATGCTCAACATAGTTTAATATTAATGCTAATTGATTCATTCAGTCATTCAATAAACATTTAGTGAATGCCTATAGCCAGTTAGGGACCACGATAGATATATGTTAAATTTATTTTTATCTACGCTAGACATAGTTTTATATATTTTAAAATACTATGCATAAAAGTATTTCATTAATCAGAATATTATAATCCCTACATATCTACAAAAGATTGGGTAAGACTGTGAAAATATCATTTCTAAAGAACCAGATAGTACAGCAATTTAAAATTGTAATTGATACCATTGGCTCGGTGATGAGGTTCTCATATTCAGAGTCACTGTAATGGGTTGTATTGTTTCCCCCAAAAAAGATACACCGAACTTTCAGAACTTGTGAACGTGACCTTATCTGGAAATAGTCTTTGCGGATGAGTTTCAAGTTGAGATGAGTTTACACTGGATTAATGTGGGCCCTAATCCTTTTACTAGTGTCCCTTTAAGAAAACAGAGCCACAACACCTAAAGAAGGCCACAAGAGGGCAGAGGCAGATTCCAGTGATGCATCAACAAGCCAAAGAATGCCAAAGATTGCTGGCAACCACCGGAAGCTAGGAGAGAGGCACGGAATGAATTCTGCCTTAGAGCCCGAGAGAAAGCATGGCCCTGCAGACACTTTAATTTATAATTTCTAGCCTCCAGAGCTGAGACAATGGATTTCTGTTGTTTTAAGCCACCCAGTTTGTGGTGCTTCTTAATGGCAGCCCTAGGAAACTAATTCAGTCCTTGACCCCTGTTTGCAATCTTCATGATCAGGGTGAAAGCAATATAAATTTCAAAGTCACACACACTCAGTTACTACTTAACAGAAAAGAAAATATAGAAAATTAAAAGTAGCCTCATGGAGAGGTCTAATGCAGTCTCACTGTTTGAATTCATGAAGGATGTTATGTATACTAAAATGCATTAATATATTTCATTTATGGAAAATTAATTCTGTTCAAAAAAAGTGAGGTGATAAATCTTATTGCTTTAAAAGAAGTAGATCTTACTATATATGTGTATATATATTTACATACATACATATTTGTTATTAGAAGGACAGAACAACATTATTTAAAATGATAAAAATTATATATTGCTTCATGTTGGAATTTCATCCCCAAATGATGAAGATGCTGTTCCAGAAAAATCTAAAGTCATAATGTACACTGAGACAAAACCCGCTAAAACAAAAGAAACAATAAAATGCCTATTATTACACATCGCTTATTTTGTATCATGTTACTTTCCCGCAAATTGCATTTCTATTTGCATCTCCATAAATAGGCAGGCATACAGCAGCACTGAATATAGTCTTATAAAAATAGTAAGCAAAACAGGATGCTTAATATTTTATGCTTTCTTGTTGTATACTTAATTTTGGAATGAAGTAACTTTTTTCCTTACAACAGTTAATCTTCTATGAAATAAAATTTACAAACCACTTTTCCCTGCTGATCTTGTGCAGTCAGTTTGAATTAATTTACACACACATAGGTATACAAGCATCTATAAATCAAGCCCACATTTGAGAATACTAATAAACTCTCCTCTAAATAGTTCTTCAATCGATGTAGATGTTTTTCCTACCTATTGTCCTTTATCTTTCATGCCAGCAGATTTTATGGATCAGATTTTCTTGTCATGATGTTTAGCTTTGAAATGCCCAAATCTTCATTTTACAATGGCATCCACTTCTAAGTAAAACCTAATAAAATAAGCCTGAGGCAGAAGGATAAAACTTGACCTATTATTTCTTGGCAGTGTTACCATGGTAATTTATCTTTCCTGGAGGAGATGAACAGTCATGTATAGCTCTTTCATAGGGGGCCTTTGACCCCATTGTTAGTGAGACCCTAACAACAGGGTGTTTCTGCTCAGGAAAGGTGGAGACATTTTTCAATAAACACTATCTAAATACTCAGATGAACTCTCGTCAACATCTTATTAAAATTTATAATCCAAACCGTGTAAAGATATCTTTATTCATTTTATTTAAGAGCTTGTTTTCTACGAATGATTAACACAAAGGCAGAGAATATCATATTAATCAGAAGATGCCATTTTTGCTTTCTTTCTAATTAATCTTTTTGACATACTTCTTCCCAGTGGGATTTTGATTATGCTCAACTTAGTCAAAACCTAGAGCATAAATACTTAAATGCAGGCAGCTTAGAGATTTTAGTCAAGGGTGATGATTGTTTTTCTCACAGAATGCAATTCAAAATGCTTGTACCAAAAAAAGAAAAAAAAAATTGATCTATGTTTTAAAGAACAATAGGTGTTTGAGTAGGACTCTTATTGTTTCCCTAAAATTAGCAACTAAGACTCAGATCAGACTCCTGACAGAGGGATGGAGCTCTCACTCATAAAAGCCACATGTCAGTTGGCTGGTTGGATGGATGTCTGCCTAGGCAATAGAATTGTTGATCTGCACTTGTGCAGGGGTATTTGAGACCTGGCATGGTTGAGGAGGGGGAGATAGTAGAGAAACATAAAAACATGACTTCCCACGAGTAGGCATGGCTAGGTTAGGCGAGTTTCCTATGGATCAATAAACACGGCAGGCAACTGCACTGAAGGCATCTTGCCATTAACTCATCTCTGTGAAGGCTGTCTCCTGGATAAGGTACAGGAGGCTATAAAGTATTCTAACAGGGTCAGGAGTGAGCTGAAGGAATGTTGAAAGGGAATGAACCTGAGCAAATATTCTGTGTTCTGGCACTATGCAGTGGGAGAACCTGCAGGACTCCGTGAACATGCTACATAAGGAAATCAGCATTCAATGCCTGTCACACAGGAGGTGAGGGTGGTAGGACAGGAGAAACCAAGACAGAACTGGAAGAGTAAGAACTAAAAAAAAAAGAGACAGAAAAGGTGAAAGCGTAGATCAAACTCCTCTCCCTAGTACATGACCGGCCCCTGGGAATGTAGCCAGATTTATGGTAAGAAAAGAATAATGTGAAATTGACTATGACAAGAGCATTTTAAACTCTGTTCAACAATACTGAGCTTTTTTTTAAAGAATTTATTTTTTATAGTAGTTGTTTCACAGCAAAATTAAGCAGAAGACTCAGAGATTTCTCATACTCTCTGCCTCACACACACTCATAGCCTTCCCTATTATCAACATCTCCCACCAGAGTGGGACATTTATTATAACTGATGAACCTACATGACACACCAATGTCACTCATAGTCCATAGTTTACAGTAGGTCTCACTCTTGGTGTTGTACATTCATAGGTTTGGACAAATTTATAATAACAGGTATCTATCTTATGGTACCATGAAGAATGGTTTCATTGCCCTAAAAATTTTCTGTGCTCTGCCTGAGATTTTTTTAAATAGGAAAAGATGACTGGAAATGGAATCTGTTCAAGTTATGGTTTGGGGACAGGCACAGGTCACTGGACAGAGTATGACTGAAAATGGGGTTTAGATAAAAATAATATCGATACATGATATTTAACACCAATGGGTTTAGACTTTTCACCGAACTAACTGCTGAAGAAATATAACAACAACATGAATAATGTAGACTTAAACCAGAACTTTACAGATCTCAAAGCACATTCACATATATAATTTCTTTTAATTATGCTTAGGTAGTAGACCATTTTATAGATGATGAAACAGAAACAAAAAGGTTAGGTACCAGTTCTAACTCAAAGCATTAGAAGATGTCAGAGGTCATACCAAAAGCCCAGCTATCTTCACACATTCAAAGTCTAGTTCTTCCAAGTATTAGGGTGAATATTAAAGAATTTAGGTTATATTTTTTCACTCTGCGTCTGTTTGATGTTATCGTTTGGCTATTTAACATTTGTTTCACGTAGGTGCTTTCCACCTTTGTCAGTTTCACTTTTTTCAAATTCCATTCATTCTCCAACTAATTGTAGCTGTGTCTAGTCCTAATACCCTACTGAAATTGTTCATGCTAAAGTAATCAGTACATCCTGACTGCTGTATCCAGTGGTTTAATTTTTGCTTCTTACCCTAATTGTCCTTTCTAAAATATTTGGTACAGGTGACAAGCCTTATTTCTTTAGATCCACTTTTTCAGGGCATGGTTCTCTCTTATTCTTTAGTCTGTTCTTCTTCAGTTTACTTTGCAAGCTCCTCTTTCTGCTCACCTCTTAAAGGTGCTGCACAGGCTTCTGATCATAGACCTCTCTCATCCTCCTATACCTACACTATCTTCATGGTTTCAAAGGTAATCTCTAAATAAGTAGCTCCATCTTTAGGAAATCCTGACCACATTCTTGTGTCCCAGAACTCCATTTTCATCATTGTAACCAACTCATGGATATCTCAAATGTAACCTGTATGAATAACTAAAGTCAATGCAATTTTCTTCAACATGAGTGTCACCAGCATTTTAAATCTTTTAATCATACCATTGAACCTCACAAATTTTCCAAATCTAAAAATCTCCCAGGTATCCAATATTCTCTGTCACCCTTCACTGACTTTCCTTCCAGATTTTTAAAGAAATATAATGACAAAATTGTTTTTCCTTAAACCTAAGTCAAGGAAAAAGAAAAAAATCACCTAAGATTTTCCTTTATTGAAATATTTCCCCTCTTATTATCAATTACAGTTTCTCCACTCTAAAGGAGAGAATGTCATTAATCTGGGATATAGGCCTAGTATCTTCAGGAAGAAAAGAAGATGCATGTGGAACTTAGTCCGTAAAGATTAAATACATGTTTGTTGAAAAGAAGAAGAAAGTATAAATTTAATAGAGCATCATATTGAGAGTCAGTTCTAGTTAAATATTTGGCATTTTTTAGCTATGTGAACTTGGTTCTCACTGGCCTCTCTGGGCTTTGATTTCCTCATTTCTAAATGAGAAACTAAATTTCCCAGGTCTGAATTCACAGAATGTCTTTAAATACATATTTCACTCTCACAAGATTTTTGATCTAGTGCATCAAAATCTTTTTACTGGTGAAATTGGTCTATTAAGATTTATCCTAATTACCACTATACTTGTTTATATGTTTACCATCTTATTTTATACTTGGCTTTATTTTTTTATGATTCTTTCTCTTCATTTCCTGCTTTCTCTTTGATTGCTTCCCCCCCCCTAATTTCATTCTTCTTTTAATTAGTTTGGACATTATACCTATTATATATAGTGATTATTAAAATTTCAAAATTTATATTTAAAATAAAAACTTAATATCTTTATTTCCCAAATTCAACTACTTAGAATAATCTGTGTGTCACCCTTCTTATTCTACATAATACTGTCCAGTGTTCCATAATTTAATATGATCTTGACTTTTCACCCCCTAAATTAGACATCTCAAACTAATCTTCCATATTTCTGAAGTGCATTCTTTAGAAATCCCATTGGATTTTAAGTGTAGCCACATCATGGTGAATCTAGAACACCAAGGGTAAAAGGAAACACATCATGGTTTGCCCAGGAATGTCTTGGGTTATGCCCTGTGATTATCAATGCATGTCTTTTGATAGTAAACATTTTCATCTTACATGTCTGAATATATATTATACCCTTTATTCATAAATAAATGTTCAGCTGTATATAAGAAGTCTAGTTATATTATATTTGTTTATTACAGCATTATTCCATTGTTTATATGCTTCAGTTGATACATTCAAATATATGCTGTCACTCTAGTTATTGTTCCATTTTAGGTACTTTTCTGTGAAGCTACCATAAGAGTTTCCTTTCACCCTTGGTGTTCTTCAGTTTTACCATGATGTGGCTACACTTAAAATCCCTTTATTTATGCTGCTTAGGGTTCACTGTGCTTCCTTATTTTGAGGATTCTTATTTTTCACAATTCCAGAAAACAAATTCAGTCACTATCTCTTCAAAGTCTTTTTCTTCCATTTTCCTCCCTTATTTTGTAATTCCAATTAGATATCAGGTAAATAGGGTGAGTATACATCATGGTTTGCCCAGGAATGTCTTGGGTTATGCCCTGTGGTTATCGATGAATATTTAATTAATGAACTCGTCTCAAAAATCTTTTGCAACTTTTTCAACTTAATTCATATTTGAAACAGGTCTGTATCTATAAGATAATAGTTTCTGGCATGGTTTATAGATTCTTGACATATCACCACTGTTAGTTCTAAAGAGTTGAAAAAAAAGTTTGAAAGCATTCTAAAGGTCAGCTGAGTCACATGCTGTAAAACTTGTTCATTTAAAAGTGAAACCAGAACTGTGTATAAAAGATATGACTGAGGCATGAATGTGCCTCTAAAATAGGAGTATTTCTGTGCCTTATGCAGTTTCTGCCCCATTAAATCATTAGGTTAATGGCTCAGCTCATTTCTTTGTCTGATCGGCTTTCTTGTGTGACCCTTGCTGAAAAGTGATTGTGTCACTCAATGTAGGTCAAGATCACAGGCTGGCATTTGACTCACAGAAGTGTTTTTATTTGATTAACATAGTGTTTAAAATTTATTAAGCCAACAATTAAGAATGTGAAGAGTTTTACACAAAAGCCCAGATTTCCAATTTTTTTGAAACATTAAAAAAGATGGAAACAAATGGATGTCTGCATTCTTGCATGGCCACAGAGTGTTGAAGCTGGGTAGCAGCTGCCTCTTTTTTACTTTCATCTGACCCTCTTTTCTGCTTTCTGTTGTTGCCAGATCCCTAAGGTATTACAGTTTGAGATCACTCCCACCACCACCACCACCACCATAAGTACTACTATTTACCCTCTGTCCAAAACCATTCTATGCCTTCCTATTGGCCTAGGGAAAAAAAGCCAAATTCTTTAGGCTCTCTTTGTTTGGCCTCAACATCTCTTTCTAACTTTATAATTACATTTATATTTATTATGTGTCTATTCTTCTTTTTGATCCCTTTGTGTCAAATTTTGACCATGTTTCTCAACCCCTCCCTATGTTTTCTGATTTCTGTGTCTTCCTCATGTATATATACTCATCCACACATTTGTTCTTTTGGTCTTGTTTCCATGCTCAAGAACGGGCAAGTATATCTTCAAAAAGAAATAAAAATTTCCTATCAAATGGCTATCCATTTTATTCTTCTGAACTGTCTTAACCAAGAATAAACCTAGTTCTAAACTTAGCCCAAGCAATTTACGGTCCAGGTGAAATTTACATTTAAGCTCAAAATTTGTATAAGAAAAAAGTCAGTTGTTTTAACACATCGATATTCTGTCTGGGTTAACTTTTTGTTAAAAGTTAACCAAACATTGAAAATCTATATTCCTAACATTGTGCTAGGCACTGAGAAAAATAAAAAATAAGCATCTATGAGATGCAATCTCTAAACCAAAGAATTGCATTTCCTATAAACTGACAAAATGAAGTACATAAAGTAATCTGAGAATCTGGCTGAATTTTAAGTGTTTCTTGTATGTTGTGTGTGATATGTGCTAGAGAAATCAAAGAAGAGGCAGACTGAAGTGAGCTGGAAAAAGTTCCAGGAAAAGGTAAGGCAGGTCTCCACTGATGGGTAGTGCTGAGGTCTGAGGAGAGGTGGTTAGCAGACCCAGCCACAACTGGGGTGATTGGGAAAGACCATGGAAATGAGTCAGAATATGAAAAGACTGGCACTGATGTCTATCTTTTGTAAATTTTTCTACGACTTTTCACCTGCAGGCACTAAAACAGTATTTATTCTTTACTATTGCAGAAGGCTTTGTTTGGCATCTGAAAGTTCACCAGGCACTACAAATAAGTATTCCCTACTTCCCCTTTAAACTATAGTATCTGGGAGGAAAATAAAATCTGAGAACAGATGCTTGTTTCTTCTAGAGCAGAATCCATAATCTGAAATGAAAGAGAGCAAGTGTAATCTATGACCCAGGACCAGCTGGGTCAAGTAATTAAACCCTTCTGAATTCTCACTTTCTAGCTAAAACAGGGATAATATAATCTACCTTCTCAAGGTTATTGTAAGGATTAAGGCTTTTTGCACATACTAGGTAGACAATAAATGGGACTTCATTTTTTCTTGTTTCCTTTTTCTGGAAGCAACAATGTGCGGAGAAAAGAACAAGGATGTTGGTGTTAGAACACTCTGGCTCGGAGACCCACATGCTGTGTGGCTTTAGAAGTATCACCTAATCTCTCTGAGCATTAGTTTCCAGACTTATGAAATGAAATCAATACCTAATATAAAGCTGAGTTGCAAGCTGCAAATGAGAAAAGGCCTATGTAAACTATAAAATGTAACATCATTATTATTGATTGTGTTAATGGTAGTAAAGAATTGAACCTAGTATGTCAAATCCCAAGAGAAAGTTGCCGTTAAGGTGCAACTGGATTTCTAGTAGAACATTGATCCTTATCCCGTCCCCATAAGAGGAGAGAAAATAAAGATATTTGTCCCTTAGAATCACTCAGAATCTACATATCCCCTTTTCCTCTGTCATGACCCCTTACATTAAAAGGGAACATAATTCAAAAATAAAATATAAAATGAAACCCTTATCATGACTATTATCTGATTATGCTCACTGATTTCTTTAAGGTTCTCTGCACATTCTTGTTTTTATGATTGTTTTGACCCCAATTGAGACAAAAGGCCTAAAGAATTGTAATGGTGTTTCAAAGTTAAAGCAGTGATTCCTACATCTAAAACTACTGCTCACTATAGTTGACAAGAATCATTTAACAGTACTATGCCCAATGAATGAAGTCTCTAAAATACACTGAGAGACAAAGCAAAATGAAAACGTAGAAACCAGATGCTAGAGAAAAAGAAGTTGTAGTAGCATCTCATTACATGCTCCATGCAGAGAGAAAGCAGGCTTGCAGCAGGCAGCTGGCTGGGCAACTGATGTGGGCAAGAGAATAAAATGGTTGCACTGGAAAGCCAAGGAGAGGAGATATCAGAGAAAGGATGTTAATTTTAGAAAAGCTTCTTGACTTGATCAGAAATAGCATGATTAATAATGTATAAATTTATCTTTTTAAGTAGTCTAATGCATTTATTAGTTTTTTAATAAATAATCTTAATCTTAAATAATTCAAAAATATGAGATGATAATCCATCTAACTGGAATATTTAAACATCAAAGGTAATTTTGAATCACTGAGTACTGTTTCACAAGTTGTTAAATCGGTAGACAATATTAAGCCCATTGCCTGGCTTTCAGGAAACAGGGATACAGGCCTCACCCAGCATAGGGCACTTTCACATGTGATCTCTGTGACCACACATCGCTGCATGAGATTATACAGTATCCAGTTTTATAAGGCACAGAGTCATCCAAGGCCTCCTAAGAGCGATGGTAATCGCAAAGAGGGCTTCAAGATCACATAGCTAAGTAGATGACAAACTGGCTTTTGCCTGCATTTTTTGGTTATACTGAACCCACGGAAAGATGGCTTCGATTGCTATTTAAGCCATTCTCTCTTCTGTTTAGTTCTGATGAGACACTAATATAGAACCGAGTCTGGTGCTTGGCTCCATAATTAGAGGAACTAAAATCGGAGATGGAGGTCAGAGGCCAGCTACATAGACAGATTATAGGGTTAACCTCAGATGTGCCCATGGAAAACAATTCAAGGAGGCTTCACTAAACCTCAGAAGTCTGAAGAGTGACTCCTTACAAATTTGGATAACGTAAAAGCCTTTCTGATAGAAAACGGGACATGGTTCTTTTCATTTTGTAAATCTTTATTCAAGATAGGACTGGATTTATTGGGGAAAAGTGGGGCCTGGACATTAGCTGAAAAGACTAGGGGAGCTAGAAAGGCAGACAGACATCTTATTTTGAGGTCTGGGCTGTGAATTGTGGACTATCCTCTGGGAGGTACAAGGGAGAGAGCTGGGAGGGGAGAGAGCCCCACGGGCACTCAGAGTCCCTTTAACATTATTCTTGTGGTTTGCTGCTTTTGAAAGGCATAAAATCCAATCATAGAACCAAAGAAAACAAAATGTAAAAGAAAGGCCAAATTCATTTAAAACTTGATACAATCTAACTCTAGAACAACATCTACAGAATTTATTCAACCTGAATTCTATTTAAAGATTAAATCTTCTACTAAGTTAGAAAAAGCAAATTTCCAGGAGTCATTACAAATAAATCAACATTATTTCCAGATCAAATTAAAAAGAATTTATACTGAACTGTATGAAAGAGCAAGCAGACATATATAAATTTATACATTAGCATTTTAAATTTAAGAAGAAAAGTTAGGTAGGAGTACGAAAACCAGTATTCATGGGGAAATAAAACCCATGCATAAAGCAACATTTAGTTGTTATTTTTCATAGCAAAAATTTACCGAAATCACTGCATTACAAATAGACCAAATAGACTTATATCATTTGCCAAACAATCTGGCAACCCATAAAAGCATTTCTTCCACATTTAAATTTCACTGACAACACGGCTGCTGGCATGAGAAGCCTGAAAGGGTATTAGTATTCCAACTATAATTCAAATTTCTACTTTCAATACAAAAAGTTCTTCTATGGCTCGTGTGCCAGACAAATGTATTTTCCTTACCACGTCAACAGACCCTACTGCTAGAATAGCTTGATAACAGAGTCAGAGAGCAGATGCACTGGCATCTACTGATCCTTCTCCTACAGGAAAGACAGAAACTCCTCCAGCTGGGCACCACCCAGGCTGGAATATGCCAGGCCTGATGATCATGCTGTGCTAATAAGGTCAGGGCCTGATCCCTGTATGTTTTTCATCCTGTCCAACTACATGCTCAACCTGGTGAGTTGTTTCACAAATGTGAGGGGTAAGTAGATGGGCAAGGGTGAAAGGCTGGATTTGCACGGACCCGTCATCCTTCATAGAAAGATGAATGAATGATTCCTTTAACCCAAAGACTGCTTTAAGCTGCTGAAGAACATGACCACGTGGGTCAGGGTTTCTTCCCTTTTGGAACCTACAGCAATAAATTCTGATGTAACTCAGAGTTCACTCATAATAGATTCGGCAGTAGAGTCTGGGAATTTGCACTTTTTCCAAACACCCGTGGTCATTCTGTTGCTGGGAGTTTGACTAATACTGAATAACTGTGAAGAACAGGAACTCTGAGGTTAGATGACTTGTGTTCACATTCTGGCTCCATCACTTACTAGCTGTATGACCTTAGAAAAATCAATTAAGCTTTCTATACCTCAGTTTCCTCAATTGTAAAATAGGGATCATGATAGGTTACCTCTCAAAATTGTTATGAAGATGAAATGAGCTAACACAGCAATTTCTTTAGCATAGGACCTCAGACACAAGAAGCAAGCAGTATATGTTAGTTATTATAACTCCCAGCTGCTCTTTCACTCTTTTAGCTTCTTTCTTTCTTTCATGCAATATTTTGTATATCAGTGTTTCATGTTTTTGTTTTGTGTTTATGGTTTGTACGACAGAAATTCATATATATATGAAAAAATATATATATATTACTATAATAGACATAATTTTTGAATGTCATTTTTTCAAAGATGTGACTACAAAGAACTGTTCATTACTCTTATTTAAATAAAATGGTGAGTGAGCAAGGAGTAAAGATGTCCTATAAGTTCTCATTCTTTGCTAAAATATGATCTCTAAATAGGATTTTTTTTTTTCTCGAATGGAAATGAGATTACTGCATGGTCTTCCAATTTTATTGAAGTTGACAGGCAAAAATCTCTGATCCTTAAAACATCTTTCTACCAGAAGATCTACCCCAATATGAAGTGTCCAAGGCAATTAAAAAACAAATGGAGACAAGCAAATAAAAATTGGAACTTGTCATGGAAAGAAAAGCAAACAAATAAAGACTGAAATGCTTTTTATATCTTTATCCAAGCTAATTTTTGCAAAGGGATGAACACCCTTCACTTCAATGATAATAATAATTGGAGATGTGTAGATTTTGATCAAAATAGAGAAACTTACTGATAAAGAAACGAGTTGCTTCATGAATTGGTGAGTACTTTAAAACTGGGCATGTCTGAACATAGGCTGGGTGAGCAGTTTTAAGGATGTTGTGTAAGAGTTATAAATTCTGTTAAGAGTTTAGATTACATGACCACAAGATTCCAAGAGGAAAGTTGTAGGTGGAGTCGAGATTGTAAAAATTGGGTATTGGAAGGTTCATGATTTTGAGAAGTACAAAGAAGGAGAAAAGTTACTAAACATCTGTAGAAAGACAAGGGGGTCAGATTTTAGGCATGTTTTATTTTAGCCTTGGGTGGAAACTTCTAAGCAGAAATTCTCTAAAATCAACAATCTATAAATAGGCATGTCTCTCACTATATTACAAATCTACTTTTTCTTCTAATAATTCTTTTTGATTATTGGTTTTCTGCTTTTCCTGTCATACAAGTTTCAATGGTTCCCTAAGGGAGATTAACCGTTTATCTATAAATAAAGTTATAAATTTGGGATGGATGCCCAAAGCAAAAGGTGAAAATATCCTTAATCAGAAGGTGGTCAAATTCTCTCCTTCCAAGACGAATGCCCCATAACTTGTACCTGGAACTGGAACTGACTTATATGTCTCTCTTAACTAGTGAGATGGTAAACCTTACCATTCAGGTGGTAAGCTACTCCTTAAGCAAAAAAAAAAAAAACATCCTCTATACTCGATATCTCCTTTACACTTATTCCTAGATCACTAGATTAATTTATATTTTTAAAAAATTGTCCCAAGTACTCCCTAAATTATCAGAGAAACATTATAAGAGTCATAAAATCATATATTTATATTGGAGGCACCAAAAATGTCATATCTAGTATTTCCTATGATTAAATGAACTACAAGGATATCATGAGCAATGTGAAAGTAAGAGGAGGTGAATTGGTCAATGCAGGATCAAACTCAGCCTAATCTTCAGATCATAGGAAGATGGATACTTCAGGTGTGAGCACATTAATATGAAAAATTTCACTTGCTCCATTTCCAGAAACAAGTTAAATTAGGTTAAGAAGTAGAGGGCCCCTTTACCAAGAGAGAGGAAGAAAGGGATGGAGAGGGAGAGACAAAGTGAAAGCTAGTAGGAAGAGGGTGACAAAAGTGTGTGGGAACAAATCGTTTTATTCGAACAGTTCTTCCAATAGTAAATTTGAGTGTCATCTAGTTCTACTTCATAAACCCAGTTCAAAAGATTTGTATTCCTTCCAAAAGAAGACTTCTCTGTAATCTTATTAATGTTCACTGACATACAGATTTATTTTATATTGGATTCTGAATTCAAGGACCTCATGTTTCCATTCCTAATAAGTAAAAATTCCAAATGCCATAATGTCAAACTTATCATCAAAAATTTTACGAGTTCATAATAAAAGCCAAGTCTTAGTAGATATGCAATGATTCCACCTAACAATGATATTGCAAAACTCCTGACCATAAGACAGAAGAATCTAGTTCACATTTGGACCGAACGCTTCTTTCCAAGTGTTGCAATAAAATTACCTCCTAGAGGTAAAGGTTGCTTTGCTTACTTACAAAATAAGAACTTAAAAAATAGCCTATGTGATACACAGTTAGTTATCTCATTAGACAGTTCTTTTTATCTAAAAGTAATTAGAGAACAGAGATTTCCTGAAGAAATATCTTTCCATCTAACATATAACATGATGTCATAAATAACCAAATGGTTAGAAAAAGATTGAAGATCAAGGAGAAAGCAAAGAGTCATAGTATTGTCTAAAGTAATAAATTATGGTCTCCTTTGCTTCAATGAAAATGGTCCTCAATATAATGTTGCACTGTGCCTCTATGTGGACCTACCATCTATGAAACAAAGCAGAAGGAAACATATAGCTAACTGCTTGCTTGAAGTTCTAATTTGGTAACATGGGTTTCTTATAGTGTTAATTAATGGTGAGCATAGCATTGTCCAACAAATCAGCCTTTTTCTGATGTTGAGCAAATCATACCAGGATGAAATGTCTGCCTAGAGAGTGAATGAAGGTTACAGCAATAAAGTAGAAGAAGAGCTCACTCTCTTTAGATTTCTAAAATATGGCAACCAAAATAATTCAGACAAAGTAAGTTGTTTTATTTGCTCATTATGTCCCTTTTTAATCACTGCAGTTCTGGAATGGAATAAAATCTCAGCAGTGGACACATTCAGTACAGTTTACTTGCACACCGTTTTCGTTTGTTTTGTTTTTATTTGGTTCTTAGCAAGTTTGATGCTTATAATAAATATTGTTGTGTATAATCAATATACTGTGCATTAGAGCCCTTAAACACCATCTCTCCTATTCTCCAACCCCCCTAGCTCTTGGTAACTACCATTTTATTTTCTGTTTTTACAAGTTTGGCTATTTTAGGTTCCATATATAAGTGATTCCATATAGTATTTTTACAGCATGGTTTTTGTGTATCTTTGCTACAAGATACTCAGTGCTTTCAAGAATTCCATGTTTGAAATTACACTCAGTTATTTAGATTACTTTTCACCTCACTAAACAAAAAGAATTTTTTTTCCTTTTCTGGAACTAGAGATATCTATGCAGTTTATTCGACCAGAGTGTTTCAATTTGGAGCTCTTGCTGTTTTGTCTTATCTAAGTACACCAGCAGGCAAACTTAAGAATTATGGACCACAGATTACATGCAAACTCAAGCAGTATGCAGTTAACAAAGATTTCATGGCTCTGCAGTTTCCATAATTACATTAAAGCTAGGCATGTTTCTCTTCAAACACCAAAATGTGTTTTTATAAAGAAATTGGTTTCAGGATGTGTCATTAGAAAGTAAATAAGCAAGGATTAAAATGGCATTTACTGTGATGAAATAATGCCTCAGCATAAGTAGCTGAGCAGCTATAGCAAAGCATGTTTCAGTCTGAAGGAAACGACTTTGGAGTCAGGTCCTTTCTGGGCAATGAGCTCAGTTCTTCTACAAACTTGGGCTGAGATTTCAGGAAGGTCATTTCATCTTTCGGGGTTCCTTATTTATATAGTGACATGATTAAATTACATAATTTTAAGGTCTCTTTCTATTCTAAAGACTCCTAAGCTTAAGCCTTTTTAATGAATTCATTTCTCAGGAAAATTTACATTAACATGCACTGTAGGGCCCCTAAAAAAGTGTTTAGTACATTGATTTTTAAGAGTTTTATGAATTTTAATGCAGCAATTCTCCAACTTTATTATGCATCAGAACTTGTTAAAGTGGAACGTCCTGGCCCCATTATTCCATCATTGAGATTCAGTGGGACAGGGTTGGGCACAGGAGTCTACCCTTTGCATAGTCCTCCAGGAAATTGTGATTCAGGTGCTCTTGGACCTCGCTGAGACCAAACTAGTGGTTTAAGAGAAAGAAAGCAATTTCTTCAAATCCTGGCTTTAATCCCCGAAAAAACTGCCTCAATAGGATATTAAGACCTTACATTTCTCCTCCTCATGGAAGCCACCTTTAATTACTATATGCACTAAATATTTGTTAGCCTAACATATAGGTTGCCCTGGATTTTTCTGTCAAAAATTTCTGGTTCTAGCCTATACTCACTATCTGGGCCAATGTCAAGTCTATTCTTATCGGGTTACAAAATTTTATGGTATGATCCTAGTTTTTTGTTTTTGTTTTTGTTTTTTTTTTAATTAAGTGTGTAGATCTAGATGTCAAAAGATTAATTGAAAATGTTTAAATATTAGTAGTTATCTCTGCAGGGTTTATTTAAGTGGGTTTTATTTTCTGTGTATTCTTTATTTTCACTTTCTAAAAAGGCTTTTATATCTTTTGTAATCTTTCCTTTAGGAAAAAAGAGGAGAAAATGAGAAAAGGAGGGAAGGAAAGAGTGAGAGAGAAGAAGAAAAAAGAGGAAGAGGAGATAGTATGTCTGTGTGCAGGAGACGGAGGGAGGGAGGGGAGAGAGAGAGGGGGAGAGGAGAGGAGAGGAGAGAGACCCCACTGGCAACTGCTACAACAGAAACATCATAGAAGACTGAAACACATAGATATATAATTGTGATAGGTTTATTGCTTAGAGAAAATCAAGAAGGCCTTTTTGAAAGAAGTAATGCTGAGCTGAGTTTGGCAGCAGATAATGGTATGTAAGCTTTGCAGGAAGAGGGGTAGCATAAAGTACATTGGGGCATGGAAGACAATGGCCTGTTTGGGATCTACAAGTAGTTTGCATGAACAGAGCACACACAGCCTATATGGCAGTGATGTTTAAACTGTGGCATGTAACCCATTAGTGGACCAGAAAGTCAGTGAAATGGGTCAGGATCAGCATTTTAAAAAATAATAGTATACAAAAGAAAATATTGGAATGCATCACACATAAGTGATATTTTGTAAAGATTTTAGTGTGTGTCTGTGGATGTGTGTGTAAACTGGATCATGATATAAAATACATTTTTTATTGTGGGTTATGGTCAGAAAACTTTTGAAGCTGTTGCTGAGGTCTGGGAAGTCATGAGTGTCTCATGCAGAACAATGGCAGTGCCTCATACTTTGCAAAAGCATCATTATTATTCTCATGTAATATTTTCAATATTACTTTATACAAATATAGTATATATAATTATATAAAATGTAAAATATAATATAAACATATTAAAAAAGAGAAAGAAAAAAAGAATGAATAAATGAACGAAAGAAAGAAAAAGAAAAGAAGGAAGGAAGGAAGAAAGGGAAAGAGTGAGGGAGGAAGGGAGAGAGGGAGGGAAAGAAGACATTCCTATCTGTTCCACTTGGTTTAGAAACCAATTCAATATAGTGAAACATTTCACAACCATACTACCAAGGAGAGGTTGAGGGAACTTTGGTGAACGTGACCAAGTATGAAGCACTTGGTTGTTCATTCAGTGTAATTACATATAACATTTTACTTGATCTTAGGCTATCCTTGTGAGGGGGTGCACAATTAACACCACTGCTGTTTTGCAGATAAGCAAATTGGGGCTTAGAGACTTAGGGAAACATTCTCAAGGTTACCCAGTGAACCTCCAAGTTAATTCTGTTTCTAAAGTCCTCATAGGCTACATTCCACTTACAGAATTATGTCACACATGCGAAAAATGCACTTTCTCTTTACACATGCAAACTACATTCTTTTTCTCCCCTCCATCCACTATATCACAGAACATAAAAGTGTAGAGAATCAGGATGTTTTGGATTTTAATATTAGAAATTTTAGAAAACCAAATTACATGAAATACATGTAAAGACACTGCTGTTGTACTACTAAAGTGTTCCCGTTTATTTAAAAAATATATTAATAAAGCATTTCATGCACCATACTGACTCCAAGGATTTAAAAAAAAAAAAAAGATGAATAGATGAGGCCCTTCTTTCAAGGCTCTTATGGTGGCATTGCGGGGAGTGGGGTGTTGATCTCACTCAAGAAAGCCTTCAGATGCCTGTGATCCTGGCTTCTCATCAAGGGGCCCTGCCCTGTGCATCATCTAGAACTGACATGCCATCAGGCAAACATTTATTGAGTCCTCCATGTTTGGGTCACTGGGATGGGCACTCAGGTTACAGGACAAGATTCTGCTTAGAGTCAAACAGAGGAATGCCTGGGACACTGGTGAGGGTAGCTTTTGCTAAGTGGTAGTTTCTAGGATTCACCTCTCAATTTCTTAGCCCTACTGCTTAACTGAATTAATATCTATTTTCATCAGAAATAGGAAACACAATATTTCAGGTTTTTGATAATTTGGGGTAAAAAGAAGAAAAAAATGTTGGTTTGTATTAAGTAAAATGTATTCTCCCCTATCTTTCACAGTTTGAAACCAAAAATGTTCATTCTCAGTTTATATTAAATTTAAACTCCTGGTCCAGCTAAATTGCATGGTTTTAAAAAATTATATTTTGAGTTTAAAGGGGCTATAAAATTATAGTTGTTTTCAAGAATCATAACCATGGTCTAAGTACTTTATTTGGGGGAAGGTAATAGAAAAAGGAGAGGAAATGGAAAAGCAATACCAAAAAGTTGGCCCAAAGAAAGTCTCATTAAATCCATGGTCACAGTTAGGAGATTGTCTAGGGGGGTCTGTTTATGCTTACTTATATTTCAATGGAATATCATTGTCACCTCAATGTTTACTACAATGAAATGATACATATGGGTCAAAACCCAAGAACAAATGTAACCTGTTCTAACTGTCATAATGTTTCCCCACTTCAATTTAATGCATCTTGGTGGTAGTTAGCTAAACTTTATGCTTAACATCAAAATGAAACCGTAACTATTAGCAAAAGATATTACTTGAGTTTACAATCCATGTTTAAATATAAGATCAGCCTAGTGCTTCTTTTTTCCTGAATATTATTTTCTAACTAGCAAATATATATTCACATTTCTGATAAATGGTATATCAATTCATTGTTTTTTGACAAATGCATATTCTAAACATTTAAGCACACACTGAATGTTCTACTACCTACACTTTGAGTTTATAAAACACTGTGATAAAAAGGCAAATGTCTATATTTTGGGATGTATTTAAATTATATACACGATTTTATTCTCTCATTACTGTATTATACATACTTTGGGTTTTTAAGCATCCAACCATTTGGAACTATGTTCATGCCAGCTGTAACAGATGACTCTATTAAATGGGAAGCATGCAGCCTGCCTACTCATCCTTGGGTGTTTTGACCTTGAAGAAAAAGCATCACTTTATTGTTTTAGCTAAAGTCTAGACTGTGATTCCCCAGTCCAAAATGTGGTTGGATCCATCAGTCTTAAGAACACAATCACATTTTGTCAAGAGGAGAGGAATGATTCGTTTATGATTAAAGAATAAGAAAACCAGTTCCTTACACTAATCAAATCAAGGGGCAAATGGGATTTAACTGATGTATTTTTTCAATGACATCATAAGTGAGCAGAAAATAGATAAAAACGAGTCCAAAACTACGTTATGCAAAAATATAAATATATATTTTGAGATCACATGCTGACTTAGTGTTCACTGAGTATGTTCTAGTCACAATGCATAAAGAAGCATAAGTCATGCTCCCTGCCTATCAGAAGTTCTCAGTTCCCTGAAAAAATATTTTGTACCAAGATGGCTCCTCCTGAATGCCAAAGTCTCTCAGACAGTCTATTATGTCTGGTAATTATCTATATTTTCCCTTTCCAGCTAGACCTTTTAATCAGTGCATTTAAAGACTGTAAAAGTGTTCTGGCTGGTTTTCCACCCACATCTATGCCAATGCTGAGCTTCTGAGACAGAGGAACACAGAGGAACATCTCTTCCTCCCTTCCTTGCATCTTTCCTTGACTTCCCATTTCCTGTGGACTTTACCAACATGCATCAGGCACACACCCCATCTGTATGTCTCCAATACTCTCTGGTTCTTAAAGCTCTTCTCTATTTGGAGGAAGAAACCTCAGTCCATTTATGAAAAAAATGTAAAAACAATCCCACTATGCATTCACCCACAGGAGACAATCTTCTAAAACTCAAAGCCCTCCAGTACCTTCCTATTGAACTTAAAATGCAATCCAAACTCTTTAACATGATCTGTAAGAACCTATGTGATCTGTTTCTTAGATATCCTTTTCATCTTCTCTTCTTCTCCTCTTCTATTCATTCTTGCCTCATTGACCTCCTTTCTCACTCTTGAACAACCTTATCACAGCCTTCTCTTGAACACAGCTGATGAATAGCTCTTACTGCTTCCTATGCCTGATGCACTCCTCTCAGAATCTTACAAGGCTGGTTCCTTCTCATAATTTAGATTTCACCTTATATCCCACCTCAAAGATAATCCATCTAAAGTAAATTCCCAATTCTTGAGTCTATACTAGCAGTACCCTGATTCATAGTACTATCTGAATTTGTATATTTACTTACTTGGGATGATCTGTCTCTCTCTACTAGAAGGCATATTTAATGAGGCAGGCACCATGTTTGACCTATGTACTTCTGTTCCTCAAGGCCATACACAGAAGAGTGCCTGGCACATGGAAAGTCCAGGAAATACTTTTAAATGATTGTATGAATGAACTGGAAACTTCTGCTTGAGCTACAATAAGCATATAAAGACCCACTCGGAGTCAACAGCATAGGAGAAGGGGTTGTGATAAGGAAGGAAAGAGAGAATGGACAGGGTTATGTGACCACTCAGCTTTTGGGGTAAGGTAGAGGGAGAATAAATTCAGTTGTAAGAAATAAAATGTGATTAATCTGTGAAAAGTGAAAGAAGTAGGGAATGTAAGCCCAAACTCATAGTTCCATTGGCTTTGGAAAGTATAAAAATCACAATTACTTTATTAAAATAAAAAAATAATAAATTATCATTACTTCATCAAGGTAATTTGTATCCCAGACACTTAACCAACCATTTTGATAATGCCAGGTCTACTCACCACAAACATATCAGTTGTGGTAGCCATGGATGAGCTTGGCAGGGAAGGCACTGGGCTGGCAGATGGTCGGGACAACACAATTGCTAAAATGAGGGAGGCAGCCTTAACCCCTTCATGTCAGCACAGCACGGGGGAGAGCGTGCATCCACTGAGACTGGTTCCCCTTGTTTACATCCCTCATTCACGTCTTTCAATCAAACGGTATAGATGAGTATAACATTTCAACTTTGAAGCCAAGATCATCAAACCAAAGAAGTTTTTCTCCATGAATCCATTTTGATTTGCTTGTGGATCTCTTTTTAAAAAGGTTTCTACTGAAATATTTATATTGTTTTTCCAGAATCCTTCACAAGAAAGATAAGGTAAAGAGGATGTGAATTTTCTATACATTCTTCATTGTATAGATGGGTCAAACCAGAAACAGCAAGATGGTGTCTCACTGTACAGATTTATCGTATAAATTTCTGCTTCTCTGTCCATTCTAGGCTATAAAATCCAAGTGTTGCCAACTTTATCTACTCCCACTAGAAAGGGTATCGATCCTGTGTAAACTCATGACTTATAATCCTAGTATAAATATAGTTCAGAAAGGAATAAAAAAATATCAAAAAATAGTACTAGGAAAGAAAATATGGACTCAACTCATCTTTACTCTTTCAGCTTTGGTGTTGTTTTCATGATTTTAAAATTCTGTTATAACATCAATATATAAAAAAGTAATAAAGAAAAATAGCCATCTATTTAAATATTTATGAACCAAAAAAATGCTAAATCTATTAAAGAATATTTTAAAAATAGACTATTATTTGGTTTATGTAGGAGGCATATACATGCCATTTATGAAAGGACTCTAGTAGTCTCATGCTTACACTAAACACTATCGTGAACTGCTTACATCAAGGACTGGTTCTTTCAAATCTAAAAATCTAGTGTTTAGCACATAACAGATTCTCAACATGTATTTCATTTGTACAGAAGAAGTTAATTGATTATAAAAGGTCAACGGTTACTAGATCTATATCTCGAGAAGTTATAGAATCTTCAAACTTGATAATCTCTTAAAAATGAAATGGCCATATGTCTCAGATAAGTTTCAGCTATCTGGGGCATTTTCTTGCCTCCTGCCTGGGTGTAGGACACAGACAATTCCCTGAGGGTTGGATCAATTATCCCATGCTGCCTTCCATCATCGCTCCTATTATATTAACTCCACTAATGGGCATCAAGGTCATGGAGGAGGGAACACAGATGCTTTAGACCACTATCCTTTGCCTATTCTTCATATTTATGAATATAACTGGGGTCTTTTTGTAATATGGAAGAAAATGAACAAAGTACACTAGTAGGTTGAGAGTTGTGACATCCTGGATGTGACTATGAAATAAATAACAGCACCCCTCAAGGATTTTGTCTATACTTCAAAGCTCGGTGTGAATGCTGCTTTTAAATTATCTCTTAAATTGTCTACTTTTTCCTATCCCAATAGAAAGGAATCCACCACCTCACTCTTTTCTCTTTTTTGTTTCTGTAGCAGTTTGTCAACAATACTAATGAAGTGAGTTGTGTAGGTTTATTATCACTTACTCAGTAGATTCACAATATTTCTTCTAAATTGCCCTAGAAATGGCAAAGTAGTCATTTATATCTGGCAAAGAACTATGGCTACTTTTATGAAGCAAATTATACTACAGCCAGACAACTAATTTTCAAAATTGGCAACTGCATATAAAAAATACTTTCTCTTCAATGGTTCCTCTGGTTTCATTCCATCTTTCATATTACTAAAGATTTTTTCCCCATCTGGACTATGTATTGAAATTCCTGAGCTCACACTTCCATAGAGCCATGAAAACTTTTCATGAGGTTCATAACCATTCTATACACTCTTAGTTCCCTCTTTCTTCTAACACTATTTAAAATAATAATAATAATAATAATAATAATAATAATAATAAATAATCTTTATTGCCTGCCAGAGTGATTGTCTTATAAGATAAAATCTTATAAGATATTAAAATATCATGTCTTGTAATGAGAGATTCTGGTTTTAAAATTCCCACAAAATGACATTCAATAAAACTTCTCACAGAAATTAAGCGTACTACAGTTCAAAGCATTTTCTCTCTATCTTCCCTCCCTCCCTGACCAACTTATAGAAATTTTAAGAAAATATCCAGGCAATTTTTCAAAAGTTTTTAGGTTGTTTTTTTTAGTGGAAATGGTACTGACCATTATAATTTGTGGGGTTTTTGTGTGACTTAAATATAGAGCTATTATTAATAAGCTAATACAAAATGGCTTAAGAGCAACTTATCATTTAACATGAAAATCTATTTCTGCAAATTACTGATACTGGCCTCTTACCTCATAATAAACTGCTATCCTTTTTACATGTAGCAACTGGGATTATCCTAACTGAGGTGTCAGGCATGTGAATATAGATGTATTTTTGACATTCCAGTCCAACAGACATCAAATAGAGAGAGCTGAGTCATACCCACAATAGCCTGTCCAAACTTCTGACCCATAAAATCATGAGAAATAGTAAAATGTTTTAAGCCACTTAGTTTTGGTATAGTTACACAGTAACACATAACTGTAAGAGGGATGTATTCAATTACCATTGTTCTATTTTAAAATAATTCTTTTGAAGTTTAAAAAGGTCAGACAAACTCAAATGAATATAGAATTACTTAACTAGAAGTATTTATTTCTAATGCAGAGAAGTTGGCTCTATATATCTTTCCTTGTTGCTTCCCAATGAACTTTCTGCCTCTCCTAGAGAAAAGTATAAATTCAGAAAAGTCATTCAAATATGAGGTGGCCATTTGGACGGATGCACACACATCTTTTTCCTATTATGCATAACTCAAGGGATAGATTGTAAAACATTTCAGAGGAATGGGTAGACCACATAACTTTCAGGATATCCTCCCTAAATGTTACTTAGAATAGATATAACTGTAAACTCACCTGAACCATACATTTTTTTTTTAATTTTAGTAAAATATCTATTTAAAAAAACTTAGCTTAGCAGCATTACTTCATGGAGTGCCCTCCAAATTAACTGGTCACAAAACAGACATATATGTAACTAAAAGATTTGCTATAGGAGCTCAATACAAAGCTGTTTAAATTATAGAAATTGGTTGCCAAAATTCCTTTAGTTTTTGATATGTGTCGTGAAACATTATTCTGACACCAGGAAGGATATTAAGCTGTGCATATCAAATTTGTATTAAGAAAACAATATTATCTCCATATAAGAGGTCGTATATAAGAATGGGTGGGAATTCAGGTTCTAGAGTCTGACTTCATAACTTGAATTCTGGTCTCATCTCAAAGTAGCCATGTTACCTTGGACATGTTACTTTAATTTCTCTGGGCTTCAGTTTTTTTCATTTGTAAAAAGAAGGGGAATAAAAATAGCATTAACGTCACAGAGCTTTTGTAGGATTAAATGAGAGTAAACTACAAAAATCCCTAGCATAATGCCTAGCACACAGTAAAAGGTCAGTAAAGGGCAGCTGTCTCTATTCCCTACTGTAGAAGATACATATCCAACTTCAATGAATACGACCAAATTATTAATGTACAAATTACAGAGAAGGTAAAATCAAATCAAATACATGTTTGACTTTACTGAAGTCACTTATGGATCCATCTAGAGATCATTTCTACTGATTTTCTGAATAGTATTAAGTTATCGTGACTTATAACCAAAGATGCACAATATGTTCAAAGAGCTTAATCCATAATCAATTCCTGTTCACAGAATCAAAGGCCAAAGAAATCAATAAAACACCCAAAGAAATGTAAATGGATTGAAAAATGATAAAGAACATAAAGGTTTCTGATCTTTCTATTGACTCTTTAGTCTGAGAAGACAATAGTATTGATATGTTCTTATGAGAATTTAGGAGCTAAACGTTTTGTGTACACTGTTATACTAGGCATGGGCTTCATTATTTAGTGACATTAAAAAGTTGTCTTTTAAAAATGAAATAGACTACACACTGAATACAATCAAACAGGACCATTCCTATAGCCCTGATAGAGGTAAACACATTGCCAAATATTGAAGCCTATAATTTAGAGCTGTCCTTGACCTCTTCTGGGTCCTGGAAATCCTCCTATTTACCACAAAGAGTAAGGCGGAGGAGGTGGACTTTCGTATGGTGCACACGGCCGCAGTACAGAATATGTTGTTGGGTAAAAAACCTTCAGCCATCCAGGCTCAGACTATGAGAAGAATCTTATATTTACAAGAAAGTAAAGAAGTAAATGGGGAAAAAAAAAAAGTCTACAAAATTGATTACATGTTTCTAGGATTCCTTCTGTATGGGAGCTCTGGAGAGACCATGAGAATGCTTGGCTACAGAGTGACAGAAAACTCCAGGTCTCTACCAGACAGCAAACAAGTTATTAAAAATCCATAGCTATTAGCAAGAAGTAAAAGGATTTAGGGCATTTCTACAGAAAAAAAAAAAATTGGCCTTTCCGAAGCATTTGTAAGAATTAATTAGAATAGTGGATTTATTGGGAATAGCATATTCAATTAGTGCCGATGATAGTTGATAGGTAAGAAAAAGTGAAATAAACAGAAATTGTAAACCAAATAGAACCTTAGCAAATCTATTCAGTGACTTAAAACAAAAACGTTTTCAAAGGTAAAAGCCTAGTACTTCATAGACTGAAGAACGCAAAATAATATATTAGTGACTGGAAAAGATACTAGTACACCTAAATGCCCAGACACGTCCTTTCCTAAGTATATTTTTAGTTTATCTTATATGTAAGATCAGCTGCACCAACATTTAGATTAGGCTAAATTCTAATATAATTTAGATTATATAAAATCTCCTCTGTGCCTTATACTGTCTGACTGGATTGGGTCTTCTTATTTTATATCCTATATTTCAATTTATGTCACATTCACATAGACCAGGATTTATTAGGTAGAATTTCCTAACATTCATATAATTAATATTTCCTAGACATAGGGGAAAATGTTAACTGCCCCACCAAGTATATTATTACTAAAATGTTTTCTGGGTTTTATTTACTTGCGATTAGTTTTGCTGTGATTTTTTTTGGGGGGGAGGGGGAGTTCAGAATTAGTTACCTCCATTTTAGCACAATTCTAGCTAGTTCATATCTGAAAAGAAACAGTGTCAAAGAAGAAATCAACTTAAATGAAACCACCCTCCAGCTGTCTACCATGCACTAGCACTAGAAATAAAAAACAGAACTTTAAAATAAATTCTGGCATGGTTCCCTCTCTTCCAAAACTTGGCATAAAATATGATTTGGGGAGTAAATGCATATTTTGTGAAGACAGCAAGTTATTTTCATACCTAGTGGGTGGAAAAAAATGAACCACAATCATTTCTAGAAGGGCTTCAACTCATGAAGGCCAACAGAATGATCCTGTTCCCAATTAACCACTGAAGAAAACAAAGATGACTCTATAGTCATTATTATTCACTAGGAAGATGGTTTCAGAAGTGTTAGCAATAGAAAAAGTTGTTGAGTTATAGGTCACTGGTTGAAGTCATTTTGAGGTTTAAAATGAAAAGTTTTTTTAATTCTATTTTGAGGGTTATTAGACTTTTGTATCAAAATTGCTCTAGTATTGTCAGGAAGATCTTGTTAGACACGTTAAGGCATCTACACTCCTCCAATTGACTGTTTTAGTGGTCATTAGGAAAGGCAACTGGATTGGTCAAGAGGTGACCTTGTTATTTATAAATTTATTTCAAGATGAAAAGTATTGGTAAGTCTTTCCTCTCTTGCTCATTGGAATAGGAAAGCTGACCCTAAGAAGTCAATATGTGTGTGTGTGTATGTGTGAGAGAGAGAGAGACAGAGAGAGACAGAGAGACAGAGAGACAGAGACAGAGACAGAGACAGAGATTAAGAGAGAATGATAATCAGAGAGGCAGAACAAAGAAAATAGGGACACAGAGATAGAACTCACAGGTCATAACAGGGGTAATTGTTGGTATTTTATTTTAATTAGACCTAAAAAGGAAGACATTTAGGGGCAACTGTAGACGATTACTATATCATTGAGTGTTTGATGTTGTATACACAATTATATATGTAATTTACATAACACTGAACTAAATTAAAGGATTTGGGCACCACAATCTTTTTCACTCACACTGAACACATAATTGGCTCCATTTCCCCTATACCTTTCATGTCTAGATAAAAATTCTAGTGAATAAGTGGTTAGGATTAAGTCCTTAAGCAAAAACAACCTGGCATAATATCCAACATTAGAGCAGAAAAAGAAAATTGAGGAGAAAAAACAATGTTTAATTCTGTTCAGTTCCAGCAACAGTCATGGATAACCTGCAACTTGCTAAGACCTTAGTAAGACCAGAAGATAGAGATGCAGGAAATACATCCCCGCCCTTACGGAATTCATAGATGTGGGTCTACAGAGAGAGTTAAACAAATTCCATGAATGTGACAGGAAATCAAATTATCCGACAGTGAGTTGGTAGACCCTGATTCCTTCTTCTTACCTGTCTTTGTTGTCATAAGAATTTTTAAAAACTTTTTTTTAAACACATTTTCACTTTTTCAACAAGTTCTGCAGCCCCCTCTTCCCCACCTGCCTGAAGAATATTTAACGTTAGAATCAAGAAATGAGTTCATCCATTGGATATAAGCAAGTCTTATTAGGATATTTGGAATGGTTTTATGAGAAACAATTTTATTTTATTAATTGTGGCGATAAAAATTAACAAAGATGCTGACCAAACCATTTCCTATCACCCTCTCTTTTCATTTGCCCCCCTTCCTTCTCCATTGTTTATATAACTCCCCAGGTCTCTTTCCCTCTTCCTTTCTGACCTTTCTTTCCACAACTTGCTGCTTACCAGCCACTTCCCCTTATCCTGAAGTGATGATTCTCTTAGCCCAGAGAGGCACTGTGGTAAGGTGGCAGGAGAACTGAAAATGAGAAAATCTGATTTGTAGTACCAGCACTACCAGTGACCTCTGTGCGGTCCTGGGCAGCTCTAGCTCTCTTACCCACACTCTCTGGAGTCTGCCTGCAATGGGCTAGGGTCCTGGAAAATGCTCTGCTTGCTATCAGGGTGGGAGTTCAATCCCTCCTCTGTGTTAGATAGGCCCATCACTTAGTTCTTGGGTGTAGACTTTGTCGTTAACTGTTCATTCAGTTGCATAGTTGGCCTAATGTATACGACAGTAAATAACCAAAATAAATTTCTTCAATGTGCTTTTTCTGAAAAGCAGCCTGTGGTGGGTAGTGTTAATAATTATTTCAAGAGATCTTTAAGATGAGTCTATGCTTTCCTATGTGTCCGTGAATAAAATGTAATCTGTACTCAAACCTTTGTTTTTAATCTTAGTAAATGTTCCTTTTAATCATAGTAACATGTTTAAAAGGCATATTATGAAAAACAGCTGTCCAAGGCCCCAATACTTCATGTAACTTCAACCTTAACCCCCATATTTCTAAATAATATGTTTTTCTTCTATTTCTAATTGGTAAATTTTATGCATTATCAATCGGCTTCCTATTATAATAGAGGAGGCTTGAGCTCGATGATACATACCTTCACACCAGTTTCTTTTCCCTCTAAACTCTCAATGAAATCAGCAGAAAGGCATGCGCTTCACTTAATCAAATGGTCTATTTTACATTATAACTATGTGACTATTTTTCACTATTGAGAAAAGTAGTGTCTCCTTCTTGGTTGGTTATCTTTTACATTTTCTTGTAGTGAATTTTCTCATGTTTCATTTGCTTCGTAATTTTATAGACTCGGTTAATTCTTTCTAATCACTCCATAAGCTTCTTAACACTGTTACCATTTGGTCAAATACATCAGATAATCAGATTGTCTCCTTCACTTCCACTTTTTGTGGTATCTGATGTTTTCAAGTTCTGAGATTTTATGAGGTTTAGCAGGATGGATCTACCCTTTCCTTGCACCTGAGATACAGCCACTGCTACCCGGCAAGTCAGTGTCTTTCCCTGTTAGAAGATTGTGTAAAGCATTTATGTCTTCCTCCCCTGTTCTCTTTGTCTCTTTATCTCACTGGGGGTTTAGTGGGTAGAGCAGAGAAATACTTGTATTCAAGCCTCTCTGTTTAACCAGAAGTCTCCTTCTTCCTACATTCTTCTGCATTTTATTTTTGTTTAACAAATTATTTTACAATCTCTACTTCAACATTATATGTGTAACGGAGCTCCTATCCATCCATAAAACTGGATGAATAAGTGGTTTTAGTCAGGGAGTGTGTGTCTTATTTTAACAATTTAAAAGACATGCCCAGAATATGACACAGAGAGTAGTCAAATGGAAGGTGAAGGTCACTGGTGATACAGAGGTCAAGGAAATGAGAGGCTAGGAAGTTATATAAACCATCTCTCCAGGTAAGAAAAAGCATGTTTGTGGAAATCTGTTATGGCAGCAATGGAAAACTAATGCAGGGGATAACCCTCATATATTTTTCCTAATTAGCTACTTGAAAGTGTATGTGTGTGTGTGTGTGTGTGTGTGTGTGTGTGTGTGTGTGTACAACATACAAGTATCCACCTCATTTTCTTTCCACAATACACTTCAATAATGCTTCATTCAAACACTGCGATCTTTCTGAATCATTCTTGATCTGGTTTCTGGGCATTGTAAGTTTTTTCTCCTTGGTTAGATAGCCAGCAAAATTGCCTATTTTTTTAGGTACCAAAATTTCAAGGGAAGGTTCAGTGGGTCATTTAACAAGGAGTTAAACTGCTAGTATTGTTATAGGATAGCCCACTTTCTTTATGGCAAATTTCTAAACCCCTCATTCATAAGTGAACTCCTTAAACTGAACCTCTTTTAGAGATGTGAGCTCAGCACACATTTCTTACTGAAAATCAAACATCCCATTGCCTAAAGGATATGTTTGCTACTCAAGGACTTGGAAGAAAACATTGCTTCCTCCGCTTATTTCCCTATACAAAGAAAAGCCTGTGTGAGCTTGCTGACTAATTCGCATTTGAGTTCTCTGGTTCTGATTCTGATTTTTGACCCAAGGAGCAGTATTAAATAGCTTAATTTGAGGTTAAAAGCATTCAAATATTATAAACACCATTAGAAGTCATTCTTTTTTGGAAGACAGCTACTGAAAATATATTAACTGGAACCATTACATTTGGACAAAGAAACAAAAGGCTATGAGACTATCAAGAGACAGAGTGTGTTGTTTTGGGTGGAAAATCAACAGGTGAAAGGCCTTAACAGGAGAACAAATATGTTCTAGATAAGAACACAGCCTCAGTGTGCAAAGACTCATCTTTCAAGAGAGATACTGTTACTAGTAAGAGAGACCGATCATCTGGGAGATGAAAGGGTCTATAGATATAGAGAGTAGTTTGTTCAAGTTGTGAAGATGAGACTCAAAGAAATAGATGGATCTAATGAAGGCCACATAGAAAAGTCAGCCAAGTCTCAATTTCTAGCCCATAAACTCACAGCACCTTTCACTGTTTCGCTTTCCTCGTACCACCCAACCCATACTGTCTCCTGCTTCAGTCACTCCACACCATCCCTCCTTGCTTACAGTACCTGACACCATGTCTCCTGCTCTGGCTTGGATGATTGGAGTGGAAGAGTATGACAGGAGCCACAAAACAACCAGCTTGGAGTCCAACAGGTCAGGTAGCACATATTAGTGAGAATCTAAAATGATAATGTTCCCCTAAGCAGAAAAAAAAAATTTTGTTTGGAGATATAATAACCTCTCCCGGGTTATACAGGGTTTTCCGTTTATACTCACATCCAGCAAAAACAACAAAAAGGAGATTTTATCTAAATAACTTTTTTGAGCAATCAAAAAGGAAATGAGCATTATTCATATTATTCTAAACTTTAAAAAGTCATGATTATATTGGAATTGGAATGACTCATAGTTAGGTTATTGTTAAAATAGAGAATGGTTGCATTTAGATTTTTATTCAGTTTAAAATAAATCTAGGCAGAGTTAGAAAAAAATACTTGCTAGCAATGTAAGAAGTATTTGTTTCTAAAGTTAACACATCAATGTTCTTCTCTGAGACATGCAGGAAGATTATATTAAAATACAAAAAAAAAAAGCAAAAAAATATTGTTTTGCTGAGAGGACCTCTTGACATAATTTTTTCCTAATCACGTTTTCAAAGTCAGTGACTTGTCTTGTAATCTTGTTTCATGAAACATCTTTAAAAAGCTAATCAATTGTCTGGTTGACTCTATGTATTCCTTTCAAAATATAAATTAGTAACTATAATCACTTTGAACTTAAAAACACAATGTACTGTATGAATTTCAACTCTTTGCACTACAATGTCCCAAGTACCTATCTTTTGTTACCGAATATCAAATATGACCCACATTTTCATTATTAGCCATCAAAACTTAATTTTCAATAGTTTCTATAATTTGCATGTCTTATGCAAAAAACAAAAGACCTATAAATTTAGCATCATGAGTTAGGATTCTCTAAGCTTTACAATTTAGAATGGTTCAACAATGATATTTACATTGTTCTAAAATGTGGCTTGAAAATATTTGCAAGAGCTTGCATGGCTGCTTCTAGGTCTCTTTCCTTACTGCCCTTCCCCAACATAGGTACTCTGGACATGCGCGCGCACGTGCGCGCGCACACACACACACACACACACACACACAATCTAGCTACTACTTCCCAGTGAAAGTAGAAGACATCTGTTTTACAAATCAGTTGTAAATTCTAGCTCATTACCCTGTCCTCTAGGCTAATCCAGAAGATATGTCACAGGAACTTTGCTTATTGACTTCAATAAATAGAAAATGTTAGTATTTCTTTAACCCAATATCTGTTGTATCACAGCAGCTATGGGCATTGACATTTCTCTAGGATTTCTTCACAACCTGGAATCAAATTTCTAGATAGCCCCTTATCAGTTTAAATAGTCAGATAAACTATGATGTAAATAGAAAGTTAACAACTTGGTACTCTGGTAAGTAATAAGATTCCATTTAAAAGACATTTACTGAGTACCTGGTTATGATTCAAGCACTTTGCTAGGTTCCGGAGAGTATAATACAATGGATAAGATTCTGTAAATAGTACTAATTAACTCTTCAGTAATATATCAAGGCACATCTTTACCTCATCTTACTCTTTATACCAAAATAAACTTCAGGTTTGACGACAGATGGGAAAACAAAACAAAACAAAAACAAAAAACAAACAAAAATAGCAGGAACTATCAATCTGGCTTGCTGGCTTTCTGAAACTTCTCTATGGAAATTAGGACAGTTTTAATAAATACTGTTGCATGTATGGGTTGAACTGTGTCCCCTCCAAATTCATATATTAAAGTCCTAACCCCCAGCACCTCAGAATATGATCTTGTTTGGAAATAGGATCATCACAGATATAATTAGTTAAACTAGAATGAGATCATACTGGAATACGATGGGCCCCTAATCCAATATGTCTGATATTCTTGTAAGGAGGGGATACTTGGACATAGAATGCACACAGGGAGAATGCCATGTGAAGACTGGTATTATGCTGCCATAAGGCAAGGAATTATCAGAAGCTAGGAGAGGGGCCTGGAAGAGGTCCTTCCCTAGCACCTTCAGAGAAAGCACAGCACTGCTGAAACCTTGAATTTGGACTTCTTGCCTCCAGAACTTTGAGACAATAAATTTCTGTTGTTCAGGTCACCCAGTTTGTGAGAATTTGTTACAGTGGCCCCAGAAAACAGGAAAAATCATGCTAAGCGAATATAAAATCTAGAAACAAAAAAATCATTGATAATTTTAGGTACATTTTTTTTTTTTTTAATCTTAAGGCAAAGGAAAACAAAACAAACCAGAATGTAAAACAAAAACTTCCAGTTTGGGAATTTCAGCTGAGGGTCCAAAGCTGAGGAAACTAGTATCAACTATCCTCACATACTAACCATTCTAGGTTATCTATGCAGGGTCTGCAAAGGGAGTGATCAATATCAAATTCTGCCAAGATTATCTCACCCCCGACCATCAGTCTATACAAGGGCTGAGAGAGAATTCAGGGTGACAATGGATTCTTTAGAGATTAGAGAGAAGACTGTCAGAGTGTTGTAGAATTTTCTTGTTCCTTGACAGAGCTGAACTGAAAGAGGCTTCAAAGAAACTTTCAGAAAGAAAACCTAGGTCTCCTGTGGCTTGGAGAATACAGGGACTTTTCCTTCGAATTGATCCTAAAGGCAGAAGGTTGATGGGAGCAAGCTGCCTAACAAAGGAAAGAGCAGAGCTGTGCCAGGCACTTTCACAGTGCCACAGGCTGAGGACACAAGGCTATTCTGTGGGACCTGCTAAAAGAGCTGGGCTTGAGCTGAGTGGAAAGGAACCAGCACAAGAGAACCTTCTGGAAAAGAAAGTTGATGCCAGCAGAGGTGTCACTAAAGTGGGAAACTAGAAAGCCAGGAAAGAATCACTGAAAGCTTAGAAGATACATTCAACTTAGATTCACCGTGAGGAATATCTTTAATAGGAATCCTAAACTTTAAATGATCAAAACCAACAATTTATATAAGAATAATTGGGGTTCTACTGATTTGGGTTTCGATACTTTCTTTTGGTAGTCATTTGCTTAAATGGCAAGTTTAAAAAAAAAGGGCAGAAAAGACAAATGGCCTCTAGTAGGAGATGCTGATGGGGTGTTAGGAAGCACATTTCCCTCTCATTTCAGTGTAACTGTGACTCCAATTTGCTATGCTTGAATGCCTGCCATGTGTGGAAATGAAGCAATGGCAAGGTTTCTGCTGAGAAAATTTAAATAGCAGATGGGAGAAAAAAACAGAAATTTAAATTATGATATACAGAAGGTTTAAATTGTCTTTACAAAGGAATCTTAAAAGTGTATTTTTTTATGCCTACAGCACCTGTCTTCCTAGGTAGTCTCCTATCTAAGTACTAACCAGGCCCAACCCTGCTTAGCTTCCGAGATCAGACATCGGGCTTGCTCAGGGTGACATGGCTGTAGACCATGGACCGTGGCTACACTGGGGCGTGAACCCAGGACCTTCTGCGTGTAAAGCAGATGTGCTAACCACTACACTATGGAACCACATCCTCTTAAAAGTATTTAACGAAAAGTGTTATTACAAAGATGGGAATTAAGTAAGGTTTTAGCCAAATAAGTATTGATAGAGATGAAGAAAATCAGGTTTGGAGAAAAAAAATTTCTCTTTTTAAGAGCTATTTCATGTCATCTGAAATTTAGTCTTAAAGAGCCTAAATTACTGGGATATGGGATAGACACAAAGCCATTTTCATGGAGAAGTCCTGTAGAAAGGTACATATGGAAGCAAACCTTGGTTGGATGAGCATGAGAAAGCTATTCTAAATAAAAGACATGCATGAACAGTGGTGATAAGGTTTTTAGGGTCAACTTAAAAACCTCAGTATGATCCCGCAGGTGCTGGATTCACCACTAGTTCTAAGAAACAAAATCAGAGGAATCTTCTGAACCCCAAGAAAATAAATGGAAGTTCATAAAGTCATTTGGTTGTTTATCATGTAACTCAGGAGTAAGTCAGACTACATATTTGTAAAGGTTTATTTTTTTAATGTGTTGTTTCATCTCAATACATGCCCTAACTTCAAAGAGAATTCAAATTTCTAAAGATCAGCTAAAGATCTTATACTTTACATCTTTATCTTCTAGGGTATCTTAAGTTTCACATCTTCTAACACATTGTAACCTTCAGGAAAGGTCTCCATGAATTTAAAATACACTGCGTTATTCAATGTAAAGTGTCATAACAGCATGTTGAATTTTGCGCTATTGGAAACTGGATTGTAATGTAAAGTAGCTCATTATTTCATTCTATTGACCACACAGGCTCCTGTACCTTCTCCATTTGTAGATCTTTTTGACTGTCATCACATATTTTTCACATGGATTGAGTAGGAAGCATGATTTCTTAGCATCATGCACCATTTCCCACTATTTTCTCTTGTGTAGGAGAAAGAAAAAAAGTTTCCAAGTAGCATCCATTAGACAATAGTTGGTTTATATTCAACCATATTCCTTAAAGAACTTTCAATCAAAAAGGAAAAGAATGTTGATGCCAGCAGAGGTGTCACCTCTGACTCACCAGATTTACTGAAAAACACATTGATATACATTTTCAAATGACTACTTAAGTTCCAAAATTTTTCCTAATGAGGAAAATTATGTTCTAATTCTAAATCTACTTGTAATAAATATAGAGATATTTCACACAGAACATATATAATCATCATTCTTATTAAATAACATACAGTTGACCCTTGGAAAACACGGATTTTACCTGCATGGATCCAGGTCAAAAAATTGAGAATTTTTTTCAATAAATACTGTAATTGTATTTCCTCTTCCTTATAACTTTCTTAACATTTTCTTTTTTCTTGCTTATTTTATTATAAGAATACAGTATATAATACATATAATATGCAAAACGTGTCGACTGTGTGTGTTATCGGCAAAGCTCGACTGTGTGTGTTATCGGCAAAGCTCCCAGTCAACAATAGGCTATCAGTAGCTAAGTTTTGGGGAGTCAGAAGTTATACATGTATTTTCACCTGTGTAGAGGGTGAGGGGGTTGGTGCTCCTGACTCCCTACTTGTTCAAGGATCAACTGCATATCACATCACATGAAATAATCTCAACTCTGACCCCAATATACCATTTTTTAGTTCTCTGTCTAAATGTTCTCTTTATTAGGAGTAAGTTTTTATTCTGAAAGAGGCCAAAACTCTGCACCTTCCCAAAATCAATGACTTATCTATTCTACAATTTGCCTGTACTGTCACCAGCCTGTTCTCTAATCCACTAAATGTACTTTAATAATGTATTGATTTGTGTCATCTATAAAATAATTCCTATATACACATATTTCTTTGATTATATATTTCTTGTGTGCATATGCCAGTACTCCTACATTTACATCAGGAGTCATGAGCCCCCTTTGTATTAACTCCAAATGCCTCTGAGTTATGATAGACAAAATCAGGTGAGATGCTCTCAGGCCTTGCCAAATGGAGGCAGATAAACAAAAAGTATCTAAAAATAACAGAAATTTTTGATGGTCTTCACTTGAAAACATAATGTAAGAAAATATAATCCAAAGCCCCTTCCCTTACCCACCCAAACCACACCCCAACAAATGAGTAACTAAAATTTCGAGAGGCAACATAGAACAGTGGAAATAATCTTTAAAATCAGACATCCCTGGATCAAATCCTATGAAATTATGTTTTGTTTGTTTGTTTGTTTTAATTCTTATAACACAGGAATAATCAGGCTTACTTTTAGGGATTATCAAGATGATTGGAAATAATATATATGTAACTGGTTTGTTGAGGAGAAGAAAGGAACCAAACTCACTTCCCCACTACAATTTTCCAAATTGGATCAGACTTGATAAGGGGAGAAACTCTGAATTAGACCTCAGATGAACATTTTGTTTTAGATCAGGTTAGGTTTTCCAATACCTAAAAGTGATATTACTCTAATAACCTCAAACTAATCAGAGAATTCTTGGGAGCTGACAAATTATCACAAGGGCAGGGAAAGGAGCATCGACAGAGTATGTTTTAAGAGTTGTGGGTTCCATCAAGATAGTCTATTCACTAAATAGATTTCTCAATGCAAAGAACCTTGCCTAATCCCTAGAATACAACACACTCCCTTAAAAGTTTTCTATTCTAATATATAGTTTTCTATTCTAATATAATCTTGCCTATCCCCAAGTTCTCCTCACCCCCAAAAAACCCAACTCCAAAAACCTAATTTGTTTATTGAAATTAAATACTAACATATAATATATTCTTGGAATGTACATAGAAATATTACTTAGACTAGTAAAGTCAAGAACAACTGAATAACTAACTGAATGGTGGTGGAGTCCAATAAATAACAATTATTATATATAGTTTAATCTTTTCCTAGAATCTGGCTCTCCTCTGCTCTATCTATTTGAAAAATGTATGATGGCCAGAGCTTTAGCATGAATTTGATTTCATAGATGTCATTCCACATTGAATAGATGTGGCACATGGAGCACATTTTGAATCATCGGGTCAAGGTCAAACCGAGTCAGTGGTGGAAATGAGACCCAGGATTTCTAACTTTGACCATGAAGCTGGCCAGCTTCTACATTGTGGTCAATAAAATAAAAATGCCCACGCTGTCATACGAAGCAGGCATAAGGCCTCTGTTTAACTACTTTCACATAGTTACACATCCAGCATATTGCTTAAACAAATAGAAACTGCAATTATATATTACCTAGATTTTAAGATGATAAATACATAATTTGTCTTTGATAACATTTCCACATTTTTTAGGCATGTTTTCATATGCATTTTAACTTTTTCTTATGTTGGAAATGCATAATTACATAATGCCGCTCTGAAATTTGGCAGGTCCTTAAGAGAGTTGGCTAACGTAGAATATTACACATTCGGCATAGCCTGGGAAGTCTAAAATCACAAAAAAAGGGAAAAATATGTGTCTTTTCCATAGATGTTCAGAACAAATCACTGCTGTTGTTCAGCAATTATTTTTCTCAAACTATATCTGAGCCAAGGTTTAAAAAAAAATTTTTTTAAGTCCATCCTTTGGAAACAGCCTTATTTTAAAAAGTGTACATAAGCTTCGAATAGAGGGCTTTATCACTGGCCTTCCCAGAGGGCCATGAATAGGCAACAGAGGTACCTGGGCCATTGAGATGGCATGTCGTTTGGTTACGCTTGTGGTGGTAGTGCGAGTGGGAGAGGCAATGATGACAGCTGCCATTAGATTCTCAAAAGATTTTATGATTCTCCCTTCTCCCACCAAAATACAAAAATAAATAAACCAGTCCTGAGAATACTGAGATAGGTGGAAAGATGACATGGATATGTGCATTAATGAGACCTCGATCTGGCCTGTATGAATAGTATTTAGGATAGTGACAAACTCTAATGCCAGGATCAAGCAGGGATCACACTGTCATGTTTCACTCGTTTGATCTTTTTAACTCTGTGGAGTTAATGATAGATCCATTTTGCAGATGAGAAAACCAAAGCACAGAAAGGACAATTCACTTGCTTGAGATCAAATTAGTTATCAGTGGAGCTGATATGTGACTCCAGGCATTCTCACTCCTGAGCCAGTGTACTTAAACAGCTAGGTCTTCCTGCCTCCTGAAAGGTTCCAGTTGATCTTGGAACTCGAATTTATAGCATCACTGTTAGTTGTACCTTAGATTTGGGGCTGAGGGAGCTTGTCAGGAAGTAGGTTGGATGTGAGCTAAGCCCATCCCTCTGTGCTAACTTCCCTCCAAGTTCCAGCAGCATCTGGGTGTGGTCTGACGTGACTTTGGCAGCAGGCTCTTTGAACATGGGGCTGCATCTCAACAGGAGAATTTTCTCTGTTTCAAGAAGAGGAAATGATACCAAATGGGACCTCATTTGCGATGGGTATTTAATTTCAACAAGGACAAATTTGAAGTCATCAGTTCCTTGAGACTACAATTAAAAATTATACATATCTACTGAGACTTGGAATGTAGAAAAATACTAGGGGACTCTATCATGGAAACCCATAGGAGACTAGAAAGAATCAAACTAAGAATAAGGAGCCCCTAATACTGGACCTGGTTTAGATACTAGCAGGGATGACTTTCACCTCTCACCAAAGTGTTTTCACTTACAAAATGGTATATTAAACTAGATGCCTTGAGGTGTTAAAATTTAATGATTCTAAGACTTGACTCTGATGATGCCTCATAACCACATACTTCATGTTGATTCAGAAGCTTTGATTTTGTAAAGTTATGGGATCCTCTCCATGTAGGGGACTAGGCTGTGAGATTCATTAAAATTATTATTGAGTTTAGTAATAATTTTGTGGAATGCTCAAGTGCCAAAGAAATCTTCAGTTATTTTAAGGTTAACTAGAATTCTAGAAGAATATTAAAATGTAATTTAAGACTAGGTCCTCAATTTGCCTTCGAGGTTCCTAAATTTCTGCCCCCATATCCAAGTTGCAAATAAATTCTAGATAGTGTGAACCATTTCTTGGCAAGCTAATTTCTTCCTTTATCTCTGAGATTCAGGTCAATTTGCTCCACTTAATGTTCTAAGGAAGGGACACAACTTAGCATACATCAGCTTTTAAGGAAGGCAATTGCAATAAAAAAAATTAATGAAACTATCTGTGCCAGTGGGATATAATATTAATTTCAGGTTGTACATGGGTAAGCTATGTTAGATAATGGTAGTATCTACACTGGAGTCATATCTACTTAACCCAGTGTCTCTTCATAGTCTACATCTATTTTACAAGAATCGAAACTATTTCTCTTATGAAAAGTTTCACTTATTTGAGCCCAATATGAGGTGGAGACTAATAATTACAGGTCAATATAATATGCAGAGGATGATATCACTGTAAACAGGTGTCAATAGTATCTTAGGAGTCAAGCTAGGTTATAATAAATAAAACTCAAATTTACACAAGCAAATTTACACTGCCATTATTAAAGATGCATTTTTAAAATGCTATTGATTCTCCTAAGAAGCTTTTGGTAAAATGGAACAATATACCTCATGGGGCTGCCACAAAGATTAGATGATACCTATAAAATTCTTGGAAACTGGCATATACATGTAGTAAATGCTCAAAAAATGATACCTATTTCATCTGCTCAGAATTTTGTTTGGTTCCATATTACAAGCAAACAGAAATCTGGAGCCAAGCCCTGGTATGAAAGTTCCAGGATGGCATTAGGGTCTCAGCCTTCCATCTTCCATTTGGCTTTGTCCTAATGGCTCCTACACTTCCAAGCTTTACAACCACACTCTAGAAAAGGAGGAAATAGAAATGGCAAAAAGCACTATACAGCTACATCTGTTCTTTTATTTCTTTAAATCAGGAAAACAATAGGATTCCCAGATACTACCTGGAAGACTCCTGGTCACATTCCTCAAGCTAGGACATGGTTATAAGTCTTATGAGGCAATAGTGAGGAGTTTTTTGATTTTGAGTTTGATGGAAAGCTAATGAATGGTTTTGAAGAGGAAAGTAATATGATTCGATGTATTTTTTTACTTTTAAGTTTTGAAATAGTAATAGATTCATATGCAGTTGTAAGGAATAATATAAAGAGATCTTGTGTACAGTCTCCTCAGTCCCCCCCAATGGTAGCATCTGAAAAAACTATAGTATAATACCACAATCAAGATAATTGACATTGATAGTCAAGATACAGAACATTTCTAAGACCACAAGGATGCTTCATGTTGCCCTTTTATGGCCACACACTTCCCACCCCTTCCTCTGTCCCTGACCCCTAACAGCTACTAATCTGTTCTCTATTTCTATATTTTGTTGTTTCAAGAATATTATATAAATAGAATCATATGATATATGTATGATCTTTTGGGACTGACTTTTTCATTCAGCATAAATCCCTGGAGATTCATTCAGGTTGTTGCATGTATCAATAGTCCATTGCTTTTTCTTGCTGAGTAGTATTCCATGGTATGGATGAACTATAGTTTTTTTAACTATCATCCACTGAAGGATATCTGAGTTGTTTCCAGTTTGGGGCTATTAAGAATAATGCTATTATGGCATTATTTACAATAGCCAAGATACAGAAGTAACCAAAGTGTGCATTGATAGACAAGTGGATAAAGAAGATGTGGTACATATAAACAATAGAATATTACCTGGCCATAAAAAACATGAAGTCTTGCCATTTATGACAACATGGATGTACCTAGAGGGTATTACACTAAGTGAAATAAGTCAAAGACAAATGCCATATGATTTTGCTGTCAAATTGTTTTCCAAAGTGACTATACCATTTCAAATTCCTGCCAGCACAGTATGACATATTCAGTTGCTCTGCAACCTTGTCAGCACTTGGCATTGTCAGCTTTTAGTTGTTTTTTATTTTTGTTTTTACTTTAGCATTCTAATAGATGTGTAGTGATATCCCACTGTGGTTTTAATTTGGATTCCCCTAATAACTAATGATATTAAGCATCTTCTCATATCCCATCGGCCATTTGATATCTTCTTTGACGAAGTGTCTGTTCGGGTCCTTGCCTAAGTGACATTTACTTTTAGCTAATATATTAAGTCTTCACTTAATGTCATCGATAGGTTCTACAACTTTAAGGGAAACAATGTATAACAAAACCAATTTTCCCAAAGGCTAATTGTTATAAACAGGAGCTAAGTACCATCAACGTTATAGCAAAATCATATTGAACAAAATGATAGTATTTTAGGACCTGCTGTAGTTACATTTGGGTAATCTTTCCCTGTCTAATTCACCCAACTAAATTGGGTTATGTTTTAATATTTTAAACTTGAAATTCTTAGGAGGAAGTCAACTAATTTCTTTAAAAAATTAATTTTCCAATAAATAAGAAAGATTTAATCCAATCTTCTTTGTAACATGTGTTTACAGGAGAGAATGTTTGTCCCAAGGATGAGACTACCATTCTTATCCCTTTGATCTGAACTGATATTAATTTTATAACCCACATTTCCTACTGAGGTCAAGCTATGCATTAGTCAATGATGTCTTAGCTCTACAAATACAATGTCTACAGATATAAGAACAAAATAAAGCAATTGTCTGAATATCTTAATTCCCTAAAACGTGTCTTCTTTTTAATTTGAAGGAGAAAAATAATTAAGCAAAAGAATGTCTAGATTCTACACTCTGTGTGCTCTGCATATTTAGAGATAAAATTAGTATCTATTAATTAAATAGAGTGAAATATTCCATTGTTAACTAGAAAAATGCAGAAGTACTTATTTGGATGATTTAGACCAAAGAAATACAAATGGCTCTTTTTCTAATATTCTCTATCCCATCTTCCCTTATGTAGACACATACAGATTCTTTGAGGCAGTGTCTCCTTAAGGAAAGAATGTGCTATCTTGTATAATCATCAGCTTTAAAAAATTACTTTATTGGGTCAAAATTTATTAAAACACATTCATTTTTGCATACAATTCAAATGAGTTTTGAGAAATATACACTTGTATAACTACTGACACAATCAAGAAATAGAGTATATCCATCATCCTAGAAATGTTCCCTCATATCACTTTGAAGTCAATCTATTCCAGCCCCTCACCCAGGAAACCACTGATCTGATTTCTATCACTATAGCTTAGTTCTTTGTTCTAGGATTTCCTATAAATGGATTCTTACAGTATGTGCTCTTTCGTATCTGGCCTTGCTTGTTCTGCATAATGTTTTTGAGATTCATCCAGTTTATTAGATTTAAATCCCAGCTCTTCTTTATAAGCTGTATGACATTTGAACCAATTACTTAACCTATTTTCTCAGCTGAAAGATGGTCTTATTTGTACCTTTCTGATGAGGTTGTCGTGAGAATTAACATCAAGGTGCCTGACTTGGTGCTCTATCATGAAATCAGTATGAATATAAGTAATATAATTTATATCATTACTTATAAATTATAAGTAATATAATTTATATCACTGAATATTTTTCCTTCACTCCCTCTTGCTACCAAAAAAAAAAGAATAATTTTGAAGCTGCCGCAAGCTTTATTCCCATTAAATGTGGTCTATGAGAGGAATCAACATACAGAAAACCCTACAATTATAATTTTTATTATTAAACATGGATACTTCCCTGAATTTCTGCCTCCTTCTGCCTGTCTCCTGTTATCTTGAGCAAACTGGCAGCAGAGAGCTCTGCTTTCTCTGCCCTAGGTCTCATTCTGCCCCTTCCAGAGTCAAATGATTTCTTTCTCCTTCACCCAGAAACAGAACAACAGAGCAGGATCAAAGGCCTCCAGGGCCCTTTTCACAGAAGGGTCACTATAAAAAAAATAAATAAACGCAAAAATCTTTCCTGTTTTCTAAAAAGTATCTCATAATTCCGGATGTGATTCCATCAAATGGGGAACTGGAATGTGAGAAAGGAAGAGCAGCAGGAAGGGTTAAATATTTCCTCCCTGATTATTAGCCTCTGCCAAGTATCTTCCTACTCATGCTGGAAAATGACTGATATTCTAGTTTCTCTTTGCTTTTACCACTTTTCAACCCAGTTTGCATGTGTTCTCTTCCTCTTTTGTCTGTACTTTCCTCAGTTGTGCATCCATGATATACTATGAACATGCACTCAGAGGAAGCAGGGGTGACAGGAGGTGTTATAGGGAGCCTAGGGTTCCATCAATTAGCAACTCTCAAGAATAGGGTTAATGGATTTAGTTAACTAGCATTGTTTTAACTTTCTAAAAGGCTTCTCTCTTACAAATGCCCTGCCTGCTCAAGCATCAACATCCATGGGTACAGCCAGGTCACCAACTGAAAGACAGATCTCATGTGTTTGACCAAAGTTAGATCTGTTTCGACTAAGGCTTCCTCAATCAATCAGCTGCAGCTCTATTTGTTCGAATTGTGCGTGTGTCGGTGGGGCAGGAGGTGGGGTAGAGGGGAGGGGAGGGCGGTATTTAACACGAATTCTTAGAGTGGCTTAGTCAGGCATACAAAGGCAAATATGAAAAATGTGCACAAAAAATGGTTTTAAGCAGCCAATGTTTGGTCCCAGAAAATTAATAATTATTTTGGGTTGATATAAACTGTTTCGCTATGAATGAAAAATACATGTCTAATTAACATGGATATATATATATTAGAAATCATATAGCAGGAATAAAAGTAAGATATGGATACATGATTCCAAATAATACTTTGATGCATTCATTTACAATTCTCGAACTTGATTATTTCACTGAGGATAATTTGTTGTAGGTAGCAAAGGTCTAATGAAAAACCCATGAGACATGACTATACGTTAAGGTATACTTTAGATTCTATTCTTTCCCATGCTAATAAAATCCTATTATTTATTTCATGAGAGAAATGAAATACAATTACGACTTTAATGGGACTTGGAAATAAGACATGAATTTTAGAGGGAGCATGAATATTATCACATTTTAATTTTGATAGACCATATTAATCAAACTCCTCTGAATATCTCTCTGTGTCAGATGTTGTCAGTGTTCCTCTACATCCTCCCAACGCCATGCATCCTCCATTCTAGATGGGTCCTATGACTCATTCTCACCAATGGAATGTGAGGGAAGTGAGTCCTATCCATTGCAGATAAAAGTGTGTATGTTCCTTCTCCATGTTCTCACTTCTCCTCATGGTTAAAAAAAAAAAGCAATCTAGGCTGGTGGATTTATAAAGTGGAAATAGCCTAGGCCTTGATGTTTGAGGTGGGGCACAGAAAAACTACTCAACCTGCTTCAGACCATGATGTGAGAAAGAAATAACCACACACAAAAAAAGTGTACTGCATTGTCATTAAGATTTTTAGGGTTGGTCTATAGTGTTATCATTAATTACCCTGACTAATGTAGTCTCCTTGTCACATCTGATTTATGTGATAAAATGTGGTTGGTATTTACAGATCCAACTCCAGGAAACCTCAGGCAAATATCTTTGTAGATCCATTTATAGCCTTATCTTATTGCTGTTTCTGCATGGAGTAGGGGTGGGGACAGTTCTGAAGAGGGATAAATATTTCATTTCCCATGACAGAAGTTTATACTTTTAGAAACAGTCAGTCTCAGGAACTATATCATCTCTTACTTTTTAAATCCCAGGCGAAGTATAACAATTAGAATTTCTATAACGGACTGATAAAATCTCATGGATTTAGGGAATCTTATAATAGGTTTCACATCTACTTTACATAGATGGGAACAGAATATTATATTTTGTGTGTTTGTTTTCTTTTTGTTTTTTTGTATCCCAAGGTAATCTTGGGATATTAAGAACTTAAGGAAAGAGGTGATCATCATGAGATCAATGGCCAGGGGATTAGAACCAATTTGTAGCTGCTTGAGAAAGAATTCATTTTATTATTTCTTTGAAAGTCTAACATTGGCAAGATTTAAAAGTCTTTGTTTTTCTATAAAAAAGCCAGCTGGGAAATGAAGCTTGGTTCTGCCAAAGGAAAAAGTAGACTAATTGTTCTCTACTATGAGCACCCATGGTATAACTAAATGTTCCTGCCTACTACAGACTCCTTAGGGATAAACTATATGTTATCTAGAAAAAAAATCATGTCATCGCCCTCAGTGGTAAACATGAGTGATATTAGATGACTGCTTCTTTTTCTCTGGGACTAAAGGAAGAAAAAGATTACATAAAGCCTGAAAAGGATATTCCCCAAGGACCAAGGAAAATATATGCAGTAAAGGCATTACCTTTTCCAAAAAAAAGAGGCATAATTTTAATTCAGTAAATTTATTCATTTGTAATAAAAGCACATTATCTGGAAATATAACTTATATAATCTATGTGTTTATATACATATACTATATATGTACATATGCATGTATATGAAATAGCGCTATTGAGAATTATTTGGGGTTTTTGCCTAATTGTGGTAGATTGCAAAAACAGCTACAACCATTCAGACCTACATGTCTGTATGCCTCTTTCATAATCTGATTTTGCAGCTTTTCTCTCTAAAAGGTGGCAGCTATTTCTTCCCTCAACCCTGCCACCACTCCCTTTGAAGTCACTGGCCCAGTGACTTGCTTTAGCCAATAGATATGGCTGAAGTAACATATGCCAGTTCTGAGTTTAGGTCTCTAGAGGCCCTGCATGGTTTCTTCTCTCTTGAAACTCTGGCAAGGTAACATATAAACAAATCCAGGCTAGCCCACTGGATAGCAAGGCACATGACGTGGCCTAAGAGCCTCCTTGTCTCAATGTCCAGCCAACATCCAGTCAGCTCTCAGAAGTAGAGCCACCCTCTGCTGACCACAGATGCATGAGAAAATCTAATCAAGACTGAGAGCCACCAACCTGAGTCTAAATTGTTAACTCATAGAATAGTAAGTTAAATAGATCATTGTTTTAAGCCACTAAGCTTTAGCATGATTTGTTAGGCAGCAAGAATTAAGTGATGCAACCAATAAGGGACATTTTAATCTTTACATTACACATGGCGTAATTTTTTTGTAGGCTCCTAATAATATTCTACTTATTTTTAAAAGTAAAGTTCTTATTCTTAAACCACAATCCTTTCCTCTAGTACTCATCTTGGTGAATATAGAAGCAGGCTAAAGTTTAAATCTCAAATTCACACTTATTTACTAGGTTGACATTGGAGAAGTCACTTAGCCTCTCCACATTTTAGTTTGTCCAACAGTAAGATGGGGATGATGATATTTCATAGAGTTTTGTTCAGAGATTTAAATGAGCTGATATAGGTAAACTGTTCATTAATATAATGAAACATAACAGACACGTATAAAGCACATATTCTTCTCAAACTTTCCTTTTCTTTCTCTCTGTTTTTAGGTGTTCAATGATGTCCAGTGATTTTCCTCTGTCACTAATTAGTCCTGGAACTATCATTCTGAGATGCAGTTAACTAACTTTTATTTTAGTGGACTTCGCCTTTTATTTAATAAAAAATATTTCCCTCAGGTCTTTTTATAAACTAGGTTTATTACACATATAATACCTATCATTAAAGAAATTTATATTATATAGTATATAGTATATTTTATATTTTATAAGTTTGTATCTCCATACTGAATATAATACATAATTTATATTATAAGTTTTGTTATATACATTACATAACATATTTGTGTAATTTATCACTACCTAAAATTATATGTGTACATTTCCATATTTACATATTTTATTAAATATATTTATTACATTTTATATATATTTAAATAATTGACATGTTACATATTATGTAGCATATATATGTAATTTATCACTATTAAAAATTATGTGTTTATGTCATATTTATATATTTTATTAAATATATTTATATATTTTACATAATATCATTAATCTCATCCCCAAGAATATAAACTCTCTAAGGCAATTTGATTTATATCTCTACCACCTTGGGACAGTGTGAGGGGCCTAGTAGGCATTCAATAAATATTTGTTGAATGAAAGAATAAATGAACAAATGCTCCTGAATTATTGCTATAAAACAAGTTTAAGCATTTTTCGAAATTCATGAATTCAAAGACTTTTCATAAGCAATTTTGAGAGAGAGAGAACATAATATGAAGGAATTTCACTATTACTTCCTTTATGCAGTTCATCTTGTAATGATTTTCCATTACAATGATAAATTCCTGAAATATTTTCTCATCTAAATTCGAAGATTTTATTCAAGATTTGGGAAAGTAACTAATTAATTATGTAAATACTCTATCTCTAGTAGAAATTGATTTTATGACTTAAAACATTTAAATTATAATGATGAACAGCATAATCAGTTATATACTCTATCATAAAACCTATTTGAAAAGTTGGATTTGAATCTTGGAGAATAAAATAAAATTCTTTTGTAAATTCTTCTTATTTATCAGTTAAAATATATTTCAATTTGCTGAGTTCCCTGAAAAGAACCCCAAATCTTTTACTATGAAAAGCCCTTTTGTTATCTGTTGTTAAAAATTATTTCCTTCAGGTAAACTGCATGCTTCGAGCAATACTTCATGACATATTATAGTCCAGTATTGGATCTAAGAATGCTTTGGAAACCCTCGAATTGAGCCAAGCTTTAAAATCAAATGCTTAGACTAAGCCAGCTCATCTAACAAAAGAGCAACCAGAAGAAATCAGGTCAGAAAAGGAGGGAAAAGCGAGTGCAGAAAACATTAGTTGAAAAGTCAGAAAATACAAATTTTTATAGTTTAGGGTTTCATTACTGGATCATTTCATCTAAAACGCTTTGTCTATTCTTCAAGCTACTGGCATGATATGAATAATAGGCGCCCTAAATAGATTACAGGTAAGTGGAAGATAGTGGGATTTACTCAATATTCACAAAACTCTATAATTTTTTTAATTAGGATAAAATTTATCTTTTTGTGGTTTCAAATATGATCTAAAGGTGAATGATGTTCAAATCTTTGTTCCTATCTCTTTCAACTGCCCCAGTGGTCATCACCAACTATATGTCTTATCACCATGTCATCATCTACCAACATGTTAATGTGACTCAAACAAAACTCAGTTATCTCCTGTATTATTTATCTTGTTCAGTGACACTATCATCCATTGGTCTCCCCAAGCAAAAGTCTTACAGTTTTCCTCTCTCACTTTCATTCTTTCTTTAATCAGTCACAAGAGTGCATTGTTTCTACCTTCGAATTTCAAACTTCCGATCATCTTTCACAATCTTGTCTCAAATCATGCCCCCAAATCACGTCCCATCATTTTCTCTTCAGTCAGTCCTTCAAGCTACAGAAGATAATGCTTCTTGAGAGGATGTTGATTTGTTAACAAGAAATATTTCCCCAAATCAACGTTCTTCCTTATATCATTAAAATTGTAAATAAATATAATATTACTCTTTCATATCAGTGTTTTATAATTTTATATATTGTAAAACTTAACTTACTTTTTAGAGAAGTTGTTTTTAGTTCCATACATTTGTTGAGTATACTTATTTTATGAATATATTAAAAACACTTATAATGCACAATGATCTGCAATCTTTCTTTTAGATTTACAATAAAAGCTCACCTATATCGATTTTAAATAACAGCAAAAAAAGTCCTTAGAAAAAGCAATAAAATCAACAGCTTTTCTAAAGAAACAAATAAATGAAAAGTAAAGTTCCCACTCAAACAACAAAAATCTTGAAATATCTAGGAATAAATTTGATTAGAAACGTGTAGCTCTTATATAAGGGATATTATATAACTCTACTGAAGAATGCAATGAAAAACACTGAATAAATGAAGTTAATATTTTTGTTATAATAACTCAATATTATGAACTATCAATTTTTCCCCAAATCAGTTTATAAGTTCACTGTGACTAAAATAAAACTCCAGTAAAATTTTGTAAGTTATCACAGATTTCTGAAGTTTTTCTAGAAGAATAATTAAGGAAAATTTCTAACAATAAACAATAAATATAGAAAGTATCCTTCCAGATATTAAAACATATAAAGCTGGAGTAATTAAAACCCAGAGACTAGCACAGGATTAGACAGAGATCAATGGAAGAAGCGTGTAGAAATCTAACCAAATATATAATGAAAAAACAATGTTGGCATTCAGAAACAATAGGGAAGAAATTGCATTTCAGCCAATGGAATTGGACAACAAGCTAGTATGTGTGAAAAAAATAAACCTGGATCCCTGTATCTGTTCCCAGAATAGTTTCTATATGAATCAATGATTTAAATGTAAGAAGCAAAAATAAAATTACTAGCAGGAAGCATGCATGAATACATTTTAAATACTAGAAGCATAGTACTTTCTAAACATTTTAACTTTTTGTAAAAAATAGAATAATAAAGGAGATATTGGAAAAAGCATTTGCAATATGTATAACAAAGATTAAAATCCTTATTATACATGAAATATTATCTAAAATACATGAAATATGAATGAGTAAAATGGCAGATTCAAGAGTAATGTATAACATAACTGTTTATATAAGATTGTGTACCTATTTCAATAAGTTTATTAATGTATAGATGTCTAGAAGGATATGCTACAAAGTAATAAAAATTATATTCTCATAGGAACAGGGTAAGATTTTTGATAATTTTTATACTTTTATTTGACAGTATACTGTTTCAGCTTTTTATAATAAACATTTTTAATAATTATAAAATAATAAAGCTATTTTAAGCAAAATAAAATTTATATCGAAGAATAAACATAGGAAACAATGAAGAGAGCATTGCAAAAGAAAAACAAACAAATACTATTTTATATATATTTTTAAAAGTGCATATAATTAATATACCATATATAAAGAGAGAAACTATGTGGTAGGCTGGTATTCAGAAAAAAGTTCATTATGTATTCATTATTTACTACATTTCATTCTCAATTCATCCTCTGGTTTGCAATACAAATAAAATAATCATATAAGATACTTATGACTTAATTTACATTTATGATTGATATGAAATATAAGAAACTATATTTTAGGCATAGTATAATGATTAATAACACTTTTATTATAGTATTTTTAAAGTAAAATATCACCTAATTTTTGAAGGACATGTATTTTTTAAAAGTTGTTTTCATTTAAAATTTAATATTTTTTTATCTGACTTGGATGTTTAATATTTAAAAGTTCATATAAAATTTTATCAGCAAATTTATCTCATTCTCTCTTTGTGTTTCTTCTTTATTAAGAAAAAACTTAACTACTCGATATAATTTTGTGTGTGTGTGTGTGTGTGTGTGTGTGTGTGTGTGTGTGTGTGTGTGTGTGTGTGTAATGTGTGACCACACATCACTAACACTGAGGTTTGAAATGCAACCTCACGATGTGTCATTAATAGCATCTCTCTTGTTATTTCCCAGAGGAATGATGGCAACCTCTGGGCTCTGTTCTAACCTTAGATATGATATCATTTCTGACTAAGCAACTCAGATAATGATTTCACCTCTACAGCAGACAACAGAGAAAACAAAACGTACAGCTCAGTTTTCTGAGAAAAATTGCTTTCCATTCCTTAGGGGATATAAAATGATTTTGAAAGCTATAGTTTATGGGGCAATTCATTAGAAGATGTTATAAAATATATTCCAATTTCAAAAGAAAACTGTAAATGAATAGTAAGTTAGAAGGCTTCCTCAGCGGCTCTCACCTCTAGATTAAGCCAGGTCTCTGTTACAATCTTACATAGCATTTGTCATCCTGAGAATTCATACTCCAAGTAGACTGTAAGTTTTGAATAAAGGGCTGTTTTTATCTTGTTTACTATTGTCTTCTCAGTGCCTGGCATAGTGCTAGATGCTAAATACATGCTAAAACTTGTCTATGGAATGCATTAGTAATTAAATGAATGCATTGGAATTAAAATCAAAATTATTTATAATGAATAATTTTATGGTTTTACACAGAGTAATAAATGTAGTAAGTTATATACATATACTACTGTACATATATATAAACACAAATGTAAAATAAATTTTAAAAGCATAAATATATTTTCAAATATTCACTGCTAATGTATTATCTCGTGTACCCCTTGGAGTGAATACCTACTCTACCATCTCCATCTCCATAACCCCTGTCACTTTGAAGACAACTGATCTAAAGAATTACTAATAGTCTCATATAGTGACTCATTTAATGGTGACAGAAAATATTCAAAATAGGAAACTAGAAAACTGCAGTCAGTGTTAGTCATGATTAAGCAAGTGGTCAATGGTACTGAGACCAGAGCTGGTGGAGACCAACATTTGAGTCTCACAATCCTAAGATGTGACATAGTTTATATCAGAGCATTGGGGTTACTGCTACTATTGCTGATCCTGCAGGTTACACAGTAATAGGAAACAATTTGATATTAAGTAGGGTCCGATTGCTTAAGTTCTACAGTCCCATGTCAGTGACATATTATCAATGCAAGCACTAAAGGAAAGATATTTCTCAGCTCCTGTGTAACCAAATTGGAATGGAAAACAGAGTTAGAAATCCTCATGTCATATTTAAGAAAATGTGAACTGGTGCAAAGACAGTATTTAATGTTTGTTCATTTAAAATGTCCCTGGCTACATGAGTTGAGGTTTTAGATCTATGTAATTAGGGTTCCGAGAACAAAATTATGCAATTGTCAGATGCCAAAAATCCTTTGCATATAAATTGTAAATTATAAACAATTCAATTTAGGCTCAGAAAAAGTGATCCCTTATAGTCTATGTGATCCCGCTTGATCCAAACATTTAAAGCTATTCTGTATTTTAGTTCTGAGTTTTCTCTTTTTTTTTCATTATCTTGGAGATTAGAGTTTTTCAGACTGGAATGTACAAGAATATTATCGTAGTTGTTTTCAAAATGGGTCTTAGGGATTTCCTGGCCAATTCTCAGTAATTCATAGGGGAATCGTGGTTGTTGATGCCTGTACTCAAACCATCTGCAGAAACACAGCTATGTGAAATTCAAAAACCATAATAACTAGAAGCTTAACAAGTGTGACCATATTTATTTTTCCAAGAGTAGCATCCCTAGTTATAATAATTTTAAACTATAATTATGAAAGCTTATAAACTGAGGTATGAAAAGATTTCATTATATGTGAATGCAGAATTGATAATATTTAGCATACATATGCCAATTATTGCATGTATCAGAAACTTAGGGTTTTTCCTTACTCGACAAGAGTTACTATATTACTTGCTAAATCCATCCTTCATTATTCCTCATTCTTTAGCCAAAAACCAGAATTTTACTTTTGGTTCTCTTAATCTTTCCTGACTGCTACTCTATTGTCTGGCTATAACCAGCCTTCTTTCTCAATTCTGCCCCTCTTGTTCTCGCATTTTATTTCCATCATTTCCTCTCTTTCTTCCCAGACTCTGATCTCTGTTATCTTGCCTATATTACTAAGAACTTAGCAAAAATCGTCTTTTTTCTAAACCACCAGCACAACACATATCTTGCATTTTAAATTGGAATGGAAAACAGAGTTAGAAATCCTCATGTCATATTTAAGAAAATGTGAACTGGTGCAAAGACAGTATTTAATGTTTGTTCATTTAAAATGTCCCTGGCTACATGAGTTGAGGTTTTAGATCTATGTAATTAGGGTTCCGAGAACAAAATTATGCAATTGTCAGATGCCAAAAATCCTTTGCATATAAATTGTAAATTATAAACAGAAAGGCAGGAAGTCAGGAATGCAGGAAATAAAGAATAAATCAGGGACTGTCATAGATGAGGGAGGAATAGTGTAGTCTGACGCTGCTATAGAAAGAACAACAGACAGTGCTGCCTTTTGAGCTTAAAGCTTTATCTTCAGCAGTCTCCAGCTGTCAGGCAAATGTGCTCGCTGTCTGGGATGAGCAGACCATTAGAATGTTTTAGCAGAGATGTGTTCATTACTTCAGCTAGTAGTGTTCACAGCTCCTAGGAAAAGTAATATTGACCGGGCAGATTTTGATGAGCTGGGGATAGAAATATCTATTTGTTGGAAGGAGACTAAGAGGATGACTGCAGGGAGGAGGGGTCAGTAGCCTATGTCAGGCTTGGTGGAGAGTGAAAGTGAGGTACCCAGAAAGCTGAGGGGAATTAAAAAGACTCTGTGCACCTTGGAATGTCAGACTCACCACTTAGGTGGTTGGGACACTCAGGAGGGGAATGGCATGGAATAAGGTAAGGATGGACCATGGCTGTTAAGTCAGGGTCAAGGGAAGATGGAGAATTTCGGGAAGTTACCTTTTATCAAGTCCAAAGGAGCTCCCAAAGACAGAATAAAATCTGAAATCAGAGGTCAATAACCACAAGCAAGTTAGAGACAGTGAGTTTGGAAAATAGAGCTTGTAAAGACACTTGGATTGAAAGTGTGATCTACATAACATTTAACAACCAGTATAGAATGCCACCAAGCAATGAGAAATAATCCCAGGGAGCATGCTAGAATAGTGACCTACAGCCTACCTCCTTTCAGGTATTAACTCTCTAGTCGCTGGACTGTAGTAAGGGGCCAGTTGGTGGTACAGCACCTAGGGAAATTAAGACAGGCTCTTTTACTGTAGGAATGTGTCTGAACAACTAAGCTGTATGCTAGGAAGTAGCTGCCTAGCCAGGACATTTCTGGGCTCCCTTTTCAGCAAGGCGGGCCATGTGATTTATTCTTACCAAAAGAATATGAAAGAAAGTGATGCTTGGTTCACAGTTGAGGTAATTAAGCATTGGGAGTGAGATCATTTTTCCAATGAGGACAGGAAAATCTTGAAGTTAGAGGATTGATAGAGCCATAAGAGGGAAGCACCCTGGGTCCTTGAGTTACTGTTGAAGGAGGGCTTCTCATGAGATCTGCCCAGCAGAAAAATCAGAATTGGACTCCACACGATTGAGAAATTATATTGTATAAACCTAGTCAGATTTGAGAATTTTTACAATGATTAGCTTACTCTGATCAAAATATGGCATAAAAATGCTCTAGCATCTTAATGCTTCCATTTCACGATAATAAATATGAGCAAATTCTAAGTTCATTTATCTGCCTGCGAGGCTGTAGAATATTCTACAAAAATGTTTAGGTAATGATTTAAAGAAATAAGTTTCAGCATCTTATGGTAAAATCTTTCTAAGAAATAGGAGAGAGTTTTGTTTCTGTTTTCTGTTTCTTATATTTTGGAGCATAATTTTCCTTTATGTTATAGAAAACTATGAGGGGTTTTCATTTACATTGAAAAGCCCAACTCATAAATACAAATCCCACACGATCTCACATTAAACTTCGATCTCTGTACCCACAGCATGAGATCTATAGGACTCATCCAATAAATGTTTTTTGAATAAAAAAAAAAACACAGAAAATCAATGTGGTAAGGAAAAGGTAAATTAGAAGGCAATTACAGAGATAAATGTGGTCTCCTGCTAATTACTTTATGATATAGAATTCTCTATGAACCAGTGCTCTTCATTTCTTTCAAAAACATTGATTTTTTTTAGTTTAGTTTCTCATTTTCCAGTAAGGGAAGTCTGTGGCCATAGGAAGTAGTGATCAGCTCATACCCGTGGAACTATTTTGTATCAAAACTGGGATGCAAACTCTAATTTTTTAATATAAGAATGGCAAATAATCCTAAAGTACTTATTTATCCTGAACTCATCATAATGCCATCTGCTCTCAGATATTCTTTTGAGGTTGCCTGAAGACATAAATTGTCAGCCCAAGTAATGCCTCAAAGTTCTGGGGTGAGGAAGCTATTATTTTGTTCATCAGAAAATAACTGATGTGTCTTATTAGCTAAAAAGCTGGTTGTAGGGATTTTTATCATTCTGAGTACCGACTTTTCTTTTAATTGCCTTCATTGCCTTCCCCAGTCACTCTTAAAAATAGAGAATCTGGATTTGATTTGAGATCTAGATTCTAAAGAAGAATAGTGAATCAAGTAACACAATACTCTTTTATAACTATGCTTTCTGGGTGGACCTAATAATCACAGCCTGCAATACTAGATGAGCAACACAGAGCGTGATCTTTATTGTCCTTAGCTGAATCTGCACACTTTAAAATGATACAGCAGAAGGTGCCAAGGGGCAGCTTGAGGAGAATTATTTGTGCAGCTTCTAATTGAATGTGTCAGCCATGAGTGATCACTGGTCTCACTATTTAATGAACGCACTAAAACCCAGGCTAGTGATGCTTGGGGCTGGTTTTCCCTGCCCCCACAAGTGGTGAGGGGGTTGACCACGGAAGGCTAGAGGCAAAACTGAGAAGCAAGCAAAACTGATTTTGCTGCCTTCTATTTCCACTGCATGCCCTGCTTGCCACTTAGATAACTCCCCCCATCTGAACGAGCTTGGTGTCACCAGTAAAAGGCTTGCTCTTTTTTCCTATAACTCCACAGCAAGCCTGGAAGTGCACCAATTGCCCATGACAGAATGTCGTCTCTGCTTTGCTGGATGGGTTACTGGTGTGAAGCTTGCCTTGTTGACAGGTTTTTCCTAGGAAACCTCATGCAGAACAGGTTTCCTTAAACTCATCAGAAGAGCTAATTCATGTATTCATAAGTTCATTTTTTTAATGAACCTTTATTAAGTGCTAGTATATGTTAGGCACTGCTAGGTATTAAGGATGCAAAATTATTGAATAAATACATTGTTTTTATGTCCTTCAAGACATGGAGACAAAAGCTGTTTTTAGGTGTCAGTTACAACATACTATGTATGCTAGGTGTAGCGAGAGAAGATATTATGAGAACAGAAAATTCCCTGGCTCTGCCTTAGAATGGGCATGGGTGGTGCCTCAGAGGATTTCTACAACTCAAAGAAAACAGCCAAAATAGTAGTCAAGCATACCACTGAAGAGAAAAGTCATTAGGCTTTACCTTTCTTAAAACCTATAACAAAAGGTCATTCATGAGAGTCTGTGCTGGAAAAATGTCCCTTAGGCTCCAGAGACCAGCTGCCGTCAGGCCCAAATCACAAAAGGCAAAAGTGAAGGTGCTGGAAGTTAGTTTCAGGCATTGCTCTCCTCGGATATTCCCTGACCAGTGATGTGCACAGCCTATGCTACTAATAATAGCCTGAGGCCCACCTCAACCTCATCCTTTCCCCTCTGCCTGGAATGCCCCTCCCCTAACCCCTCACTCCAAATTAATTCCCCCTAGACTTCAAGGCTCAGAGAAGTTATCACTTATTCCAGAAAACATTCCTGCACTTCTCCCATAAAAGTGAGATTCTTCTTTACTATGCTCTCATGATACCCACTGCTTAGTTGCTTCTAGTCTTTCATAAATCACACTAATGACCCTGTCTTATATTTTTACTCTTTTCTGCTTTAAGAAGACAGATCTATGTCTTTCTCTTCGCACATATTGCCTGGAAAAGAGTGGATGCTCATAACACATTTGTAGACTCAATGGATGGGTGAGAGGGTGAATGGGTAGAAGTATAGATGAAAACACATTGTGCCCTTCTTTTCCTGTTGCCTTTGAAGAACCCCTGAGACCCCGTTATCCCGCTCGAAGAGTAATTGGTGCTATGTTCTTCTTCCACATTTCCAGCTAGTTGTATTTCATGTATCGCTGTAAATCTGAAGCATATTTTTTCTATTAGAAGCAAGACACATGATTGGTCATGGAAATGTATGCTCTGCACATTCATTTAGGTGAGCTACGAGAGAAAATTAGAAGCCAGTGATCTCTCAATTTGTATTCCATGGTGCTAATAATCAGCTTATGTGGCACTTGCTGACATGCTGCAGACTAATAAACTTTGCAGAGGGAGACCTGCTCAATCTCACTTGAGTCTGAGTGATTCTAATATGTCTACTGACTGCCTTGAAGTCACATTCAAATCTTCATCTGAATCATGTCTCCTTTCCTTCCCTAATGTCTCTACTGCTTTGGACAAAGTCTTGGAGAGTATGTTCCCAAAATTACAACGGCTTTTGATTATAAATCACTTTCTTACTAATATTATTTGATTCTTGAACCACTCAGTTTGGTTATTAATCAACAAAGAGTCAAATCAGCCCTTTGTTTGTGCTCTGCACAGGTGCTGTTTCAGAAACAGGTTTCCATCACTGTATGCTCCTGTTTGGCTTTCCCAGACCATCCAGTGTGACCCACTGTCAAATGTGAAAAGGTAGAAGGGATTGAAGCCTGCAATAATAATAGCTCAGCTGGTGCTATAATTTCTGTTCATGCTGGTCAAAATATTTTTTTAAAATTTTAATACCAGAAATAGATTGCATGAAAATTAGAAACTAAATTATAAATGAAAATGACAGACCAGGAGAAATGGCTAGAATGGAAACATTTCTTCTCCATTCTTTATTTTTCCTTCCTACTGGGGAGCTGTTAGTGCATGGAACACTCCTGACCTCTCTGTTTACCTCCCTCCACTCAGCCAGAGTGACTTAACTGATTAGTGATTTTTGGGAGGAAAGGCAAAAACAAACAAACTCTTGCTCTCTGCTCTGTTCCTAAAGGAGAGGCCAAGGTGGACCATTACCATCTGTGAGGGAGATAAGTCTGTTTAACTCTAAGGCTTTCACACCTAAGCCGCTGTCTCCAATATCAGCCTTATAATTAATAAAGGTGATTTTATTTACTCTCCAACTCTTAACTCTTTTGTCTTTTTTTCTCAATTTTTTCAAAATTCAGAGAAGAGATTAGTGTTTATGTTATTTATTTAAAACTTCCGGAATACACCTGACCAATGGCTGACCTGCAGGAAGTGAGGTAATTAAGAGCACAGGCACCTTAGGTTCATATTCTGGCTCTGCCACTTATCTATGATCTGTGATAAGAACTATGAACTATATGTCCTTGGACACATAATATAGTTCCTCTGTACCTCAGTTTCTCTTCTACATAATGAGAACAATAATAGTAATGCCTACTGATAGCGCTATTGCACAGTCTAGCCTAATACAGGTTTCTATGAGCTATTTCTGTTATTAAGCCACGCCATATGTTTAATGGGATACTTTGGCTGTCACCCTAATATTGGCTCTAAACAAACACAGTGAGCTGTTTCGCTTGAACCATTACTAAGTCATAGAATACTAGACCCAAAAGCGACCAAGAAACGTAGCTTTTAGGTTCTAGTTCAGTGGAAGATGAGACAAAATTCACCCATGGTTGAATGTGGCAGTTCCAAGGCTGGACATTTCATTCGTTTGGACTCCTGGCCCATTGATTTTCCCCCTACTTTAGCGGCCTCTCATAAGTATGATTTCTGTTAACTGTGCTTCACACATTCACTCAACTTGCCCATTTAACACAGTTATTAGGTCTAGTCACCAACCACACTGTACTCATAATGTTATAATACCAAGCCTCAATAAAATGTAAACTGTTACAACAACAATAACAGATATTGTTCCCTGAGCTTCACAGTATATTTTTCCTGTTAGAGAAAGTCGAGCTTTGATCTGCCTGGGATAATGCATGTAGGAGAAGCCCATTGAAAAGCAGTGCTCTTGATTTACTAGCGTCCTTGCATTGCTTTGCTCTTTACATCCAAGAACATTTTTAAAGCCAGATATTCACTTCTCGATTGTTCTTCTAACCCTGCTGCTTTCCTCTCTAGGGAACTCACTCTTCTGTTTGCAACATCCCAGGGAATACAAACTAAATATAGTATTGAAGTAAAATCCCTGTGAAGCTAATGAACTATTTTATGGAGAGTGAGGCAGGAAATCTTTTCAGGAATGCTGTCACAATTAATTGGATGTGGCCACACAAAGGCATGATTTCCAAAACAGGCAATTTAAAATAGAGAATTTAGAAGGTCACGTGTAATGGCTTGAAAGGTAGAAAATTATTACTTTCAATCATGCATCAACCGAGAAGCCAAATCAAGTATTTTAATGTATGTTTTCTACTGAATGCAATGTGCCTAAATTTCCAAAAGGAAAATGTGGCACATTGGCCAAGAGTCTGTCTGAATAGTTAATTACTAATTACCTACAGAATCTGATACCTATCATGTTGTAACCTTAGATTTCCCAAGCATGGGGCAAGTGGTCAAGTATACTAGCAGATAATTAAGGTCATAACAGCTAAACAAGCTGTAAAGTCCCCAATATTACTTCAATATGAATTAATCTTTTTCAGTGAATTTAGAATAAACGACACAAATATCAATTAGTCAGATGATTTTTAGGCATGTTCAGCTACTCTGTTTCTGGTGACACCAGTGACTAGTTTTTAGCACCCAAGTTAAGTATAACTTTTGTTTTCCTCTTTCTCTACATCTTCAAGAATTGATCTTCTATTGAATTATTTATAAAAATTAGTATCCAAGTTAAATTGGCCACAATATTACCAAGTCAAAGAGCTAACTGGATTATTAAATTAAAATAATTAGCATCAATTTTCATCTATATCAAAGTGTTTCTAAATTGATAAAGCAATACTGTTTTTATTTTTCACAAATTATTGATCTTCTATGAAGAAATATGTATAGAATAATAGGACAACAAAAGATCCCATTAATCATTTTATGAGAAATTGAGTCAGACAGTTAAAAGGTTAAGATCTATGAATTAGATACAAATCCTAGCTTTGACACTTACTAGCGGATGACTGTAAGCAAATTACTTAACTTCTCTGCCAGTCCTTTACAGGGACAGTGATATTGACATTACAAGATGCTGTGAGGCTTTAATGGTGTAATGCATGTAAGATGCCTCACACAGTGCTGGCTTGGGAGATGGAAGATATTCATTCAACATTAGTCATCATTACTAAATCTGAGGAGACCAAGGAGCAGGGATATCACCAGCAGTTTTTAAGGAAACTTAGTTCTGTTTTAGAGCAAGTTTGAGTAATTGTGGAATGGAATTGTCTAGTGGATCTTATGCATGATTAAGAGGTCGAGAGGAAAGATTTACATTTTGGAGATATATACAGGTAAAATGGATCATGTAGGAAGACCAAGTAGAGGGAGAAAAGATAAAGATCAAAGAAAAAAAAACTGGAATCCCAATATTTATGGGAAAAACAGAAAGGAACAACTAATAAAAGAGAAGTAGAAGAAATGGCCAGAGAGCTGAAAAGGAGCCACGAAAGGCTGAAGCTGTGGAACCCAAAGAAGATTTAAGGAGAGGGTGGCTGAAAGTATTGAGAGGATGAGGCCTGAAAATAGGTCCTTGTGTTTGATAATAAAAATATAACTTCCAGCCTTAGTGTGAACAATTTCACTGGCCTATAGGGGTAGAAGCCAAACTGACTGGACACGAAGAGGAAGAGGGGAATGGTAGGTGTTCTCAAGAAGGCTGGAAGGGCAGAAGGAAGCAAGGGCAGTTAGCTTGGGAGGGGAATGGGCAGAGAAGGTCAAGGGCAGGTATGGCCCAGTCTATTACCTGGGCCCCCAAATCTGCTTTTTCTCCTTCTAAGTGCACAGCTAGACTCTATTTCCTGGCCTCTCACAGTTTGTGTGGCCATTTAGCTAATTCTTGCCAAAGGAATGTAAGTTGAAAATATATACTAATTTTGAGCCATCTTTTTTAAGAAGTAGGTGTGCCTTCTGTAAGGTTTCTGGAAGCACCTTCCTCTACTGATCACACTGGGCCCTAGCACCACACTTGGGGAGACTCTTCTTCATCCATAGAGTTCCATGGCCTCATCTGACGCTGGCATTAGGAGTGCCCTCTCCCTAGGAAATGAAGAGTTTTTGCTACCCATTTTCTATTAATATCCTGGGTTGTTAAAAAAAAAAAAGTCACAGGCTTTTTTGGGGTGGGAAGGCAGGGTCCTGGTTTCTATGGCATTACAATTCCCTCAAAAACTAAACAGGCCTATCTTTTTGTATCCAGTTAAATTCAAAGTTCTTCCTTTGACATAGTTCTCCAGACTGCTTTATAACTATTTTTTGCAACTTCATGAATTATACAGGCTTTGCAGCTCTATCAAGAAACTAACCATTCTTCATAACATTTTAAATAGGAAATTATGTTCTAAATTCCAAATGATGATATAGAAATTAATACCTGAAAGTTTGCATTTTACTATTGAGAGTAAATGAGAATTGTTTTGAAATTTTGGTGTATAATATGATAAGGATATTGGTGTTTTAAGTCTACCTGGAGTTGCAGGAATAATACATGCAGATATTGAGGTGGAGACCAATTAGGACAAAATCCCATAATCTCTTCTCTTGTGTTGTCCAGATGGATCCCTGTTTCTCTTAATGATTTTTTCCTGGACTTACTTGCACTATAATGGGCAGGCATCATTATTATTCTCACCTTATCAATCATTCTACCCCTCTATTCACTATTAGGGTGAATTCACAATCATTTTCTCCTTACATATTAACCTTGTTATGATAAAAAAAAAAATTGACACAGCACTGGATTTGATTGCATTAAGTTGATTGTAGGTGATGGCAGACAGCCTTCAGGGAGATCAAAAGGAGCAAAAATAGTCTATTCACTACCATGACTCTAGGATGTTCAGTTGGATGGGATACATGATAACCCAAGGAAAGGTCTGATGAAAATATTTATTTCCTTGTTCCTAAAACAGTACAAATTAAAAACACTATAACTCAACTAAAATGATCTTTTGGAAGCCCCCGTTGCATGATTGAAAAGTTGGTGTAATTAAAATATTGCTCCATATTCCTAGTTTACAGCAAAATAATTGCTGTTCTCATTCTATAATGATAAGTTGGCTGGCATCCTACAGAAGAGGGCATCCTCTCTAATAACACCATCCTGGAAATATATCTGATATTTTATTCTTTTCTTCCATTTCAGGAATTCTTTGGCTATGCTTGTCAGAGTATTTTTAAAGTCATATATTTCAGTTACATCTTATATACCACCTGAAACAAGGCAGCCCCAAATAACAGCACTGAACATCATAGTAATTATTGTTTATAATTACTTCCTCGCCGTATGTTGGCTCATAAATTTTAATGGCACTCTCTCTGCAGTGGTGATTTCCAACCATTCTAGCATTTGTGGAATAAATGTTTATCCAAATAGAAATACTGTAGTCAACTAATTTCATAATCAGCCTAAATCTTGCCTTCCTCGCTCTATCTACCCTAGAGATGATTTTAAATGCATAGGGTTTGGGGGGAGAGAGGTGATGGTTATCTTACTTTAGAAGTTGTGACATCTACATAATGGCTTCTGACACTCATCTCCCTGGCAGGGATATAGCTGGTGCAAAATAGCTCCTGGGCGGGCAGACAAATTTACTGCCAGCAGCTGGAAGCTCATTCTTTCCAAGAGCCAGGAATGAGCTTGACTCCAGGAAAGGAATAAGGAGAGGTTGTTCCCCTTCCCCTATCTGTATTCATTGCTAGCTGGAAAGGGGATGAGAGAGAAATCATGCACACTTAAGACATAGGAATAGAATGTGTCTCTGCAAAAAGAAATCAGAGCATTTTACATTATACTTATGTGTACAGTAGATTCCCTTTATGTACTGAACTTCTCTAGCACCTTTAAAAGTCATTGATTATTTGACAGAAGATGGGGACACAGAGGTTCTAAAGGTTAGGAATTCATGATGGTCAAATATCATTGGGGAAGGAAAAGAAAACATCTTTATATTATAAAGTAGATCTTTGAAGAAATGTGACTTTATTTCATCCAAGTGAAATGAACATATATATTTTTAAGACATTCATTAAATTGAGTTGCTCCAAAAGCAGAGCCTGAGAGAACTTGGAAGCAGGTGGTTTTTTTGGGAGAAGATTCCAGAAAACAGGAGTGAAATAATAGGACAGGAAAGGAAAAAAAGACAATGTAAGGATATATCATCAAGGTCAAAGCAGTGAGTAAAGGGATCTCAATACTGCTATAATCTAAAAAGCATACAGGAAACTTACTAGAATTGTCCATCTGAAAGACAAGAGGCTTGGAGGATTCATCCACTGGCTCTGGTCTTCTCTTAACTGAAGGTTCTTGTGGATTTGGGGGTAATTCAAGGTCCTGAACTTCCAGGTTGTGCTTACAAGCATGGACCTAGTGAGTTGCACTATCAGAGAAAGCCCAGGGCAGAATGCAGAAAAGCAAGCATGGTGTGCTTGAAGTGGGATGCTAAGCATACACAGATCTGTCCACTGTAGCTCAAAATCAGAAAGCAGCCCAAGGAGACAGATAGGAGCCCTGAAGGCCTCTGCTATACACATCCACTGAATAAGAAATGGTTATTTTAGAATGATGATGTTAACTGCATGGAGAACTTCTAAGTGTTCCATATTTCTCTTTTGTAAAGTGTGTACACATTTGATAGCCCAGGTGACATATAATATGTATTTCCTGCTATTTTCAATTATGAACTTTATGTCTATTTTGACATTGTTGCTACAGGTTCTTACTCTTTGCTAAAGTTCCCATTATGCTTAATGCCTAACACATTAACTTGAGTTGTAAAGTGAGTTACAATCAAAAGAAGAATAAGGACATATTGATTATTTTGTGATAATTTTGACATTAGTATGGCTTGTCTTTTGAAATATTTATTTTAAAGGCAATAATCAATAGATATGACTCCATAAAAATGAAAGGGAAAAAAGTATACCCAAAACATGCCATAGACAAAATTAAATATTGAAAAAAAAACTTTTTGCAGGAAAAAAAACTTATTTTCATGGGGAATAATGTATCACAAATCAATAAGAATAAAGATATACAGCACAACATTAGTAACTTCTATAAGAAAAAATGGAAATTGCAAATAAACATTTGAAAAAGATAACAAAAAAGATGAAGTCAAAATACAATAAATTTTAAATTAGCAATCAAAAGAATGATCATGCCAAATATTTCAGAGTTCAAGAAATGGACATCTTATGCCCTGCTAATGGAATGTAAAATCATTGCATTCTGAACATCAACTTGGCAACATAAATTTAAAAAGTGAAAAATGATTTATCCACCCACATAAATAGATAAATGCAATAAAGAGGTATCAATGCAAATTCAGATTATTTATAATGGCAAAAAAAAAATCAGAAGGAATTTCTTGTCAAGATGACAGAGTAGGTAAACTCTGTGTTTACCTCCTCTCACAACCACATCAAAATTACAACTAAACTGCAGAACAACCATCATTGAAAATCACCTGAAGTCTAGCTGAATAGAAGTTGTACAACTAAGGATATACAGAAGGGGCCACTTTGAGACTGTTAGAAGGGGCAGAGATGCCAAACAAGTTGGTCCCACTCCCATGTGTGGCAGTTGAGAACTGAGAGAAATATGTGGCTATAGAGATCCCCCCGGAGGAGCAAGGGGTCCCAGACTCACACCGGGCTCCCCAACCAGGGTACCAGTGCTGGGAAGAGAATTCCCTAAAATTCTGGCTGTGAAAACCATCAGAGAATGTGGCTGAGTGAGATTAAAGACTGGGGGAGTCCTAGGCTCTCCTCTTAAAGAGACCCACATGAACTTACTTAGCGATGGACTCACTCGTCCTGAGCTCCAGTGCTGAGGCAGCAGCTCAAACAGCACCAGGGATATGCAGGGTGGACCTGAATTGTCTGGATTCAGGTCGAGGGCTTGAGGGGCAGCTTTCTCCCAGACAGAAGCACTGGCAGAGGTCACTGTTCCTTTGTTGAGCCCTCCCTTGCCTGGCTTGCAGATCTGGGAAGACACCATATCTGAGTCCCTGCAATAGAGCTAACATGGTCGCCCTACCCTGATGAAGCCCTGAGACCCTGCCCTTCTCAACTTGCGGCCCACCCAAGCCGCTTTCAATGGATTTTTCCATACAAATGGCCAGTCTTGGCTCACGCTAGGGACTTTCCTAAAATCTCTCAAAGGTTCACAAAACCTAAACAATCAGCATCTGGCCTCAGTATGACCTGTACCTCTTGCTGAGTAGCCCCAAGCCCAGCACGAGCAGCAGCCAGTCTCAGTTTGCAGCTTGGCTCTCAAGGCACTTACAAACTCAGAATGAATGGTGACCATCTAGATTGCTTGGTGGCTCAAGTCATGTGGCCCTGGGCAGGGCAAGGCTGTAGCTGAACTTAGGCTGCATCAGGGTCCCTCCCAGGAAGCCCCAGCCTGCACACCCAGTGGCTAGTTTCAGTCTGAGCTGGAGCACCACCCAGGGTCACATCTGAAGACAACACACTCAAAGGACAGACAGGGCAGGCACTAGAGCCCTGCTAACGCAAATCTTACTCTGTACCATCAGCTTCTGCATAATAGCTCCTCCAGTGGTCATGGCTAGTCATCACAACCAATCAGGCCAAGGGCCAATCCCTCCCATTGAAAAGCAAATAGCAACCAAGGCTCAACTACAACAGGAGGGCATACACAACTCATACAAGGGACATGCCCAGAGCACCCAGCTCAGGGAAGACTGGGCCACTGGGACCCACAGCACACCCTCTACCCAAGGCAATGCTACTAAGACTGGAGACATAGTAGCCCTACCTAATACATATAGACAAACACGAGTAGGCAGCCAAAATGAGAAGACAAAGAAACATGTCCCACACGAAAGAATAGAATAAAGCTCCAGAAAAAGAACTAAACAAAATGAAGACAAGCAATCTACCAGATGCAGAGTTCAAAACACTGGTTATATAGATGCTCAATGAACTTAGGGGAAGAGTAGAGGAACTCAGTGAGAACTTTAACAAAGGAATAGAAAACAAAAGTGTAGATAGAAAACACAAACAAAACTAATCAATCAGAAATGAAGACTACAATAACTGAAATGAAGAGTACCTTAGGAGGAATTAACAGTAGATTAGATGAAGTGAAGGATCAAACCAGCAATTTAGAAGGTAAGGTAGTGGAAAATACCCAATAGGAATAGCATTAAGAAAAAAAAAAATCCAAAAAAATCAGGATAGTTTAAGGGGCCTCTGGGACAGCATCATGCTTACCAACATTTGCATCATAGGAATACCAGAAAGAGAAGAGAGAGAGCAAGGAATTGAACACTTATTTGAAGAAATAATGATGAAAAAACTTCCCTAACTTGGTGAAGAAAATATACAAGTCCAGGAAGTGCAGAGAGTCTCAAACAAGGTGAACCCAAAGAGGCCCATACTGAGAGACATCATAATTAAAATGCCAAAGGTTAAAGACAAACAGAGAATCTTAAAACCAGCAAGAGAAAAGCAGTTATTTACCTACAAAGGAGCTCCCATATGACTGTCAGCTGATTTCTCAACAGAAACTTTGCATGACAGAAGGGACTGGCAGAAATTAGTCAAAGAGATGAAAATAAAGGACCTATAACCAAGATTACTCTACCCGGCAAAGCTATCATTCAGAATCGAAGGACAGATAAAAAGCTTCTGAGACAAAAAGAAGCTAAAAGAGTTTATCACCACCAAGCCAGTGTTACAGGAAATGTTAGAAGGACTTCTTTAAGAAGAAGAAGGAAAAAGGAAAAAAAAAAAAGATTCAACATACAAATAATAAAATAGCAATAACTACATATCTAGCAACAATTACTTTAAATGTAAATGGATTAAATGCTCTAATCAAACAATAGGGTGGCTGAATGGATAAGTAAACAAGACCCCTACATATGCTGCCTACAAGAGACTCACTTCAGATTGAAAGATACACACAGACTGAAAGTAGAGATGAAAAAAGATGTTGCATGAAAAGGGAAACAAACAAACAAAAAGATGTTGTAGCAATACCTACACCAGACAAAACAGACTTTAAAACAAAGCCTATAACAAAAGACAAAGAAGGACCCAGTAATCCCACTTTTGCATACTTATCTGAAGAAACCCAAAACACTACTTTGAAGGAACATGTGAATCCATATGTTCACTGCAGTATTATTTACCATAACCAAGCTATGGAGTCCACCTGGGTGTCCATCAATAGATGAATGGACAAAGAAAAGGTGGTACATATATACAATGGACTATTACTCAGCCATAAAAAAAGACTGAAATTTTGCCATCTGCAGCAACATTGATAGATATAGAGGGTATTGTGCTGAGTGGAGTAAGTCAGAGAATCAGGAGAACAGGATAAACAAACAACAGAAACAAGCTCAGATACAGAGAGCATTTTGATTGTTGTCAGATTGGGGAGTAGTGGGATGGGTGAAGGGAGGAGGGGATTAAGAGGCACAAATTTGCAGTTACAAAATAGTCATGGGGATATAGAGTATAGCGTGAGAAATACAATAGTATTTCACATGGGTACTGGATTTATTGGGGTGATCACTTCATAAATTATATAAATGTCTAATCATTGTGTTGTACACCTGAAATTAACAATTAACACCTGAAATTAATTATTAATATTAATAATAATATTGCATGTCAACTATAATTGGAAAAAATAAAAATAAAAAAACATTTGAAAATCATTGTGGTATATGCTAAAGGGTTTGAGGATACCTATCTTTGCTTGAGATAGAGTACTGGAACCTTCTCTGTTTTAGTTCACGACATATTTAGAGACATAAAAAACTTAGTTGAAGGGAAATGGAGGAAGGATGCCTCTGGACTACAATATCTAAGAATGCAATTAATAGGAGGGAAAAGAAAGAATAAAGAGCAAAGCTAGCAACCAATGGGAAGTAGAACTGTATTAAGTCTTGAAGTGAGAGAAGAATGATAGGCAAGTAGGGAAAGAGGAGAAGGGGATGAGAAACAGGTAGACTCATTGTCAGATAGAGGATGTTAGAGACCCTGAAACTTCGATGCACATATACCCTCTGTCCCAGCTACCAGCTATTCCAAAGGATAGGCCTGCAGCTGGAAGCCACACTGGGGTCACCCTAAGGCTGTTCTCTGACTCCAGAAATCAGGAGAAAATCTTAGAAGAGTATTTAAGTCTACTCCTTCCCAGATCTTTCCTTGATCTTAATAGACTAAAGTAAACTTCCCTTCAGCTCTGGATGAGCAGATACCATGCGACAGGACATACTTTAGGCCACTTGGGACAGCCATTACCAAACTTTATTGCGTCAGACTCATCTGGAAAGCTCGTTAGTAATTCAGATTTCCTGGTTCTGCTCACAGTGATTCTGATTCAGTAGGCCTGGAATGAGGTCTAAATTCCACATTTAAAAAAAAAAAAAACTCTCCAAATGATCCTCACAAAGCTCTGCCTCCAGGACCACACTCTGAAGACCGTCTCCAGAGAGGCTGTGGTTGCTGCACTAAAATCAATGACTAGACACTCCTTTGGGAAACAATGGTGTTGACAGACCCCAGCAGAACAAAACAGTTCACCCAGGCCCCAACTACACACAGCCTTCTTTGGTTACTCTCATGTGTGTATTTCTCCCATATTCTGAGATTAACTCATCTGCAAACTTGAGTGCCTCCCAACTGTAGAATCACCTTTATGTTGCCTGAATAGGCATCATCAACAAGGCCAGACAAAAAGGTCTCAACAGGTCTTGGCTTTTATCAGTCAAGGTAAAATAAGGAGCCTCCATTCTTTCATCTCTGCCTTCAGTTCTAGGGAGCTATGTTATTATAAAACTCAATTTAGAATATCACTTTTAAAACCAGACCTACAGACCCTGTAACGTAGAGCAAAATGAAAAAAAACACTTTCAATTCTCTATCTCTTGTTTCCAATTGACTATAAATTTGTGAAGAATTCAGAAGTGGAAATGAAATTTTCTGAGTTTTGTATTGACCCAAAGGTTAATTGCTTTGCAAAATTTGAAAGGAAAGGGAAAAGAACACTACTATACTTTTTCTTAAAAGAGGCACAAATTGGTAGTTATGAAATTGTCTGGCTAAAATGAAATAAAGTGATTTATATCAGCACATTCTCTACCTTGAGAGTCTGGATCAGCCCTTCACAGAGTTGGTCTAAGTTGCAGGGTCCATGCAGGAAAGGAGACCCTACCCTGACACTTGCTGCTAAAAGCTCTGTCATTCCTTTAGTTAACAAGTTATTGTTTTAAATTTCAAATACCCTTAGGATATTTGAGACACTCTATCAGTCATGAATAACTAAATGTAAATTAACATTTAGCTTCTGATAAACTTTGAAAGACTAGGAGTTCAGAATCCAGGAGCTTGTTTTCATGAGCAATGCTCCCTCTGAAAATTTTGCCAAGAAATCAGATGGTTTCTCCACTCAGTTGCCCAATTTGTAAACTAAGTAGGGGTTGGGGTTAGGATTCATCACACTCATAACTTGCCTCCCTTTCTAGAATTGGGGGAGATTCTTGCCCCAGTGAGCCACATTTGGACAGGACCTACTTTATAGACCTTTGCACTTGCTATTGCAATATTGTTAATAGCTAGGTATAAAAGGTGTGTGTTTATGTTTTCATTGACTCATTCTCTCATCCAGACACGACTAGAAAACAAAAACTTCCTTCTGGTTCAGCCTCCATTTGCAAAGACTTGCACTCTTTGCTCTGAGCCTCAAATCTGGCTTCCAGGAAAGGCACGTATTATCAGATTTCCTTTCTTTCATTTGCCAGCATAAGGGAATATAAACCAGTACCTCCCTATAAAGATGTGCCTTTCCAGATATGTGTCAACAGAACTTAATCTTCAGCTGACATTATTAATAATTTATTTGAAGCCTAGAGCAATGGTACTCAAAATGTGGTCTGAGGGCCCCCAAGCCCTTTCAGGTCTATAAGGTCAAAATTATTTGAAATATAATATTAAGGTGTTATTTGCTTTTTCATTCTCATCTCTCACAAGTGCACAATGAAGTTTTCCAGAGGCTGCATGATATGTGATATAGCAACAGACGGAATGAGGAAATAGATATGAAAATACAGTTGTCTTCTATTAAAGTAAACATTAAAGAGATTTGCAAAACTGTAAAACAGTATCACTCTTCTACTTTTTTTGTTTTTAAAAATATAGTTTTTTTTTATTAAAAGTACAGATGGTTCTCGACTTATGATGGTTCAACTTAAGATTTTTCAGTCTTACAATGGTGAAAAAGCAATATGCATTCAGTAGAAATCATACTTTTTTGAATTTTGATCATGTTCCATGCTAGTGATTTGCAGTAGGATACTCTCTCAATGCTGGGCAGTGGCAGTGAGCTGTAGCTACTGGTCGGCCAAGTGATCATGAGGGTAAACAACTGATAGATATTCTACAGTGTACTGTGTTACCAGCATTTTTTTAAATATAGTGTTCTGAGCACGTTTAAGGTAGGCTAGGCTAAGCTACAATTTTCAGTAGGTTAAGTGTATTAAGTTCATTTCCCAATTATGATATTTTCAACTTACAATGGGTTTATAGGGCTGTAACTCCAGCATAAGTCAAGGAGCATCTGTATGTAATTTATGTTTATATGTAATGTGCTTATTATTTTTATTTTGAAATCAATTAATAAACATTTACTTTTTTCAGTTTTAATTTCTAATACAGTAAATATCAATAGATATGACTCACATACGCACATGCCCTTTGGGGTCCTCAATAATTTTTAAGAGTGTAAATGGATCCAAAAAATATGAGAACACTATATGAGGCACATTATACAGAATAGGCTATTCTTCAACAACCCTACAAGGCAAATATTGTCCTTATTTTATATAAAATAAAACTAGGACATAATAGAATTAAATATGCTCAGAATCAAAATGATCAGACACCAAAATCTATTATTTCTCCTTGTGCTGTCTCTCTTCCTGCTTTTATAAACCCGGCCTTTTGTTTGGTTTACTTGTGAGACTGAATATACGAAAGGACAATGGATAGACCATATATAAAAACAGAACTTTGACCCACAGCCTGCAGCAACCTGCCCAGGAAATCAACCTCCTTATCTCTAATAAACAGCACAGGACACCAGCTTGCTATTAAATAAGACTTGCAGGAAGCCAGATTGCTACCTCTAGTGACAATCCCATCATAACTGGACAAAACGGTCAGAACTTGATTAATAACTGACAGCTTCTCCTAATTTTGATCCCCACTTCCTAACAGGAGAAAGCCAACTATGCACCCCTAACCAAACACAAAGGATGCTCCACTTCTAATTGGTCTGCCTACAACTTCCTCTGCCATCAACCTCCAATCAGAGCAAACCTGAAGCCTTCCCTTTTCTTCACTACAAAGCTTTCCCACTCCTCCACCTGCTTTTCAGTCTCTGTCAAAATACAAGTGATGGTGGTGGAATCCTTTGCTCTATCAAGCTCAGCATAAATTGCCTTTGCTTTTCTCATTTGGCTGCTTTTCATTTAGTTCCACACTTCTTGCATATAGTCACCCAATTTGAGTGAAAATTAATAATATCCTTATGAAGCAGACATTAATGGCCATATATGTGTTCAAAGAGTCAAGTCTTTAGCAATATCTTGAACTTTTGATAGATTTATCCAATAAATGCCCATTAAAATAGGGAGAACCATATGAACGAAAGTTGTGAGATGTACCATATTATTCAAAGTATCAGGAGTATGACTATATGAAAATAACGTCATGTAATATCTATGATTCAAATTCCCAAAAAGTGTACTTGAGCTCTGTACCTTCTTATTTGATAACCAAATTGTTTTATATAGAAAATATTAATCTAAAACTATGTTCTTTATTGTCCTGGATATATGCCTTTGCCTTTCCAGATCCCATCAAATCCATGCTACTCTGTGTTCCAGGAGGTTAATTTGTATGAACCCCTAAAACTGCTAAGACAGGCTACCAGGAAAGGAGAATTCAGCCAATGACAGGCACAGGGCAGGAGGAATGAGAAGTCAGGGCATTTCTTTCCTGGCCCCTCCCTGTTGAGCCATTGATTAGCAGAGGCTGTGTTCTTCTAAAGACCAAGGCTTCAGGCCCTCTCCTACCGCTACAGTGACAGCTTCCCTCCGCCCCCCGCCCTGCAAGCTCCCAGCCCCCATCCCTTCAGTCCAAGAGGTGGTACTGGCTCTGGGGTCTGCACCATCCCTTATTGCTTCTCAAGACCCTGCACGTACCTTTGTAAAATCATTAAACTCTCCTAAATCACCCAGTGTGTTTCTCTCTGAAACCTTGTTGATATTTTCAACCACTTCTTTTTATTTTTATGTCTCTTTGTACTTTTCAGTTTATAATCTATAGTTTTGCACATGATGCTCTATAGACATTCTGAGATTGTTTAAGTTGTTTTCAAACACTGTCAACTTCTTGGTTTCTTCATTATCGGTCAGTGGGTTGAACAAAGTGATTTGTATCAGCTGATGTTCACACTTGCTATTTTATCTTGCTGGCTTAGCTGCCACTGTGGCAATGCTCAGGACTAGCAAAATTAGTGTTATGAGAGCAAAAGTGGAAGGGAAAAAATTCCTAACACTAAAAATAAGTACTATTCCATTTGCGAAATACTGTACTTTTTCCTTAAATCTACTTGAGAACTAAATATGGAGTAATTAAATGCATCATTTGTACCCAGATTTAAGCTATTTATATAATGCTAGAACAACTCGTCAGTTCAGTATCACTTTAAACAAATCAATAGAAAATTAACAATGAGCGACTTGGTGATACTCATAACACAGACACAGCCACATCTTAGAAGCTGCCAGTATCACTAGGCAATATCCTGAGGAAATTATATCTCAATGTTTATTTTAATAACAGCTCTCCATGGATCCAATGATTTATAATTATTTTGTTATAGTGCAGGACATCAATTTTATGAGCACTTAATAAACAAGCTGTATGGGTTTGCCTTCCCTGTGCAATTGATGACTCTATGTAAATGCACAGATGGCTACGAAACACCTCAAAAACACAGCTGACTGCACTTAGGCATATTAAAATCTATCAGTAGCTGGTGAGAGGAACCCAGGTGTCCGGAAGATGTTTCACTTTGTTGATACGCTTGTATATTTCATTACTATGTCAGGACACTAAAATTAATTTCTTCATCAAAATGTCTGTCTATATCAGAACTATGTCAATTTTTGGCCCAAAAAGTCTATTTGCAGTTCCAGAAGTATGAAATTAGACAGGTGAGGTCAATATCGTTTAAATACAGGAGGTTGAGAGAAATAAAAATGATTTATTTAGCACATACCATGTGTCAGGTACTATGCTAAGAACTTTATAAATATTTTTTTCTATCTTTACAAAAAGACTGTAAGTGAAGCATTATTATTATCCCCAGTTCACAGATAGAAAAACTGAGATACAGATAAGTTAATAACTTGCCCAAGGTCACAACACCTGTAAGTCTTAGAAAAAAGATTTGAACTGCAGATCTTGGCTTTGGAGAGCATTTTAATCACAAAACCACTATGTGATATTGTCGTCTTAGGAGAACAGATAAAAATAAGTCTAGAATAAGCCTAAGGTAAAACTAACAGCAGTGTGTTCAGGCAGATTTAACATTTTAGTTGATAAATATATGGAGATAATAATACACTAGTAAAACGGGGCTTCTGTGAGGTCGAATTAGACCTTCCGCACCCAATACACCAAAACTTGTGCATGTTAATAAAAAAGATTCTCTATCTCTCACTCTGAATCATTTTTCTTTAATTCAGCTAATGACAGTGAATTTCATTTACAGAAAAAGCATAACATTAAGTAAAAAATTAGAAGGGGAGAAGAAAGCAACTAGAAACATGAAGAGAGACAGAGTGATATTGAAGAAAGAAAAAAAACCCATAAACCTAAGACTACAGAAAATGTCCTATACTGTGACCACTGAATGGAGTAGCCCTCCCCAAAGGACTTACAATCCCAAAAGTCCAAGACAAGTGGGCTTATCATTCATGTTCTTAGTTTTTGTCCCCCGAAGGTAAGTAAATGTGCAAGACATGTTAGACAGATTTTCATTAAAATATTTAACTTGCTTAAAGTTTTGGCCATTTAAATATACAATTATCTGAAACTTCACTTCGAATTTCCATTCTCTGCTGCCAAAGAGGGTATTCCCATTTTTAGAAGATTTGAGAGTAGTAGTCAGGAGAGAAGTCAATGAAGGAACTAGGCTGAATGGAAGATCACAAGATCTATCAATCTGGATGGAATATATTGTCATAATACATTTCTAGAAAAAAATTTTCTCCATTGATTATTGGATACTTTCTGATTTTTTTTTAAATTAGAGAGTTATAAAGTTTAAAGTTATTCTAAAGGCACAAAAGAGCTGTGTGATCAGGAAGAAATTATTTAACCTCTGAGTCTTGGTTTCCTCATACTTTTAAAAAGACCTATATTAATACCAACATTTTGAGGTAGTTGTAAGTATTAAAAATAAAATATGCTCAGTGGCTGGTCCAGAGCAATTACTCAAAAATGGCACTTACAGAGAAAGGATGTAGTAGAATGAGTTAAGAGAAAAGGCTCCAGAACTAGGTGGGGCTCACACTCAAATCTACTAACTCCTTGTTAGCTATGTGGCCTTGGAAAAACTATCCACACTCTGTGCCTCAGTTTCCTCATCTGTAAACTGAAGATAGACCAGCATCTATCTCATGTGTTCTTGGGTGGATTACATGACTTAATACCTGTAAACACATACAACTATATCTGGCACATTAGAGATCACTGAATGGCAATTCTGTTTTTGTTTTAGTTGAGTCCACCCCGCCATTCCCAAGATCAGATAACTGATGCTTAGAAAAGTTAAGTCATATTTGCCCAATCCAGCCTCCTGCCCCAATGCCTAAACCCACTTTTGCCTGCACGTTCCCACTGTATGTTCCCCTTCTACACTAGTCGTAACTGCTTCTCGTCAGCCACATGTGTCCTTCAGTCTCTACAGACACGCAGGGAAATTTTCTGCAAAAGCAGATGTGAATGGCCATAAAGCTGATTGAAGATTAAGCTTTAGGTTCCTCCCAAGTCATGTGTTCACATGGTCATCTGCTTTTTGTTCCTTTTGCAAAAGTAAGCTATTTTTGTAATGTGCTCCTTAAAGAGGTTTACCAAAATGTAAAAGCTTCAGGCTCCAATAATTAAATGCACTCTTTCTCAAATGGAGGGGAAAATGTGAGAAAAGTCAGTATTTGATAAACAGTAGAAAATTAACACTCTATTTGAAGCTATGGTGGGAAAAAAATCAGAAAACAAAAACTCTGGCTTTTAAAAAGGGAGAGGGAGAGGAAGAAGGAGAAGAGAGAGGGGAGGAGTGAGAAAGGGAGAGAGAACTTGAGCACGTGAGAGAACATGCTAGCTCATCCCTATTCTTCCAATGGCTGGCTCCTTCTTAACCTCCAGGTCTCAGCTCAGTTATTTCATATAAACCCTCCTTGACCATCTAACGAAAATAGGCTTCCCTTCCCTGTTGCTATTTTTCATTTATCAAATTGCTATGATTATTTCTTCAGAGCACTATCGCAATCTATATTTTTTATGTATTTACTTTCAATCTCAAATTCTTTCAGTGTCTGACACATAGTAAAAAATAAATGTTGACTGAGTGAATGAATGAAGAATGAATGAATGAACAAATAATTCCTTTTCATTTGTCAGTTCTTGGTTCAGATATAGATGTGCTCAGAAAGCCTTCTCAGAGTCCTCAAGACTGGGTTAGGCATCTTTCCTGTGTATCTTGTGCTCATGCCTCCTGGGCATTTATCACAGCAGATGAACTTCTCTCTTCACTCATCTAACTCTCACTCAGATGGCTGGCTCCTTACAGCAGACCCTGTGCATCCTTTGCTACTATATCCCCAGCACCTAACACTGTACTCAGCACACAGTAGGCACCAACAAATATTTCACATGATTAAATTACCTGATTGAGTACAAAAGTCTGAGAGTTAATACACTATTTAGGAAAGAAGAAAATTAAGATTTAAGTTAGTTTTATGTCAAACATTGAACTAGGTATAAATATTTATTATTGCAAATACTTAGCAACTAAGGAGTAGGTGTTATTTTCTCCTGTTTCACAAGTGAACGAACAGAGGCTCCAAGAAGTTAAATCTTAAGGTCACACAGCTAGTGAGATCAGGGTCAGCATTAGAATGGCAATCGCCACATTCTGAAGTCCCTGCTCATGCCGCTGGGCCACTCCGCCCTCTAATACAGGGAGTAATCCTTTCTCCCATGTTTGTCTTCCTGTCTGCCCACGTAGCCAGTAAGCTCTATTAAGCCAGGAACAAAGTTTGTACCATCTCTCAGATTTTGTCAATGCTGAGAAGACTGGTTTAAACTCAGTGAGATACGGGGGTTGCTGCTTTCAACTGTCTGACAATGAATGTTTTCATGCATCTTGACATTTCACACATAGTATCAGCTTCCTCTCAGGAGTTAAACTAAATCTTGCCTTTCTCAATCTCTCAGGAAAAGCAGATGCAAGTAAGAAGAAATGTGATGGAAAGAAAAGAGCATACAAGTGACAGCACGAGGAATGATCTTGGCAGCTGTCACTGGCTTCAGTGGTTCTCTTATGGAGCTCGTCTAAGCAGAAAATGTTGGTTCCTTATAAACAGACTGGAAGGTTTGCACACCATACTTAAATAAGTAGGCAGGGTGACTAGGCCTCGTATAAACTCTCCTTGATCATCTAATGAAAATAGCCTTCCACTTCCCTGTTTCTGTGCACCAAATGTAGAGATTACAGACAGAAGTATTTTCCCATAGGTATTCATTCCATTTTACTCAGCTTCTTCCTTCCATGCGCTATTTTAATGAAGTTTCCTCGACACTGAAAACAGGCATTCTGAATGTATAGCAAGAAGTTAGTTGAATGTGTTCCAGTCCCTCATGCTGTGCAGACAAATCACTTGGCCTCCCCAGATCTCATTTACACTGTGTGGTCAACTGCAGGCTTCAGATTCAGTGCTCTGGTTAGAATACTGCTTCTGACATATCCTAGCTGTGACCTTAAGCAAATCCTTTATCTTTCTGATTCTGTTTCCTCGCATATTATTAACAGAGTTAATAATATCATTTTCCCTCATGAGGTTATTGCAAAAAATAAATTCTAAAATGCATATTAACATAAAATGCTTACTTTATGGGGCAATGCAAGGTTCAATAAATGATGCTATTATTAGTTGTATTATCAAATGAGGGGCTGGGCCAGAAAATCGTTAAGATCATTTCCTGGCCCAATGTCCTAGGTCTCCAAATACTGAGACCCAGAAATGCACTGAGCCTGCGATAAGAGTTATTGAAAACACAAGCAACTGCCAGAGGGGAATCAATGACAGAAGCCACCCTGGGGATCCAACAACCCGCCATCTGTATTAAGCATGTCTTTTATTTTCTATATTCTTATGCTTTGACATCTGGGGCCCTGTGGACCCTGGAGGGACCACCCTCCCCAGAGTTAGCCACATCCTAGAGACAGTAAACAACTCAATGGAGTTCACTTTTCAAATGCAAACCAAACAATCCAGAGCTCAACCCCCAACCACCTCCCTTATTGGGCTCTCATTCTCTGGGTCATTATCCATCTGCCCTAATCACCCAGGGGTCAGGTACCAGAAAACTAAGGAGAGTCCTCATGCCCTGGGTCTGCTGAAATTAATCAAACTGGCTAATCCTAAACCTGCATACCCTGACTCACCTATTCCTTCTGTGGAAACCACAATAGAGGCGCTTATTAACAGTTTCCCCTTCTGTCTCTCCATCTCATACCCTGTGTGACCCCTCCCCAAGCCCATGTGCCCTCTCTAGCGATCTATGAGTATAAAACGCTATCTTTTCAATGGCAGTTGTCTCCTGATCTATTGGCCTTGCCATACCTAAATAATAATAAAACCTATATTTTAAAATGTCCTCTTCCTGCAGGCCATGGCTAGGGAAGCAGGGCTTGCATCCTCTTGGTTTACTCAACCATCTTCTGCCTTAGACTGTGACATAGTTACTGCCTGCATATATGATTGCAGAATGAGAATCAGAATCCCTTTGGTTGCGTGTGGCCAGAAGCACATGCTTGACAAGCAGATGACGCCTTTGTGAAAGGGCAAAGGCAGCCCCTCCTGGAGCCAAGCCCAGCTCAGCAGGTGGAACTCTGGCCTGAGAGCAGCTCCACCTGACCCCTTGGCTGGTGCCCTTGTTCTGTACACAACTTGTGTATCCGAATATGGCAGCCCTGGCCTCTGAACACCCTGAGAATAAGTTTCCTATTAACTAAGCCTGGTCAGAGCTCAGAAATAAAGAAGGGAAGTTTGTGTGTGTATGGGGAGAGCGGGGGAAGACAAGGAGTAGTGAAAGGTAACAGTGAGAAAAAGAATGCAAATGATAAAATGCTTGTTATAATTTTAAGGAAACAGTAATCCCTCTGCTTGCTTGCCCTTCTGTCCATTTTTAAACCTCTATTCTCTAATTAAGCTATAGATTTTTCAAGCTAAATCTTCTATTAGTTAGAATCAATCCTGATTTCAAGGCTTGAACAATGTAGACTCAACTGAAAAAAAAGATCCATGTGCTTTCTTTAAACAAAGGAAATTACCATTTATTAAGGGGAACCACTGTCAAGTCTGGCTTCCTATACAGTCTAATTTCAAAAATTACTATCAGTCTTTACTTTGCAGATTGCTCAATGTTCTTATAGTAGTTATCTAGATACTGAAAATAAATAGTGAAAATACTAACAAAGAAGATAATCTTAGTAGGGGATACTATATTATTTTCAATCTTCTCACAGGGAGGAAATTCACTCTATATGGCATTTCTCAATGTTAAACTACTTTTTTAAATTAGAAGCAAAATATTATAGACCCCAGCTTTGAAATATTTTTCTATAATTAAAGTGAAAAACCATACTAAATTTTTCCCCAATATATTCATAACAGTATTACACACAAAATAACCAAATAACCAGCCCAAATACATGTAATCTCCAAAATTTTGAAAAATTCTGATTTGAGAATCATATAAATGATAATAAAAGTGCAATAAGAACTGTTAGCACAGTGCAGGATGGGGGATTCATAAATACACTCATAGAATACACAGTTTGTAACTAAGTACAAATGGATGATATTGCTAATAAACGAGTTTATTGCCAAGCAATAATGAACTTCCACAGAGAAGTATCTGTAACATGTCCAGAAATATCAATGTTTCTAGTAGCCATTAAAATGCTTTATTTGAATATGGACTGTTGAAAATCCAATAATTCATTTTGTGGACTCAGACAACCCCTTCACAGCACAGGCAAAAATCAAACCATCAAGTAAAAAATGTGAGTTTTTCCATTCAGGCTCCTCTCTCCTGACATTTTAGAAATGCTACTTGAAATCCAGCTTCAAATTTGATGCTCCTATGCCTGATGGAGTCCACTGGCAATCAGGTGTGAGGTTTATCACAACTGTCATAATATAGCACTTACCTTGAGAGTGAACTTGGTATAGCAGCAATCACATTGGATTTTAGTAAACTGTACTCTGGCACTAACTATAAGGTAAAGTCAAATTACTTGACCTCTCTATATCGTGGATTCCTAATCTGGAAGTAGTTCTATTTATGGGCAGTTTAATATTAGTATAGTGATCAGAATCATCAATCTCTACAGCCTATCTTGCTTGGTAAAGGTAATAATGCACTGAACTCATTCACAATGGTTTTCATAACTATGAAATCATTTTGCTTCTCTTCCTCTAAAATATAATAGGCTGAGATAGCGTGATATAAGAAAAAGTACATATTTGGTCTTCTTCCACATTCCTGGAATAGAGCTTCTAAAACCATTGGAATTCCCTGTGTGACAGGGGTGAAAAGAGCATCTTTTGTGATTCATAACAAGCCTCTTTCAATCATATCAGAATTTTCCACTTTATCAGAGTTTACACTAATGAGGTGACTCTTGGTAGGCCCCGAGATAGCTTCAGCATGGGGTCTGGTTGAACAGACCATGTGATAAAAGGGTTGGAACTTTCAGCCCCACCCCTCTGACCTCCAGGAAGAAAGAGGTGATGAATACCAGGTTAATCACCAATGGCCAATGATTTAATCAATCAAGGCTGTGTAAAATGGAAGTTCTATAAAACTCCTAAAGGATGAGGCTTGGAGAGCACCTGGATTGGCGAACACATCAAGGTTCTGGGAGGGTGACATGCCCAGAGAGGACATGGAAGCAACATCCATAGAGGCCTGCCCTATGCTTTGCCCTATGCTTCTCTTGCATTTGACTGTCCCTCAATTGTATCCTTTATAATAAACTAATAATAATAAGTATATTGTTTTCTTGAGTTTTGTGAACTGTTCTGGCAAATTATTGACCCTGAGGGATGGGGTTGTGGAGACTCCCAATTCATAGCCTATAGTTCAGAAGTACAGGTGGCCCAGACTTGTGGTTTGTCTCCGAAGTGGGGGGAGAGGCAGTCTTGTGAAACTGAGCTCTTACCTGTGGAGTCTTTGCTAACTCCAGATAGTTAGTGTCATAATTGAATTAAATTGAAGGACAGCCAGTCAGTGTCCTCAGAGAATTAAAGAATTGCTTGGTCTTCCAAACCCACACATTTGGTGTCAAAAGTGTTGTAAGTAGAAACAAACTGTAGTATAGGCTAAGATGACCGTGGACATCTTAATAAATTCTTTATACATTAATATAAGTATATAAAAATACCATAAGTTGTGAAAAATAGTTAATTGGTAATTAAATGCAATTAAATGACAAATTGTCCATTTCAAATACATTTCCAAATAAATGATTTGTTGAAGTCCTTACACAATAAGAACTGTATACAACTAAATATTTTCCAGCATACTTACATTGCAGCATGAAGCAAAAATCCCTAGAATTACTGTGGTCATACCTATAGTGAGGTATAACACCCTGTTATTCCTTATCATATCTTTCCCTGCATGCCTCCATTCATTAAGATGATAAAACTCTTTCAAAAACATTTTCTTTAACATTCCAGAATACATCTTCTAAGGTTGCCATCTTCACAAAAACAACACCATATTCAAGAAGACTTCTTAATATAAAGCAAAGGGTACTAGGCCTACATTTCTAAGTTTTTACCTGAGTTCTAATTAGACTTGAAGACTCTGGAGTTAGAATAAGTAAAAGAGTTATAATCTATTGTAAACTACGTAAGAGGATACCTGTCTATGTATTTATCTGCATCTTTAAATTTTACCCCTAAGAGCTTTAAGGTATGTAAAGGTTACCTAGTTTATATAAATATTTTAGTAAAGGGTTCTTTTGTTTTAAAAAAGTTTAAATACTTTACCCCAGAATTTGTCTCTTTCAACTTTCTATATTTGAGGAGGGAAGGTTATCATTGGCCCTACAGATCAACCCTGGAACCAGCACCAAATAGTAGTAGATATCAGAATTGTCTCAGAAGAAGGTAGAAACCTCACTTCTTGGTAAATGCCTCAAGTCAAGTGGGTACAGCTCAAATCAATTTGAGTGGCAGAGGTACAAATGAATAAGTACAAATGAATAGGAAAAGGGGGCCAGAACTAACTGGGAAAACATTCTACCATTGTACCCATACATTATATCATGTACATAAAATGTTTAGTACATAATCATTTCTTGGTGTAAACTTTTTGGTTACTTCATCTCTTATATTACCTTAAACCTGCTACCTACACACATTTTTCTTCTGTTTTTCGCTTGCTATTCACTTTATCTGAACAATTTAGTTAAGGAATCTCTGATTTTCTGCAGGGGGCTGGGGAGGGGCAGAAAGCTAGCAAAATGGTCTCAAAACTTACTGGAGAACTTTTGCCTTGGGAAAAACTCTGTTTAAAATAAATATTTCATTTCATTTGTCCTGTTTTGTTTGTGTAGATAAGCATAACTGTTAGAGCTGAGAACGCGAATTCTGTGGAGTACGAATAGACCACGTGCAAAGTTATACTGGGAATTTTTGAAACAACTAACTTAAGCTTTCTTTTTCATCACCCAGAACAAAGTGCTTCCTGTGACCTAAAAGTCTAGGTCGTCTCTGCCTGTTTTGTGGATGAGAAAAGTGGCACAGAGGATTCATAGACTTGCCCAACACAACAGACATTTAGATTTTCTCTTTTCTGTAGACCCTTAAGAAGCATCACTTGACAACAAGACATAATGCAGTTTCCAAAACCTGGAGAGGCATCACTCTACTGTCTTTGAAACAGAATGATCGACAGCAAAGAACCTGGAAATGGAGGCTTCTGAACCCTATGGAGGCAGAACAAGGCAGAAAGCTTTTTTTCTTATATACATATATGTTCAATGCCCTAGACTGAAGAACACTATCAGTTCAAAGTCACTTACCCAAATCTGAAGCTTGATTCTCTTTTCATTTTTGAATACAGTTTTTACTTTGAAATCGATCCCAACTGTGCTGACAAATGCAGATGTAAAGGAGTCGTCCGCATAACGGAACAGAAAAGATGTTTTCCCCACACTGCTATTGCCTATGATGAGCAACTTGAACATGTAGTCAAAGTTCTGATCAGATGAGTCTTTCTGGCCATACCTGGCATCTTGGGCAGAGGCCATCTGTGGTAAAAACAAAAGAGGTGTGGATCAGTCTCCCATTTGAGATGAAGCTAGCAGCATGCTCATTATTGGCTTTGCCAGAAACAGATGTCAGACCACTCAAGAGACAAGTTGAGAGTGCTCCCCAGTCTTCCTCTGATGCTGGTATCCATGGCAATAATTCCCTGCTGGAAGACAGAACAGCAAATCTTACAGTTCTTTCCAGCTGTGTTGGTGTTTGTCACTGCTCAGCATTCAGAACCAATCAAAGACACCAAAGGGGACATCTATAAGGGTAACATGAAAAGCAAAGATATGAGGAATTGGCCAAGGCATGTGGGCTCTGTAACTTTATAATCCCAGTGATGGAGACACCAAAGTGACTGAACAGCAGGGTGTTTCTTACTGAAGTATCTGAATTATTAGAGTGTCTCTTATTTTCTAGGGAAGCATAGTCAAATCATATCTCTATTTCATCTATTAATATCACATTCAATCAACATCTGAACATAAATGGCAATCTCTTTAAAATTAAAAATAATGATGATGGCAAGTATATATGGTTCAAACAATGTTCCAGGAACTGTTAATTTATTTAACCCTCACAACAACCCCATGAGGTAGGTTCTTTTATTATTTGCATATTAAAAGGAGAAAACTGAGGCTTAGAAATATCAGGTCATATACTCAATTTCATACAAGTGATGTGTATTAGAGGCAGGATTCAAATCAGGCAGTGCGGTGCCAGGGCTCATGTTCTCAACCTCCAAGCTATTTCCCAATGAGGACTAGGAAGATATGCATGTACACTCTAAAAGGTGATGTGGGAAATAGTCATTGTGAGATTTATCAATGAAGAATCCTGCCCATATTCAGACCTCAGCTCTACCACTTACTAGATGTTTGACCTTGAGTTTGTTATTTTTAAATTGGTATACCTCACTTTCCTCTTTCACATGAAAAAAAATATTACCTAACAGAATGCCTGTGAAATATACAGATATAAATGCTTTATATCTGTAAAGCAAATGTGTAAATCACCTGGCATAACACATAGAATGATCTCTATTATTAATTACAAATGCTTCAGGTAGATGTAGATATTTTTATTTTTTTCTCTTTTTTGGTGGGGGGGAACGATCATCCTAACATCTACCAAAAATAACACTGCATTACTTCTAAGTACCATTTGGCTCAATATAGAAAAGAAGAATTTAGAATGGTGAGTCACACTGATTAGTACATTCACTTATTAACTTTTCTGATGCTATGAATTCTTTGGCAATTATTGTGCTGCCCAATAAGGTAGCCACTAGTCATATGTGCCTTTTTATACTTAAATTAATTAAACTTAAATAAAATTTAAAATTTAGTTTCTCAGTCACACTAGTCATATTACAAGTGCACAATTGCCACAGGTAGCCAACGGCTACCATATTGACAGCACAGGTACAGAGCATTGTCAGAAGTGCAGAAAGGTCTAATGAATAGTGCTAGGCTAGATAGTCTTTTTTCATTTCCCATAGTCTAATTGACAATTACAACCTTCTTATGGGGGATAGCAAAGAGAGAACCTCTAGCAGATAATGGAGCACTAGAAATAGGAAATAAACAGTAAATAGTGCTCAGCCTTATCTAAGATAACGATGGATGTTAAAGTCAAGTGTGTGTATGTTTATAGACAACTGAGGGAAAGAGAGAAAGAGAAATGGTAACATATTCCCTTTTTGCAAATATTTATTGCTAATAAGGGAACCCAATTATATATATATATGAATAAGGACAAAAAAATCTGTATATATTATAAAATTTAAAAACAATAAAAATTCTAATTGCATTTCATACTTTATTAAATATAAACTTAAGCATTTCTCTTATTAAGTCCATGTAACCACACTGATGTCCTCAGTAGTTACAACTTGTAACAAGTGTTTGCCAGTGGGCAAAATTGGGCCACTATAACAGGCATATATCATCACTTTCCTTTCTGGCCTGGGAGTCTACATGCTAAGATAAACCTCTCCCAACACAAGCACCAGCCAAGGACAAAAACAGGATTATAATTCTTGACTATCATTTTAAACAATGATATCTTGCTTTGATGACTCCTGATACTCCAGAAAGCCAGATAAATGTGTGTTTTTTTGGCACTCACATTCCTGTAGACATAGTCTTTTTAACAATTAACACTCACCCCTTATGGACCTCCTAAGTGCAACCAGGGGTGCAAATGGCCTTCATTAAGATCTTTTTACCATCTTTTATATGAACCATCCCAGATCCCATCTTCTGGATTAAGAATGTTTGCTAAGGCACAGTCAGAAAACGGACACTACAAGTTTCTTAGAGATGCTCATTTACTCAGCCTGACGGCCTACCATGTATTGTACCCTACCACCCTAAGGTGGTATTCCAACTGAGTTCTGTGGATCTCTGGGTTGCCTCAAAAGAAAATATAATAAATTTTCTGCTGCTATCAATACCAAGTCCTATTCCAAAATTAGACTGATTCCAAAATCTGTAGAAATATAGATATCAACAATATAGACTTTTTGAATATAACTGTGGAGATTTAGATGGGGAAAACAATATGAGAAATTGAATGTGTTCAATTTCAAGGGCTGATATACCTTGTATAGGCTGCAAAGGAGGTGAGGGGAGCACACAGGGTGTCTGGGATGAGGGAGGACAAAGCTGCTAGATATGTAGATCCAGAGCCTCTAAAACATTAATTCGAAAAGTTTCCTAACCCACTATTCTGGAAGATTTTTTTTTTTTACTATTTCCTGATTGATATCCTCAATAAGATTCACAGAGAGCCAAAAAGATAGGCATTAGGTATGTATATGTATTTTATTAAACTTTAGAATAATGAAATAAATCCTGGCTTGTCCTAATGCCTTGCTCAGAACAGAAATGAAGCAATTCGACAGTATATAAATGTCAAAGGAAAGTATAGACAGTTACTATGTAAATTTACTGATACTCTAAATATTAAGTCATGAACATTTTCAAAAGTTTTATAGTTGAAATTTGAAAACATGCGTGGTCATCAAATAACCTCCCACAGAGCAAGTTGAATTTCATAAAAAAATATATAAAAGATAACTCTTTAAATTACATTAATTTTGAATTAATATCCAAAACAATAATAATCGTAGAGCTAGAAAAAATCATCAGGGTAGTCCAACTTCCCACTCACCCCAAGAGTCTCTTTTGCCAATATCTCAGCATCTCAGATTAGTACGGTAGCCTAGCCCTTCATACTGAGTGACAGAAAGTTTACTAGGCTGTGAATTAGCCTACTTCACTGCTGAGCAGCTGCATTTGTTATAAATTTCTCTCTTAGATTTGAGTTAAAATCTTCTCTATAGCTTCTGCCCATCTGTTCTAGATTCTGCCTGATGAATCAAGAGAGAGTTGATTCCTCTCCCATCTGAAAGAACTTCAGGTGTCTTAGGAACCAATCATGGCCCCATAAGCTTTATCTCCTTCTGCTTGAATGATCCCAACTGCTTTAGCTTCTCTCTCTTTAGTATCTCAGGACATGTCTGAAATACCCCCACACATCCTGCTGGGTTAAAATGAACAATTTTCCAGTTGTCAAAGTCACATGTGTGACTCCTGCAATTGGTTGCAATATTCAAAATATTTATCTGGTCAGTGCAGAATAAAATGAGACTATCATGTCCTATCACAATTGACTTAAACAGCAAAGTATCCTAAAATGCTCAGTACTTTTTGCACATTAATTGTGATAAACATAGGTCTCCCTTAGCCCCATCCCATACTTGGGTAACTTATTTTTTAATGGACATGTCAACCTTTACATGTACCCTATTATATTTCATTTTTTTGTTTTGATTTGCAATTTGATTCTGATCTGATAATTTTATGTCCTTTCATCAAAAATATTAGTTATCCATTCCATAATGTGTCATTTTTGCTTGATGAGTATAATTTAATATACTCATTTAAGACACTGATCAAAATGCTAATCAGATTATAGATGAATAACAATGAACTTTTTATCCCATTGAATATATAAATCTATGGATAAGACCTCTACAATATGTCATTAAGGATTTGGAAAGTTTTGAACAAATCCTTAACCTCTGAGAGCTGGTGCCTTGGAAAGGTACTGTGCTACCCTCTATGTATGCTCTGGTTCAATAGCAGGTTAATGGATCATGGACTTAATTGATGTGTCATTTCCAATTTCAATTCTAATTTCCTCAGAAGTCCCATTGACCAGGGACCAAACAAATTACCTCTGACTAACACATGCAACCACAGCCTACTTCAGAATTTTTGACATTTGTTTTTTAAAATAAATGGGAAAAGCAAATTATTTTCAAGGATCCCCTTGGGCACTTAAGAATCTAATTTGATCTAAGCCATTTTGTGGCTCTAATAGAAAAATAAAAATAAGTCATTTTAACTGTACTATGTTCTAGCTACTCCTACTGATAATAGCCTGAGGGTCGGTGGGAGGAAAAATTAGGGTAAATTATCCAAAAAAAGAAAATGCAAGTCTTTAAAATTGGATGGGTTGAAAGTAAGGATGGGACGTATGTATTTGATATGTAGAAATACATAAAGTAGTTTCAAATCTCAATTGTTATTACTTGGGGGAAAATAAAATTAAAAAATAAAAAGAATTATTCCTGAGAGTTCCAATGTAAAGACTACAACTTTAAAACCAAGAAAGAAAACATTAGAAGTTAGGATTTCCAAACGTCCATCATCTGGCTTCTAGGTGGCTTCTCCTAGTGAAGGTCCCTGTCTGTGCTCAGTTTGCTGTCTCCCTGTTTGTCTTTCAGATAGACTGGAATTGTGATGCTCTTTGCAGTTTCCAGCCAGCAATTTCTCTATGTGTCTGCTATTGTTTGCTCTGGCAAGAGCCAGTTGAGATGCAATAAAACACTCCTAGTGTCCTGAGGACACATTACCATTGAGCAGAGAGGATGCCGTCCAGGGAACTGGAATCGGCCAAGGTACTACAAGACATAATTCCAACCCTGGCTTCTGAAATAAAGGGCCTGGAAAAGTAGGGCAGTATGCAGAAATCGTCTTTGTCTCTTTATGTTAGCAAGGAAGGAATTATTATTTCACGGGACTCACAGGAGAATGTCGATGATGACATGCCAAATTACGGTAATGTTTCCAAGAGACAAGTCACTGTATGTCTTAAAGGTACTCCTCAAGCTAAATTTCACTGTACTACTTTCCAACTGTCTCTGGATCTCCATCTCTTGCATAACTTCTTTAGCAGATGTGGATAACTCACAGATTATGCATAGAATGGTAAAATACCTGCCACGACAGCTCTTACAGGCACTGTACTGTGTGTTTTATATTAGCGCACTTATTCCTTTCACCGTCCCCATATATCGCTATCAAACTTACTTAGACAAACACTATGCTCTGGGTATATTTTTAAAAGGCTACTACCAGAAACATGAGGGGATTTTTCTCCAAACTTCACTGTAAGAACTTGATAAAGCTCCTGAAGATAAAATTCACAAAAGTGTAGGCAACCCCTAAAACCGGGCCCCCAGAGTTTTTATCTCTTAGACTTTTTTCACAATTGCCTCCAGCAATTCATCAACTACAGTTTAGGTTTTCTTACTCCCAGTACTGGTTTCCACGGAGACTTCTGTTCCAATAAATTATGCTTCTCTGTATCAGCCTGTCTCTCCAATTTGGGGGGCAGCAGTTTTCCCTGTGACCTCAATTCTCTGATGAATCTAAGAAGACTTGTTAAATTTTAGTTTGTTCAGGTTTTTTCTTGTGTGAAAATGAGAGTGACAACATCCAAGCTCCTTACATACTAAACAGGAAACTCAAAGTCATTATCCCCATTTAAAAGATTAAATTAAGAGTATTTGAGAGGAAGCTAAAGTAGAGGTGTCCTTGTTTTTCAACAGGGTGTCTTGATTTCTCTGAGCCTGTACTGAGACCTTACTACGTGGACTAATGTTTTCTTCAAGAGTCATGGACACAGGCTCAGCTAGTCTACCTTTCCCTTCACCAAACGAACAAGCCTCAAAATTCAATCACAGAGGAGAATATGGAAGACATAAGGGTGTTTCTTCTTTTTGCTTTAGGAAAAATCTATTACTTTGTTGAGGAGAGGCATGACTTAAATTGGATATATTTTAAAATTCATTATAATGTTTTTTTAATCTCCCTTGACACCTATAGATATATATTGCTAAATGTTAAGTAAAAGGAAATGAAGTTTATCAAACCATGTAAAAATGGTCCCTATTAGTATCAAAGAACATTGTCCTCAGCCACACTATAGTTCACTCCTGGCGTAGTTACAGAAGGTTCACAGAGGGGAAAGAGCCTATGAGGGGGCTGTGCTGCACAGAGTAAAGGGGAGGTCCAGACCAAAGAGAGAAGAGTGTAAACAAGGTCTTCTGGGAAGGGAAACAGAGTGGCTAGGAGAGGTCTCTGGACTCCAGTGATGCAATACTGACAGCTGCAATGAAGCGGAGCCCTGGTCCCAGCAGCTCCAGCACATCCTCACAAATGTTGAAGCCAGAGGGTCATTACTGCAGTCCCAGGATGCCAATGAGTGCCTAGCTACTGGTCATCCAGGCCATATGAATCATAGTGTGAGAAGAGGTAGAAAAACACCATTCCACTTCTTTTCTAGACATTCTGAAATTATGTGCATACAGACACATCTGTGAAAAAGTGTACTCTCTATTATTGTGTGATATAAATATGGATAAAGAGCACACACTCTATGGTCAGGCTGCCTGAGAAGGATTTCGGGTCTGCTACTCATGTAAATTTGGGCATGGGTTTTGTATTGTTTTGTTTTTAATTATTCTAAGCTGAAATTTTTTCATCTATAAAATAGAAATGAGTTAGATAATCAAAGTAAAATCGTTGGCATGTGTTAAGTTCTTGATTACAGCCTCCATCATTATCTTTGTTATTCTTCTTGTTGCACTGAAATGATATACAAGCCGTTCATTTTCTTCACCAACTCCCAGTGATGCTACTCTTTGAAATAGAAATTGTCAATTTTATAGAATATGCTTCATTTCATTTCCTAACTTTACGGGACGAGAGATTTTGACACCTAACACTTTCACTCTGTAAAATTTCATAATTGTTGAAATGAACACTTTATAATTATTCTCTCATATCAAATATGAACTGAAACAAAGAACATTCATCAAAATACCTCTTAGGATAAAAGCTGAGGCCCTAAGGGACCTGCGTGCAGATAGAAGTGTTCTGTGGTCTGGAGAGGCTGTGGGAAGGGTAATGCAATCAAAGGCCACATATCCTGTGATATGACCTGTGCTATAACACTGCCTGCCACCCAGTAACTTCTGGAGAGTGACTAAACTCATGAAACCCTTGGGTGTGAGTAGACTTATAAAAATTGGGATAGGGCTGAGTTTTAGGTATCGACTAAAAAGGGAGCAGAATTCAAGTAATACATGATAAGAAATGCATGAGAAAGGCAGCTCCAGGAATTCACAGTAATTATGGAAAAATTATTCTCTTACATGGCCTTGGAGTTGGTTATAGGGGAAGTTGAACCTAATTTCTGATAGTGAGTTGGTAAATTGTCGAAGTCCAGAATATCATTATGAAAAGCAACACTGCATTATAAATTTAAAAGTTGCTAAGAGACTAACTAGATCTTAATTGTCCCTATCGCACAAAAGAAATGATAATTATGTGAGGTGTTAGCTAACACTACAGTGGTAAACATATCAAAAATATAAATGTATCAAGTAAAACATGTTGTATACTTAAACTTATACAATGTTATTTGTCAATTATATCTCAATAAAAATAAATTTTTTAAAAAGTCCACAATATCATTATTTCGAGGTAAGAAATCATTAAAAGGCTTCCATCTATACATATAAAATATTATATATAACATAGAAATACAAATATGTATTATCTTGCATACATGGTGGTTATCTCCATCCTTTCCCTCAAACTTCTCTAAAATAATGGCAAAGGATTTTAACAAACGTAAAATTCGATATAGGCATAGAGAAGTAGAAAAAAGAGGTCAAAGTTTGAGATTTGGAAGTGAGTAGCTGGAGAAAGGGAATCCTAAGCCTGCTAGGGAAGTCCACAAGAACCCTTACACTGCGGAGCCTGGAATAGCCTTAGAATTGGATATGCTAGATGTCTTGATTATGGGATAGGGCTAAGTGGTCAATTCTCCTGGTTTGCCTGAGACTGAGGGGTTTCTTAGGACACAGCAGGACTTTCAGTGCAAAACCCAACAAGCTGGAATAGTTGGTCACCCTGGGTATGATCAGGGCATGCAAACAGAATCAGCTGAAAGTCCAAGCCCCACATCTCTCCCTGACCCCAAATAGCCAAGCAGCCCTCTTCCCTGTATACAATTTTATTAAAACAAAATTAAGTTATAAATATATTTAACAATTGTTTTTGACATTCACACTTCCTATATGCAGAGAGTCAATTTATAAAAATGAAAAGGCCTCTTTCTTAGCAACAAATGTAAAGAAACCTTTAAAACTTTTCTCATGATCGTGGATAAAATATACATAAGCCTTCTTATCATTTCTTGGTAGCGAGAAATAGCAGACACAATGATCTCAAATACCTACTCTCTCTAGTTAGAAACCCTATTATTAAGGAATACAAAATGAAATCCTCATAGATCCAAGATTTCCAAACATAGGACCTCCACCTGAATTCGGCATAATTTAAATATTTAAGGTGGGGCCAAGTATGTGTAATTTTTAAAGCCTTCGTATAATTCTTTTAATCGATCAGATTTGGAATTCATTGTGTTAACCAATGTCCACATAGAAGCCAAGGTAGGTGTACACCGTCAAGCCCTCAGGGATGTATGTAAGGAGACATTGAGTACTCTGACATTCAGGCCTATATCCACAGGATGTGGAAAAGGAATCGCAGAGCTCTCTACTAGCTGCTGTCTTCACTGACACCCTTTCTGCTAATAGTGAAAATAAATCTCCTCACCATAATGCCGACTCTGCAGAGAGGGTCTATACCCTAGAATGCCCAACCTACCCAGACAAGCTGAATGCTGAGGACTGTGTTATTTCTACCCCGATAAGAGCCAGAACCTTCTGAGGGCTGGTGATATAACTCACTCTGAGCTCCCTGTCAGACAATAAGGTACGACCTAGTAAGAAGCAGTAATAGTGTTCTCAGAGCGTATTCTCCTCTTCTCTCTCAGCTCTGTGGAAGGTGGCCTTGACTTTCTATATCAGTTATTTTTAAAATTAACACAAGGTTAGACTTTACTTTCCTTTACTATATAAGAAAGCACCCAACAGCTACAGGAGGCAGTGCCCAAATTAAAACCACGAAATGAATGTCTCTTGCAATAGTATCTCTTCCTGACAAGAAAATAAAAATTAAACGTAATGGACATACCTAGTACTATTCAGTACAAGGAAAAACCTCTTTTAAAAATAACCCAGTAAAATACTCTGAAAATTCTCACTGAAGGACAAAAAAGCCTAAATTTTAATATTAGTACATGTGTTTCCTAAGAAATGTTCATCGTTAAACATTTTTAAAATTAAATATTATTTTTAAATATTTAAGTCCTTAAATATTTAAGCCTCAAGATTTGCTACAAATATTCCTTACAAATCTTGACATTTTTCTTCCCTCATTCCATTCATCAAAGTAGGTTATGTGCAGGAGCAAACGTCCCACTGTCCACACACTTATGAAACAAAGGGACTATCTGTACCATTCTTGAGGAATTCGGTAGTTAGCAGCCTACATATTTGTGTTTCCAGATTGTGCAGGTCCACCAATTAGAATGCTTTATGGAGCCATTTTTCTAGTTATAATCACCCTTCTTTTTCATTCAAAAGCTACTGTTATTTACTACAAAGAACGAGTCCGCCCATGCACACTTATAAAGGAACGTTCACACACACAGGTGTGCTATGTTTCTGTTGTCCCTTTCATCAGCCCTACCACTCAGATAGGTACTCAGTGAATTAAACATTCAAAAGAAAAGAGATCTTTTATTGCTAACACCAGATGAGTGTCCTGTGAGAGTCATAGTTTGCTAATTGATACTTAACGCATCCTTTCTTCAAGCTCTTAAGGTTCCTCAAGCTACGGCCATTTGAAAAGAAATTATTCATCAGTTTTGGCTTGCAAGTTTCTCTCGCTGATGAGACTCAGAGCCACTGGATGCATCAGAGCCACTAGATGACTAATAAGTAAACACCCTTGATGAGCTAAAGTTAAACTAAAAGCAGTCTGACTAATAATGAGAGGCTCAACGCCCCATCTCTTAAAGTTACATTATGATTTGGGTTTTGAGACAATAAAAAGCTGAGAGTGTAGGAGGCCTAGCAGGCACAGAATAAGACTTTTTCAGCTTGCTAGTCCTAAATTCCTAGTACTAGACTCAATCCAATCATCTTACAGAAAAGTGCATCAGGGAATTACTGACTCTGCCTCTTTATCATTCAGTAGGCAACTGAAGACTTAGAATATCAACCCTATGGTTTCAGTGGACAGAAAAATATTTCATGACCCCCAATAAAATTGACTAATGCTTCAAACCAATCTGAAACATGTTGGTGTTGGAAAAGTATTTTGTTAATGCTGCTAAGGAATATATTAATTGGCAAAAGAAAGCAATTTTTAAAATTACCTTATTTTTACAATTTTCACCTTGTTAAAATTTTATAGTGTCATGAAGCCCACAATTTTATTTGAAAAACACAAAGAAAATTATAGCATTACAAAAACAATGATCATAGAATGCAAATAAATTATAGAAATTAAAATATAAACATAAATCTTTCGGCAGTATATAAAGAATAATCAAAGCACTCATACTATTATTTACATTACTATATCACCTTTTCTATAAGAAGCTCACTGCGCTTTCTCGATTCTGCACACTACTGTAAATGAATCCTATTACACTTTTCCAATACTCAAATATGTCATCCCAAGAGAGTACACCAATCTTTACTTGGCAACATGGCAAGCTTCTCATGTAAAAAGTAGCTAACATTGAGCATAAAGGAAAAGTACAATAAGTAAAATGAACAGTACCACAGTAGGCTTAACAAAAAGCTGCAGATGACAGGAAAAAAGTCAATGAAATCGAAGATAAATCAACAGAAATGGTACAATTGACAGAAAGAAGGAAAAATTTAAGAAAAAATGAGCAGAACCTTGGTGATTTGTGGAACAATATCTGAAGTCTAAGATACATGTAACTGGAGTCTCAGAAGAAAAAGGGAATGGGATAGAGAAACATTTGAAGATATAATGGCTAAATGTTTTTCAAATGTGAAAAACATAAACTTATATATCTTAGAAGCACATTCAAATCCCTAAGCTAACTACATATAAAGAAAACTACACCTAGGCATATCATAGTTAAACTGTTCCAATTCAAAGGTAAATGGAAAATCCTGAAAACAGAAAAGAAAAAGTTACATATTACAAACTAGGGTACAATAATATGAAGAACAACTGACTTCACGTTATAATGTAGGTCACAGAAAATGAAACAAAGTACTGAAAGAAAAAAATCAACAAAAAATTTATATGCAGCAAAATTATCATTCAAAAATGAAGGCAAAATAAAAAAATTATCAGATGAACAAAAACAGAGAATTTGTTGCCAGTGGATCTTTACTACAGGAAATGCTAAAGGAAGTTGTTTAGACTAAAAGAAAATGACACCAGATAGAAACTCAGATCTACAGGAAGAACATAGGAAATGGCAAAAAGGTGGTTGGCAAACATAAATATATATTTTTTTCTTTTTTATTCTTTTCTTCTCTTAATTAAAAAAATACATATATTGTTCAAAGCTAAAATTATAAAACTGTATTGGTTATTTTTAAAAAATGCAGATGCAACATATATGTCAATATTTCACAAAGGATGAGGTAAGTAAAGCTACCATATTTATGTAAAGTAATACAATATTAAGTAGACTATATAACAAGTTGAAGATGCATATTATAATCCTTAGAGTAAAAACTAAAAAATGCAAAAAAATGTATAGTTAGAAAGCCAGCAGAAGAATTAAAATATTTGAAAGTATTTAGAAAGTAATTAAGCAAAAGAAGGCAGGAAAGAGGAAACAGAGGAACAAAAAAACAGGATAAATAAAAAAAACAAATGGCAAAAAAGTAGCTTTAAAGTTAACCTTATTGATAAGTGAAACATATGAAAAGGAATAAAAATTCCAATTTTTCAGCAGAGATTTCCCAGACTGGATTAAAAATGCAAGGCCAACTTATATTCTGACTAGAAGTTTCACGCTATAAAGATACATATAAGTTGAAAGTAAAATTATAAACCTTTATAACATATATGCCTATATTATACATATAAAATACTATGAAAACACTATTATGGCAAGAAGTATTGCCAGAGATAAAAAGGGATATTTAATAATAATAGAAAGAAAAATTTTTCAGGAAGATACAATTAGAAATGTGTGTGTACCTGATAAGTTCATAATATAGGAAGCAAAACCTGGAAGAACTAAAAGAAATAGATAAATTGACAATCATAGTTGGAGATTTTAAAATCTTTTTCTCAATAATTGTTAGAAAAACTAGACAAAAAATCAATAAGCATATAGATGACCTTAGCAACACCACACAACACCATGACCTAATTGCCATTTATAGACCATTCACCTCACAACTGCAGCACAAAGCATGCACAAGGCACATGGAATGTCCATGAAGTTAGACTACATACTGGCCTGAAAACAAGTCTAGAAGTTTTCAGAAGATTAAAATCTTAAAGAATATGTTCTCTGGTAGCAATAGAATTTAAATAGACATCAATATCAATAAAATATCTGGAGAAAACACAGGTATTTGAAAATTAAACAACATACTTCTAAACCCTTGGATTAAGAAAAACATCATAAGAAAATGAGCAAATAGTTTGAAATAAAATATAACGCAAATAGTACACACAGAAATTGGTGGGAGTCAACTAAAGTCGTACTTAGAGGGAGAGTTATCATTTTAAATGTTTATATTTATTAAATAAAAAGATACATACTCAGTGATCTAAATTTCTACTCTAAGAAGCTTGAGAAAGAAAAGTTCTACTGAAGTATAAGGAATAGTTATTTTTTAAAATCCCAATTCAATAAAATACAAAATAAACAACAGAAAAGTTTACAAAGGCAAAAGTTGGTTATTTAAAGACATTAATAATATTGGTAAACATCTATGAGACTGGTGAGAGAAAGAATTCAAGTTATCCATAATGGAATGAAAGGAGATATTGTTACAGATCCCAGAGAAATTAAAGTATAAGAAAATATTTTGAACCCTTTATGTCAATAAATTTGAAAAATTAGGTGAAAAACATAATTTACCAAAACTGACTCCAGATGAAATGGAAAATTTTGTATGTGCATAATTAGCTTTCTATTGCTATCATAATGAATGTTTAATATAACGCCCAATTATTATTTATTGAGTCAGAAGTCTGGACACAGTGTGACTCAACTGGATCCTCTGCTCACTCTTCTCAGGCATTAATCAGAAGTCCAAAATCAATGCGTCAGCTGGGGTGGGTTTCTCTCTGGATGTTCTGGGGAAGATTCCACCTCCAAGCTCTTTCAGGTTATTGATAGAATTCAGTTGGTTGTGGTTGTAGGAATGAGGTCCCTGTTTCCTTGCCTTCTTCATTTTCAAGCCAACAATCCTCATGCATCAAGCCTTTGACTTTCCCTTCTACCACATCTCTCTGAATCCAGCAAAAGAAAATCCTCTGTTTATAAGGGGTCATGTGATTAGATTGGACCCACATGAGAATCCAAATTAATCTCCTTAAAGTTCCATAACATTAATTTTATCTGTGAAGTCTCTTTCATTATATAGCTTAATTTGTTCACATATTCCAGGGATTAGGGCACAGACATCTTTTTTTTTTTTGGCAGGGGTTGGGGGTGATGCCATTCTGCCTACCACAGTATACTAAAGGGAGATAGATGATAGATGGATAGATAGAGTAGGTAGGTTGGTAGGTTAGTAGATAGATAGGATAGGCAGTTGGATGACAGATATATGTATATCAAAAAAGTTGAACTCGTTAAAAAATTTTGTTCCAAAAAGAGAACTATAGGCTCCAATGGCTTCGTTACTAAATGCTATCAATTTAAGGACCAAAATATATCAATCTTACACACCAAAATCACCTAGAAAACAGGCAAAAATTTTGAATACTTCTCACTTTATTTTATGAGGCCTGCATAACTCCAATATTATAACCTCATAAAGACATTAGAAGAAAATCATAGACCAATATCCATCATGAACTTGAATGCAAAAATCCTCAAGGAAATATAATCAAACCGAATCCAGTAATACAAAAAAGGAACACTACATCATGACTAACGGGTTTATCTAAGGAATACCAGATTAACTCAAAAGCAATCAATATAACCCAACAGAAAAAAGGAGATAAACTATGTGATCACCCCCAACATTAGAAAGGAAGACGTAAACAGCTTCAATTTGCAAATGATATGATTATTTATGTAGAAATCCTTAAGGAATCTTTTTTTTAATCTAAAAAAAAAAAAATCTAACAGAAATAATAAATAAAAATGTAGCTAGGTCTCAGGACACAGTCAAGACAAAGAGAAAAAAGGAAGTGTAGAGTACAGTACAATCACATCTATATTTAATAACCTAGATTTCATCAAAATCAAAAAAATTTTATCAAAGGGCACTATTAAGAGTATGAGTATTTAAGCCACAGACTGGCAGAAAATATTCTTAAATATATTTAAAGAACTAGTTTCAAAATTATATAAAGATCTCCTGCAACTAAACCATGAAAAGGCAGCTCCATAACAGAAAAAAGGCTAAACAGACACAAAAGATATACAAATAGCCAGTAAACGAATGAAAATATGCTAAACGTCATTTGTCATCAAGAAAATGCAAATTTAAATCACGAGATACCACAAAACATCCATTGAAGTCACTAAAATTAAAAAGGCCACTGACATCATACATTATTGAGGATATAGAATCACTGGAATGCTTAGACATTGCTAGTGAGAATGTAAAATGGTACTACCACTTTGACTAAAAATTTCAGTTTTGTATAAAGTTAAACATACATATACCCTTTATCGCAGCAATTCTGCTTCTAGGCATTTATCCAAGAGAAATGAAAACATTTCAAAGAGACAAACATGATCATATTATAGCCTTCATCAAAATGGCCTCAAATGGAAAATTACTCAAAGTCCGTCAACAAGAGAGTGGATTTAAAGAGTATGATAGATTAATACAATAGTATAATATGCACTAATAAAAAAAATGAATCATTGATAAATGCAACAATATGGACAAATCCTCTCTACATTATTTTGAGCAAAATAAGCCAGACTCAAGAGTACATACTGCATGTTTTACTATATGTCCATATTGTGTTTTACAGAGCTATGTGAAGTTCTAGAATAAACAGAACTAATTTATGGTGAAAAAAGTTGACTTCATTGTGTCAGTGGATTAACTGGAAAAAGAGCATGAATGAAGGAACTTTTTGGGTTGATTGGAAATATTCCAGTTTATAGTAGTGTGTGTTAAAAAAAAGGTATGTCCATTTATCAAAGTTCATCAAATAGTTAAGATTTATGAATTTCAATGTATACAAATATCTCAAAAAAACTTTAAATAAACAAATGAAAATGCTAAAAATCTATATAATTCCAAATAAATCTAAAAGATCTAATTTTTGCAGACGATAGTACCCTTGGTGATAAAATGTGACCTTCTAAGATGGTTCCTCCAGAACAACTGCAGGAAAACCCATTCCTCAGTATAAAAATATAGTTTCTTCTTGGAATATAATGGTCAGGAAAGGAATTTCTAGTTCCAATATAAGCTTAAAATGGCAGAAGAAAATTGTGGTTGCACATGTAATAAATCCACAACTTCTAGGACAGAAAAGTGTAAATAGAAAATCATATTTATACCACAGAAGTTTATTTTTAGTACAGGTTAATTCCTCTCTCTATCCTCTACTTTCCTTTACAGAAGAAAGATGGATATTTCAAAAATTTGCTCAAATGGAATAAGAAAGTTCTTGTTCTTCTAAAGTCAACTAGGGGTTTTCTTTGTTTCTCTAAGTAATAAGGACTAAATTTCCATTTATTATAAAGATAAAGGGATTATCATTGAGGCGCGATATTGTCAGAAATTCAACAATAAGGAAATGCAAGAATGCCATGTATTTTCCATAGTCAAATGAAACAATGCTATTTAGACTTCATTTCTTTGTAAGTTGTTTTTGTATACAGCATGGCTATATTTAATATTAATTATGGTTTTCAGGTCAACTTTATATTCAGCCTACATCTATATTCTCTCTTCAGTCCTTATTTTTAGCCAAATAACCTGCCCCCTTTTTGCTCTCTGCTCCGTATATTGGGTAGTTGTTTTTTTTTTTTTTGAAGTTTCCCAAATAATCAGAAGGCTCTGCATTTATGAAATGACCTAAAAGCTTGTGGATAACAAAACTGAAGACTAAGCACTTAATTAGAGACAATAGACTCAACTCTGGTTCTAAAAGAGAATAAGTAGACCTGCAAAAATTCAAATCCAGGAGACACAAAGCAAGCCATTTTTTAAAATATTGGTCCTTCTCAATATTTAGTTTAGTTTTCTCAAGTTTATTTTATAAACAAAAGATACTTTTTTTTTCTTTTGAACCAAATGAATGAATCAATTCATATCGATAGTGCCCTCACTCTTTACACCACCCTTTTTTGTCTTCTTGGGGAACCCAAAATAATAAAGGAAAGGCATGGGCTTTCTAGACAGAGATCTGGCAGAATCTGGAATCAACTATGTTGGAAAAGTTCTTTCATCTTAATAAGCTACAGTTATCTTACCTGTAATTAATAATGCTGACTTTTAAGACTGTTTTATATTTTACACACACTCACACACACAAAGAGGTCTGCATGTAAGGCACAGTGCTTGGCACAGACAAAGTACTAGATAAACTGGAATTGGTAAGTCGGGATGATGAATCAAATGACAATTTGTACATCAGAGTCTTTCCCTCAAGTCATGAGCAGTGTTATTATCTATTTCATTTGGCCCTCAAGATTTATGGATACACTGAATAGCACAAAATGACTATCTTCTCCATTGAAATTCTAAACCCATCATTTGGAATACTTACCAAATGCTATTCCTAGTTATTTAGTTACAAAAGAAATACTTATATCAAAGACTATCAGTATATTATTTTAATAGTCACTATAAAAAACAATTATTATCCCTCATTGTGCATCAACTCAAAGAGCAATATCCTTCAGAAAATATGCATATATCAAAGACAATTACCTTGACTAGAACATCAAGATATAAGCACATCAAATCCTTTTAAAAGACATTATATCATTTTTAAAAAGATTCTTTTGATTTAAGAAAACATGTAAGTAAATTAGGACATCAGTAATTAAAGGGCTTGTTTTATTTTGCATCGACAAATGGATTAAATATTTTTAAATGTAGAAAAGAATCTCTTAGGATGATGCAATTATAAAGTTTTGCTTGCCACTCATTTTCCAGAAACCTAAAATAATAATGAAGTTCAGTCTTTAAATGGGGGAAAAAAAAGAAATGTCAGCTATTACTTTTGTTGCATTTTCATATATCGAAGTCACCTGGAATATGATTATGATTCAGAAGTAAGGGTGCTGAGACATTACTTGCCACTTAAAAAATATGTATACTTTTTATAAACTATGGTTACAGTTTTTATTCTTCTTATCATTATATATGTTTGCAAATCTGACAATAATAAAGAGAGAGTCACCATAACAACAGTTTACCCATTAAATTGAATCAATTAATGGGCTTTAATTAAATATACTACAAAAAAACAGTCTTTGATTTCTTAAAATATACATATCATTCATGATAGCACCTGGGTGTCTACATGGTTAAATTTCAAAAAATCTAGTCCAATGAATAGAGTACACAATAAATATGAAAATAACTCCATCCAGAAACAAATTAATTTTATTATCTATTTTTAGATTATTTCTTCATTAAAGTTCTGAGTAAAATAGGTAATTACAGTGCCTACTACATAGTTAATATAAAATTATTTAAAATATTTCCTAAGTCATTAATTTCATTCAATTTTGTAACATTTTAATGACTCTTCTGTACATTCTAAGTAACACATATGAAAATAAAAATCAAGGTGCAGCATGGTTAATTTTTTAATAATTTATTTTGACAGAAAGACTTCAGTGCCTATATGGGGCTGACTTAAATACTAACAATCTACTTTTAAAGTCTATTGTCAATGTTTACTTATAATCGAATATGATTAATTTAGCCAATTGGCTCCTGGCAGTATCTCCAGTAATGGAAAATTATCAGAAGGCAATATATCTTGATTGCAACAGCCTGTACCTTTATTGTCTGTCCAGATTCTTTTCATATCAGGTCTGTAATGAAAAGCTAAGTCACAAACGGAGGTATTAGGAAATACACAATGGGGCCGCTCTCTCTGGAACAAATCAAAATTTCAATAACTCATAAGGTAATTTGAGGGCTTCTATTATATAATTCTTCAACAAACAATTAAATTCTACAGATTTTTTTTTCATTTAACAGTCCAGTCAGTGTATATCTTAATATACATAACCCATAAAATAGACTAAAAGCAAATAGATGCATATGTTGAAAGTCCTTGATTCATGAAGAAAATCGTTGGAAAACGTTTAAGCAAGAATTAAAGTCAAGTATTCATACCGTTGAAATTGGCAGCAGAGATGAGTTCTCAAGAGAGAGAACTCGTCCCAAATGGTGTGTACCATTCTCCTCCAACCCCATTCATAAAGTGCCTTTCTGTTACGCAATAGGATCACTCTACTTGGTTAATGAAACACAGGCTGATGTTTAGCGTTCACTGGTTGTACATACGAACAAGAAAGCATCACTCATCTCTACTTAAAAACAAAACTTAATCAAGATGCTTAGGCACAGGAACCGGAGTCGAAGGAAGCAAACAACAAATGGGCACATCACTCAATAAAGCTCAGAACGGGGTCTCTGAAACGCGGGAGTAAACCAGTTGTGCATACAGCGATAAAAGGCTGGACACCTCTGGGATGAGCCAAGCCCCATCGTGCTTGCTATTTTCCGCTGATACGATTAGGGCCCTAATTGAAGAAAGGGGACTTTGAGGACTCAAACATTGGCTTCTCCTTTCTTAACGTGAATTCGCTCTATCCCGACTCCAGCAGAGAGCTCCAAACCCGGAATCTATGTTTAAGTCCGTGCGTTTGCACCGCTTTCACAAACCAGGAAAGCCAGGAGGGAAGATCAATGCCAATACAATATTGCACGTTTCCCTGACTTTTGTTTGCTCGGAATAACATTTTAGACAGACAGTCTCACCCTTCTTGTGGAGCCTGGGAAGATAATAAATACCCTATCCCTCATCCATACTGCCCCAATTACAGCTCCACGAAGCGTAGAGAAACCCAACTCTGTCCCCAGGACCTAGTCAGAGCCTCATCTTCGCGGGTGGCCGTCTGGACCTTCCCTTAGATCAGAAACAGTTTGTGCTTGGACCGAGGGTGAGAGCATCTCTCTCGATTCCTCTCGAGGCCATACTTTCTGTATAGACCCACCTGCATGGGAGCTTCGTGTCTCATTGTTCTCAAAATGTCCTTTCTGTCTGGCTAAGACAGCGCCGGCCGCGGCGCCGGGTCAAGCTTGCACAGTCCGCGCGCTCCACGCTCTGCACTCTTTGGCTTCGCTAACCGGCTCCAATATCAGCACTGGAGCTGTCCCCTTCTGGCGCCGCACACGCGTACTGGCTGGGAGACCCTTGTCCTCCTGGGAGTTGTAGTTCAGCCTAACCCGAGCTTCACTGTAAACCCACGAGCCGTGAACTACAATTCCCGGCAAGCCAGTATTTAAACAGAGTGCCTACTCCAGTCGGAATCGGCCGCGGAGCCTCCTTTCGCCTTTGGAATCGCTTCTGGTTATTACTCCTTCCAGCTTTCCAGCCCATTTTCTCACAAGGTGCAGGCAGAAGTGACCCCAGCTCTTCTCAGCGGGAGATTTTTTGTTTTCTACCTATCACATTCCAAAACTAGATTGTGATTTCCATGTTAGGAAACGCACTTACCTTGTGCTAATTACCGATACAAACGAACACTGCGCTGTGTTCTGGGGCTCTCCGCCCTACACCTCCCCATCCAGAATCGGGAAAGTTTATATATCTCCATAGGCAGAGTGGGTGGTTTTACAATCACATTAAACAAACATGGGGAAGAAAGACGATGAATACCACACGCATAAAGTGGCTTACTTGCACAATTGCATTAAGAAGGCGCGCGCGCGTTCACACACACACACACACACACACACACCCTAAAGTCGGTCAAATCGAGGTTTTGTGCAGAGCATGTAAAGGGACTCCCTCTACTTACCTTTCCGTATAGCTCCATTGCAAGTTGAGTTTCCAAAATTCTCAGTAATCCCTTCTTCTACGAATGAGGTTAGGGTCTTACGCAGGAAGCGGGGCTAAACCCACAACAATAGAAGGGGTGGAGGTTGCGACTGGCGGAGGGAAAAATAAGGAATGTGGCGAACAGCTGACTTAGATAAATAGCTTCTTTCCTCGGGAGGGAAAGCGTGGAGTCTTTAAGTGGCAGCTGCAGAGAAAGAGCTGAGAGTCTCTTAGGAAGTGCCAGGAGCGCGATCGTGCTGGGTAGCCCCTCCCAAATCCTCCCCCAGGCACCTTCCACCGTCATTAGCGCGCACACACAGCCGCTGCTGGCCCAGGGCCGGAGAGCTGATAGGGCACTGGTTATTTACCCAAAGCAAGTCACATAAAATGAACACATTCATCACCAGAGCCCAGAAGCACCGTCGCAGAATGAGATAGGGGACCCCTATTAAGTTATCCTGTCCTTTCTTTAACACAGAGTCATTCCTTACATTATAATCGTACTTCTCCCAGACTACTTCAAAAATGGTTTTGAAATCTCCGAACTGTCCTTTTATTACATTCATCTTCTCCCCTCAGTTGACTGATTCGTGTGAATTATTCTCTATACCCATTTACAGATACTCCTCTCCCCTTAAGAGTAAACGTTAATCAGTCCAGTAATTATCCTGCCTTTGGCAAGTCAAAACGTTTATTACTGGAGGCAGAGTGGAAAAGGAATGAACTTCATATTAGTACAGAGACATGAAAGTAATAACTTGAATCAGCTTGAAACTTCATTGTATTAGACAAGGCAGTAGAACGAAGGTTCTGAAACTTATATGTGCTTTAAAAAAATTTAGGGAAGGTTTCTTTTTCTCTTTTTTATTTTTTAAGTAATGCCTTTTATCGGTGGTTTTTATCCTGAGAGGGGTTAAAATAAATATTCTCAAAGCCTCTGTAGAGATTCTGATTCACTAGATGTGATGATGAGGCGTCTGGAAATTATCATTTTAACAAACACTCCAGCAATCCTGATGTAAGTGGTCCTATGCCACAATTCAAGAAACTCTGCCTTAAAAGAATTTATATGTAAGAGTTTTTCAAAGATACAAACCTTAAAAATTTCACAGATCAACTCAATAATGTAACAACAATATATTGAGGACCTACTATTTCCCATTAATTTTAGGGTTTTGTTTTTGTCTTTGTTTTAAGAAATCTAAGATCTGCCTTTTAATCTTGCAATCAGTGAAAATGTAATGTGATATCAATCTAGATAAATATTTTTATAACTACTCAGAAAATACATTTTAAAGTGCTCCTCTCAGCTGGGATTATGTGATGGTTAGGACAACTGCATCTAAATTAGCTAACAACAAAAATTAAAAGGTAAAAAGTAATCCGATATCAGTATGCTTCATGTCAACAGCTTATTAGAAATAAAACTTCTGCAATTTTTTTAAAAGGTCTATGTAAAGGTGCACCTCTTTATAATTTTTTTCCAGAGGAAGTACCAAAAAATAATACACTTATATGCATATAACTATTTGGCATATATATATATATATATATATATATATATATATATAAATTTTTAGGCGAGGCAACCCTTGATTGACCTCACAAATTGCAAGGACCTTGTCAGCTTACAATCCTTAATTTTTAATTTTTTTTAATTAATTAATTTTTTTTACGCCTACAGCACCTGGTCTTCCTAGATGGTCTCCCATCCAAGTACTAACCAGGCCCGCCACTGCTATTTGGCATTTAATAATAAAAAATCGCACAGCTACTTAGAGCTGTCTTTCTTTAGAAGAATTTCCTGTAATTTTTGTACTAGCATCACCTAAAATTCTCAGAGTTCAAGGAGTCTGCTCTCAGAGAACATATCTGAATATTACGAATGTTAAATAGTAATGGATTTACTATGCTTTGAGAAGTCCATCCTTTTTTGACATTTTACTAACATGATATATACCTCCTCAGTTTTCCAGTATGTCTCTTACTTATAGAAGAACTGAGTTTTGTTGGTAAAAAAAAAATTTTAAAGTTGCAAAAGTTTTTGGAAAACTTAGTTCTGTCATGTTTCTCATGTCTTTTTTGGATATTTAAGTGGGTAGAGGGAGTAAAAAAAAAAATACCCTAGGCAGGGATCAACTAAACAAACAAGGTAGACTGTAACTGATTATCTCTCTAAAGTCAGAACAAGACTACTTTAGCTTCATTTGAAATCATACCACCATCTAAGAGTTTCACTCCCAAGGTCACCAGATGACTGCTGGAGCTCCAGCTCTTACATCCACATTCTAGGCGGCAAGAAGGAACAAATGATGAAGGATATTTCCCCATCTTTTTAAGTGCACCGGTGCTCTTATATTACAGTGCCTAGAAGTTAAACTTATTGTCATACCTAGTTGCAAAGGAGGATGGGAAATGTAGTCCTTATTTTGGGAGAGTATGTGCCCAGCTGAAAATCAGCAATTCTGTTACAAAAGAAGAGAAGAATGGGTATTGGGAGACAGCTGGTAGTCTCTACCACAGAGCATTAGGGGGACTATAAGATACAGCTTGCTGCTTTTTCCCGTTTGCAATTTTACTGAAATGTAAATGTCTAATTATTTTAAAATTTACTCATTCTCAAGGATCTCTGTAATTTAATAGCAATCAAAAATCTTAAAAATTAAAGAACTACCCAAAAGTTAGAATACCATGGATCTTACTGAGGAAACAGGGAAAGAAAGAAGTCTTCTCCACTTACATAATGAATCTGGGGTTAGTTAATATGAAAAAGATTTTAAATGGCAAGATATAGTTAACAGAAGGCAGTAAATGATAGTCTATAACATAAGCACCTTCCATATTAGAATGTAGAGCAGGCTGAAAGGTCCTGAGTTCCAGAAAGGTCACTTACCTAGGGTCACATAGATCATTAGAGAAATAGGTGCGATGAGAACTCTTAAATGTTTTTCTTTAGGTTCAGTTTTCTTTTCATTGTTCCACATTGCTATTCGTTGTTGATTGGCTTTTTGCTACCCTGTGTTTATCTAATATTTAGTAGTATTTATGGGGTTTTTATTCATCTAGTTTACTTATTATTCACTTTGTCGTTATCAGTCCATGTCTGTGTCAGCTCTATTAAACAGTAAACGTCTATCAAGTAGAGTCAAATGGGGATAATTTATTTGGCTAAAACAGAGCCAAGAAAAAAGATAGTTAATTTAGTGTTTATTAGTAATAGTGATGTTGGTTGAGTAAAAAATAGCAATAGACATTTCGTTTTCATTACTGTTACCATCTCCCTGTTAGTAATTACACTGAAAAATAAAATATCTGGGATTTGGTATAAGAGATAAGGAAGCCCCTGGGGATTCACTTACTCCCTTACACAAGCCTTACTCACATACACAGCGCAAGGATATGGCTGGGTATCTAATCCCGGATATTTCTGAAACCATTTCCAACCAAGCAGGAGGTTTTTCTGACCCGAGCTCTGTCTGACTCATTGTATTAGTGCTGGCTTTGATTTCAACTTTGTGCAGCATTTGTATCAAGAAATGCTATTGATTGTCTCATGTTCCCTTTGGAAGAAATTAAACATCCCCATGATATCACTGATTTCTTTTTAATTAAAAGGAAAAATCATTTAACTCATTCCTGTTCATGAAGTTTCCAACCCAAATATAATCAATATAAGTAATGTGCTTTGTGAAAAATAAATAAATGTACTCCAGTTGAACGAAAAGAAAATGATACTTTCTCTTTATAATACAAATATGATACTTTTAATGATAGCCACTCTTTCTTCAATACCTACTCAGTGGTAGGCCCTTCGTATATATTATTCCATCTAATCCTCAATAATATTTCAAGATACTATACTTAACCTTATTTTCCAAAGAAGAAAATTAATGGAGAGGTTAAGTATTTTGCTTATAGACACCTAGCTAATAAGATGTTGGGCCAGGATTTAAAGCTCAAGGTTATCCGATTCCAAAGCCCAGACTCCTACCAATAATTTTTCTCATAAAAGGTAATGTTACTTCAAAAAAATGTTTTATAATCTCTTACAAAGAAGTTTTACCAGACTTCATTGCTGTTGACCTTGCTTGGGAACAAGGACGCTACACACAGTCCTCTCTTGGAATTGCTAGGTTATAATGTCTTTTTCATACAACACGTTTTCATTTAAAAACTGTCAGCATTTTCAGATAGATACTGATTCATTTGATGCATTAGAAATTACTAAGGAGCTTTGTATCAAATCAGATATTTGGTGAAGTATATATATATATTATATTTCCAGCTCATAAAAGACAGTTTTAGATTAAACAGATTATAATTATACAAATTATGTGAAAAACAGAGTACTAAACAATAATCTCCACATTTCATACAGAGTATTTATTTAGCTACAGGTTTCAGATTGATAACCTTGGGTAAAGGTTATGTGACCTACATCTTTATTAAGCTATGGTGTACTTCCAAAGAGATAGCTATCATGATCTTTTTAAAAAATAATTACTCTTATAAATCTATTACAAATTTTGAAAACAATTTTATGATCAAAGCCCAACTTAACTATGTGTAATTTAGATAATATGCTTTCTACCTCTAGGCTTCTCACCTGAACAGAACAGAGATGCCCTAAATGACATCTCTTGGAAGACTTGTAAGAGAGTGGAGTGTGTGTGTATGTGTTGCCGGTGGGGGTGGGAGGGTAGTGGTAGGGTGTGAGACAGAAAAGCATTCTGTTGGCCCCCAGCCAGAGTTCTTCTCATAGTCAGCCTGCATGCTTTCAGTAGCCAGGTACCTAGAGCTATGTGTTCACAGCTCTAAACTAAGGTTATACCTCAAAGCCAAGTACAGCTAGAAGAAGAATGAGGTTCATGACAAATATTTGTTCTGAACTTCCATAGCATTCAAAACATGTCAGATGAAAACACAAAGAAGGGACCTTACAGATAATCCAGCTCAATCCTCCCATTTTGTGAATAAGAAATTAGATCCCAGAAAAATGAAATGACTTACCTCAAGCCCCACGGGTCATTCGATACTGTTGAAGGGCTCTGACAAATATTGAGAAAAGACTGCTGTGAAAATATGTTATAATTTATTAACGAACTCAATTTTATGTGTATCGATAATTTTCATTGAATTATTTTTAGATTTACAGATTATAATTTAAAATGAAGAGTCAAAAAAGCACTTCTGTCTTCATCCTCGAGGGGGCTCCAAACTCGTTCAGGAAACCAGAGATAGAAAACAGGTAATATAACAAGAAATCAGCTGCAGAGATAACACAAAGCAGTGCCTGATTAGCTACCTTCCCACGCTTATTATTAATAACTGCTGTAAAGATTTGTAGAGGAGAGTAATGATTAGTTCAAGGAAATTCTATGGAGAAGGAAATGATGCTTCTGGATAAGAAGGTCATCCAGTGGTAAATGTAGAATGAGAGACAGACTGGCAGACTGTCAAAGGAACTTAAAGATTATTTAGTTCTTCTTTCTAAGTTTGGAGATAAAGAAATCAAGCTTCAAAAATTGGTAACAACTCACCTAACATTGCATTAATTAATAAGAGACCCAGGACTAATCTGTAATTCACATGACATTGAGGCCAGGGTTCTTTGTAAATATACATTTCAACAATCACTGCTGGAACATTTATTTGCTGTCTCATAACTTAACCAAACTTTTGCTCAAAAATCATGAAATTATCACACATTAAATCAAAAGTCCAAAACCTCTTCCAAAAAGATATGTGATCTGTTGGTTATTTCTAATATGCTGGTTGAGAAACAATGTTGAGATCTGAAGAGAGTTGAAGTATATAATACTTTTTCAAATAGAGGCTTATAAAATATTTTCAATTTTATTATTTTTTAAATGTGACATAATAATTAAGCTATAGACTAAAGTTTTATTATTTTTCTAATTAAAATTAAACTTAACCCAATTAAATTTTTCTAATAAAATTAAACTTTCTAATTAGTTAAAATTAATTAGAAAAATAATAAAGTTCAGTATCAACTGATTTGATAGGAATGAGGTCAAAGGTTTCTCCCTCCTTCTTCCTTCGATTACACAAGAACCCTAGCAGACAGGCAGGGCAGTCGAATGGTAAATACTATACATCTTTGATGATCACTGATCCTGCTCTTTTTTTCAGGTCAACATGGCCCATTCGCAGGCAGGTAGCACCATTTTCCCTGTGCCAAGCTAAATCACAGGAATCCTGATCAAAATCCCAAGGTTACAAGCATATTAGTGTATCGCTTAGCTTTGCTGTTATAACAGACAACCTAAAAACTTACTGATTTAAACAATGATCATTCTTAGTTCATGATTCTGTGGGTTGACAGTTGGGACTGGGGTTGTTGAACACTCTTTCTGTCTCAGTTGGATTCACACATAATTCTGCAGTCAGCTACAAGTCAGCAACGTGGCTTTGCTTCTTGGGGTTGCTTGGCTATTGGATGGGAATTGTGAGGGGGACCAGGCCATGTGGCTCTCATCTTCTCATAGGCTATCTCTAATCTGTACACATGTCAGCATTTCAGGGTTCTAAGAGAAAGAGCAGAAATATACGAGGCCTCTACAGGCCTAGATTTGCATCTGGCACAGCACTCCTTCTGCTGCATTATGATGGCTAGAAGAAGTCACAATTCAGCTCAGATGCAAGAAATGGAGAAATAAATTTGACTTTCTTGATGAAAGGCACTGCAAAGTCACATTTCAAAATGAATCAGATTCCAGAAGGTGTGGAGAATGTAGCCACTCTTAGAACCCACCAATCACAGGCCAGCATTGCATCGGGGCTGTACCATGTCAAAGGCTCTGCATGCCAGCGAGCCCTGGCCTCTGCCACTCTAGACAGCAGAACTCTACTGCCTTCCTGGCTTCAGGGGATGTGTCAACCTCATAAGGCTCCTCTTCAACCCTCAATCACGGTACTTCTGCTGATTAATTTTCTCTTTTGGAAATCCAATTTAATTATTTACACAGATCTAAGCTTTTAATAACAAAAATGTGTTCAGAAAATTCCTTTTAGCTCACCCACAATAGCCAATTACTTCTTCTGGCTATTACCTACTTCCAGAAGGTAAGTAAGGTAAGGATTCCAGGACAGAAGAACTCACAGGCCTCATCGCCACTACTGCGAGGGAAGAACACTTTTCATTTTTCCATGATCGCCCTATGGGAAAAAAAAAGGAACTCGGTCATTTCTCAATAGCTATTCTGTCACATTTAATTCTCAGTTACTCTTCCTGTCACAAAATTTATAGGAAACTTGAGCTAGAAATACTATCAATTATCTCTAAAACAAAATTTTTATAAGCAATTTGTGTCCACAAAGTGTTATCTATGTCAAATAAATCTTTTTTTTTTCCTTTGTGATTCTTTCCTTCTTTCATAGTCTGAGTATGAATGTGTTTCTGAAAGGAGCGATATTATATATCATTATAAAGCACACATTTAACTTTGGTTGAAAAAATTATAGTTGAAGGACATATTTCTTCACATTGCTATGACTTTTTGAAAGGCGCATTTTCTTGATTTTATTTGCTAACAACCTTGGTGTGAACAACTGTTTTCTCTTATGATAATAAAGTCCTTTTAAAGAAGACTCTTATTTAACTATTAAAAAATCACATTTGGCACAGACTCTACACTTGCATAGATTAGTACCATGTCCTTAAGAAGGCCAGAGTGTTCTGTAGGAAGGAGGAGTGTGAGAGAGCTGCATTTATCTAACACTTCCTTTATACTAAGGATTGTGCTGGGCCCTTTGCATAGTTTAAATTAATGTTTACATTAGCGAGAGGCAAATATGATTGTTGTCTGTATCAACAGGAAAAGATGGCACAGTAAAACTGGATAATTTGTAGAAAATTTAATAAAGGGACTATTTACAGAGCCCTGTTAGCAGAAAGCAACAAGTAGCCTGGGACTAGAAGCAACAGAGAATCAGTGAAAAGTTATAGCCTGATGTCTAAGGCCCAGGAAGAGAGCATTTACTGGAATCAAAGGAAAATGCTATTGAAGATGGAGCCTGCAATGGAAAGGAATAACCAGCCCTCCCACCCTCTGTCTCCTGCTGGCTCCTCATGAGGAGCTGAACCCAATCCAGAGCCACAGAGCCTGTTGATTCACTCCGTGTACTCAGCCTCCTAAGATTCAGAACAGGATGGAGAAGAGTGAAGTAGGGTGCAGAAGGAGGGAAAATAGGAAATGTTAGCATATTCTTCCATCTTCAAGACGAACAAATTGAGAGAGAAATAACTTTTGCAGGTCACAGAGGTAAAATAGAATTGAAACTTAGATCTTTCCAGTTCTCTTTGCATTATATGTGCTAACTACTCTACTGAATTTGGTTGATAGAAGAACCAAATTCACTGTCATCATACGGAGTACACTGTCATCATAAGGAGTATTTTTCAAAATTCCAACTCCATTTTCGTCATTTAACTTTCACATCCTTAACACCCCCAAAACTATACGGTGAGGGATAGTTACTTGCATCATCGCATTTCAATGGGATCTCTTCTCTGAGTAACCTCTACATACCATTTAGTCTGCTTTGATTTTTTCCTAATATAAACAGTTCCACTACTGAGTGTTTTAGTTTTTCAAGTCAACAAATATTTATTAATCGCCTAATATGCACCGTATGTTCCAGAAGACCAGGATCTTGTTTAACTTGTTTGCTACTTTTTAACCAGTCTGGCATATAAGAGGTTTAATAGATATAAACAGAAAAGACATTTGGGTACTTTACAGTGGGACTTTGGGTACTTGAGAAGGAATTATGTTTATCCTACATGAAATGAAGGCAAACAGAGTAAAAGAAAGAAGTTTGTTCTGGAGCAAACCATTGTGTCCCTTCTGGTACCTTCATGGATCTCTGTCTCCTCATTTCTCCTGCTCCCACTCTGGAGCTCTCCTTTTCCCCAATAATGCCTGCTGTTTTAGGTTGCATGATATTAGGAATACATGGCTGTCTGGCCTCCCTTCTCAGCATAAGGCTTTGTTTAGGGACTTCTAGCACTAAATTAAGAACATGTATTAAAATTCCAGCTTAACTATCACTCCCTCTGGGAAGATTTTCTTGACCTTTCCAGGCTCCAAGTATATTTCTCCCTGTGTTTCTATAGTGCTCAGAGCTTCTGCCATCATAGCAATTTTTAGGGTGTATTGAGTTGGTTTGTATAATGGCCTCTCTCCCCTCAATAAGTGGCAAGGATTCTGTAACTATCTCCCTGTTGCCATATGATGTATTATCAATAAGCCATAGAGGAGGTTTTAAGCTATTTTGTGAGTATGATTCTGCTTATCTTTCCTCAAATGCTGTATTTCAAGCTGATAAAGATGCTTTTTTTGATGAAGGCTTTTGGAACCCTGAAAATTACATTATAGATGTAGGTAGGAGTAGGACTAACTTGGTTTGGGATATAGGGTGACCAATCATCTCAGTTTGTCCTGGACTGAATGGATTGTTGGGATATGGGATTTTCAGTGCTAAATCTCCAAAAGTCCCAGTGGAATGAGTTGGTCCCACCCTACTTGGAAATGAAGAACAAATAATATTCTTCAATGCACTATGCTATGCCTGTAAACTCTAGCTAAGATTGTGTTACTGCTACAAAATGTAATTTCTGATCCTGCTCTTTCATCTTTTGATTAATAGAACATTATGTCTTCTTAGAAAAGCACTAGCCCTGTGAAGAGTGAGTGGAGACTGGAAATACTTTGGCTCTGTCAATTTATATTGCTTTTAGCATACTACAATAATTGGTTCTCTCAAAGTCACCTGTTAAGGCTTTGTGATATAACTAAGTGACCGTAGAGTAGAGAGTTTTCCCATTAGATGTTTCATTACAGATGGATTCATAGGAAGTGTTTTGTGGTTGTTGGTTTGTTGTTCTTAACTCTCAGAAGCTACTTGAGGGAGAATTACTTTCATCTCTCAGAGGAGACACTGGGTTGAAACATAGCATCCAAACCCCAGAACTCAGCACTATTTGAATTGAACCCAGGTGAATTGAATTTCACTTAAATTCACTCTATGATTTCTTTACTGGGTCCCTTGGTTTTGCCTGTAGAAAAAGAAATTGGTGGGTATTAGAACAAAGATAAAAATTATACAAGATTTTGAAGAACTGATTTTCTTATTCAGGAAATGAGGTAGATGGAATATATATTGTTGGAAATACTCTCCAGTCTAACAAAGTCAGAAAAGTGGCAGCTACTCAGCTCATTAACTTGGAATTCATGAAATAAGTTTAACTCAGGGAGCTAAAATGATTCTGGTACAACAAGGACAACAGAAACACAGGAAAAAAATTTTGTATCCATGAGCTTTATGTTTTATAAGCTTGTGGATGGCTGTGGCTTAGACAACTGACCTCTTTTTTGTCTCATTCTTATAGATCACAGGCACAAATCAGACAAAGGCGACCCTAAGCCATTCTTCTGAGAGAGAGTCTTCTAGTGCATTTAAAAGCTGGCTTTTCAGGAGAGTTTACTAAGTTTCTTACACATTCTATTTTATCATTCTTGCTTCATGTAAAACCCACAAAGTAGATATTATGATGATCCTTTTTTATACTTGAGAAAATCAACTGAGACATGGGAAATTTAAAAAGGTTTTCATAAGCAAAAATGTAAGGGTTCCAGTCCAGGAGGTATGACCCTAGAGCTACCTCCAACTTCTACAGCACGAATTGTAATTAAGAAAATTATTAATGAAAAAGATAATGAAAATAGAAACATTATGTGGGATATGAATTTTAAAGGAGGGAAATATGTATTTATTTAAAGAGATTCATTAAATTCATTAGATTCATAGTTATTATACAGGTTCATAGTATTATACACAGATCATATATGTTCTTTTTTATGTTTCTTATATCCAAATTAAATACTTTTCCTTTTATAAGTCTGTAATATTGATTCAAATTCTTTCAAAGTAAAAGGCATGGTATCGTGACACTTTTGAAGAAAAAGTAAAAAAAGTAATAATTTCTTATATCTCAGTAACAACCTGTGACATAAGCATTATTATTATAATTCCCACTTTATAGGTGAGGAAACAAAACCAACGATAAAGTGAATTGCCTAAAGCACTTGTCAAGCTAATAGAAGACCTTAAACTGGGAGCCAGTTTTGCAAAAGAAGTAATGATTTATGCTGGGCCTAATATCTATCCAAAGAAATCCAAGGTCATTCCCTGAGTCATCACTTCAGTACTTGAATTACTATGGAAACCAAGCAGTTAGAACCTTGTAGAAATAAATGTTACCATTAAAAAGGAGTTACACAACTGTGAGCATTCACCAAGGCCTTGACGTTCTTTCCCTAGTAACATCAGCCTTTTATATCTAATTCTAAATCTGCATATTGTTCTCACTGATGCTGGAATTTTTCTGGAATGATTACATTAATCTAAATTTAAAAAAATTACATTGCTCATGAAGGATTTTTAAGCAGTGTGCTCGGCCTTATGAAAAGATGGCCCTGCCAAACAGAAATAAGACTTTCATTATAATTAATAAAATAAGAAGTATACCCCCTATTTTGCAAGGATATCTGCCATTTATAAAATCAAGCCTCAGTGTCCTCATCTGTAAAATAGAAATAATATTGATAGCTACTTCCCAGGATTTTTTTTTTTTTCAGGATTAAATGAAAAAAAGAAAAATGCATCCCTGGGAAAATGCTTTTCAAACTACAAGTGTAACACACATGCTAGCCAGAGCACATTAGTACAAAAAGGGAGTACATCTGCAACTGAAAGACATTTTGATATCTTTAGATCCCAACTCTTCATATCCACACATGAATTGTCAAGAAAAAATTCTTGAGAAGGTCGTAATATAAGTCATGTTTTAACTGAGTTAAAAACTGGTATCTGCTATTTCAAAAGCTCTGCTTCTCTCCCCCCCACCCCTCCTTGGATATGTTCTGGGTTATATCTTGGATATAGTCGTTCTGGGTTATATCCTGGTCTCTCTCCTTCCCTCTCTCTAATATCTTCCAAGGCAATCTCATCAACATCCACAGCATCAATTTCCATCAACCTAATGATGCCTTCTAGATCCATATTTTGAGCCCATATCTTCTCCCGATTTTAAGTCTGGTAAAGTCAGTTGTCTACTGAATCTCTCCACCTGCATGTCCGTGGGTACCTCAAACATAGCAGGTCCAAAGAGTCTTCCCTGTTTCATACTTGCTCCTTCTTCTGTGTTCTCCATCTTTGAGAATGGTTCCATATTCCACCTACTTGCTCAGGTCAAAAATCTTGGCATGACATTAACTTTTCAATCTCCATCATTCCTCAGATTTAATTATTCAGTAACTGTTGTCCTTTCCACTACCTAAATATTCCTCCAACTAAACCCTTCTCTCCATTTTCACTGCTTCCACTCACAGTAGGTCACCATCAACAGTCACTTGAATTATTGCTTCTAGTTCCCAAGCTCTATGTCCTCCCAATCCATTCTCTGTATTGTGCCTTGAATAATCTTCCCGAAATCCAAAACTGATCAGGTGTTCCCTCTGCTTAAAACCTTCTAATGGCTTCCCCATGCCCAGCAACTTAATATGACTCAGCAAGGCCTTCATGATCTAGCTTCTGCTTATTCCCACAGCCTTCCTCTCTCACCTTCACTCTCTATGCTCCAGCTTCACTGAGTCTCTCTGATTCTTCCATCGTGCTGTACTCCCTCTTGCCTCTAGACTTTAGCACAGGCCAGGTCTTCTACCTGATTCTGTCACCATCCTTCCTACAAAACACACACACACACACACTTTAATGTATTAACTCATGGTTTTTAACTCTCAAATTAAACTTCCCATCATCTAGGAAACTTTTCTTATCCATTTCACTGTGAAGTCTAGGCTAGATATTCTCTGATATAGTTCTTGTACCTCTATCATCATAAAATTACTTTGTAATTACCAGATCACTCCTATGTCTTCCCCACTAGACCATACAATTAATAAGGACCAGATCTGTGTCTATCTTTTATATCCCTCTCTCCTTGTGTATCAGTCAGGATTAAACCAGAATCACAGAATCAGTGACTATAGAATATATATATAAATATATATATAAAATATATAAATGTATAAAATATATAAAAGAGAGAGAGAGAGAGAGAGATTTTTTTGCAAGGAATTGTGGGGATTGACTAGACAAATCTGAACAAGTCTGAAATCTTCCTGAGGTCTGGCCTTCAGGAAGGGCCATCAAACTGAATCCGCTGTCCACAGGCAGAATTCCTTCCTCAGGGAAGCCTCAAGTCTGCTCTTAAAGCCTCAAGTTTCAACCGATTAGATCAGGCCCCACTCATCCAGATTATCTAGGATAATCTCTCTTACTTAAAGTCAACTAATTATGGACTTTAATCATATCTAAAAATTACTTTCACAGTAATACCTAGATTCATGTTTGATATACCAGTTATATAACCTAGCCAAATTGACAAATAAAACTAACCACCTCACCACAGCATCAAATATAGGTTAGGAAATCAATACATACTTGTGAAATGAATGAATGCAAGAACTATTTTGTTTAATAAGGGTGCCTCTGGGGTACATCTGAAATATTCTACTTCGTACTGTGTAGATACATCAGCCTATCACATTATTTATATTTTGTACTTATTCAAGTCTGGGGTGGAGGGATTTGGTACATCTGAAAGGAAAAAAGTTTTCTTGTATCTGTAGTTAGAAATCCATATATGTGGAGAAGTAACTTAAGTTAAATGCAGATTTTCAACTGTGCAAAGTCAGCGCCCCTAACCCCCACCTTGCTCAAGGCTAAACTGTACATGCTTTGTGCTATTTGTGGTCTCTTAGATTTCTTCAGAAAGAATCAATTCATATAACTAAATGAAACAAGTTATGAGCTTCCTGAAGTCAGGACTGTACATTATTTGTGTGCCCTCTCAGCCCTACCACGCTGTATATGTACAGTAACAGTTCAGTGCAGATTTGTCAGGAAAAAAAAAAAATTTAACCTAGAATATTTTTGAAGATAGATTTAGAAGTTGTTCCGGGTGTTGCAGGTCTTGTATTTTTTTTAATTGAGATATAATTTATATCTTAAATTCGCCCATTCAGTATATACTTCTGAGAGTTCTGACAAATGTATGCAGTGGGTTATTACCCAAAACACTCCCCAATACTTTCCTCTCTATTCTTCCTTAATTCTTTCTTGTTTTCTCTAACTGCTTTTCTCTATGCCCACCCTCAAGGAGATGCAGTACCATTGTATTCGCTCAGATTTGAGGACACTTATTTGATCCTATTCTGTGGTTGGAACCTTGTGAGTAGAAATAAGTTTGTACCAAGCCAATGTTTTCTCTCAAAACACAATGTGATAGTTAAAATAGGTTTTGTATTCCATCTATGCTGCCCTGTGATCTTCATCAAGTTACCTAATCTCTCTGTGTTTATGTTTTTTTATATGTGAAATGAAGATGATAACAGTGCCTACCATCTCAGATTATGAGCATTAAATAAGTAATAACTATAAATGGTGTACAAAAGTGTCTGGCATATTCTAAACTCTTAAGTGTTGGCCATTATTATTTGGACCCATTTTGACACTTGGAAGGGTCTTTATTTTGAATAAACATGTAGCACGTACAAATTTAATGCAAAGTATTTTCTTGTTCTAAGAGAAAGTGAACCTATAGTCTTGGGGAGGTGGTTTTGGGCTGAGGGACAAGAGCTAGAAGCTCTGTTCAGCTTCTAAACTATGAGGGCACCCTATAGGTGGTAGTATGGAGTTTCTGTATTCATTATCTCTTGTTGCCAGTGGAAAGCTGCCTAATATGTCCTCATGAACTCTTTCCACTGTCCCTGCTCTGAGATAATTGGATTGACCTAGCTGCTGTAAAAGCTGTGTCTTGGTGAATTAAGAGTTTGGCATTTATCTGATTTACACAGTTCCCTTAGCAGCACAAGCTTGCGGGAAAACATTACTACCTCAATCCTTGTGTGGGCTCTTAGGTCATGTCACTCCTGTAGATGCCTTGCCTTCACCCTCAACATTATTCTGTGCACATTTTCAATCTTTGCTTGTTTGTCCCTGGAAAAGTCCAAAGAGAGAACTAAAAAATATTATTTTTCCCCCTTTATTCTTACTTCTTTAAGCCTAGTTTGTAGTTCCTATGCTTCAGTTAAAAACAAAAAAAAAGTTTGTAAATTTCACCTACTGTGTCCACTGTCCTGGAAGATAATTCTTTTGTTCATTTTGTTTTCTAAGCCTAGTATTTACTTCTTTTATACAATCTTCCACTAAGATTTAGAGACCTGTCTTTTTTTCAGATGTGACTCTATATTCCTCGGGCTTCTATTTTTATAAGCATCTAAGCTCTTGTAAACCCTGCAGTAATTACAAAATGCTATCTGAATAAATTATCACTGAGTTATAAGCTTCTGATATAAAAAGAAAACCTTTTCAGTTTTAGTCTTTTTTAAATGATAAAGCATTTTTATACAACATACATGAGTATAACTTGCATTTTTAAAATTCAGATAACCAAAAAGAGAAAAAATTACCTAAAGTAATACCACCTGAAGATAAGCTATTTTTAACTGGATTTTTCCAAGAATTATCAATCTATCTTATATATGTATTAAACAAGAGCCTCATATTTTAACTTTCTATGCCAATAAATCCATTTATACATTATTTTAATAAATGTATACTTATTATTTTAAAGGTTTCATGATTTTATGCCATCTTTATAATATATATACATATGTGTGTGTGTGTGTGTGTGTGTGTGTGTGTGTGTATATGCATCGGTTTATTGACTTTTTTCCATTCATTTATCTCTATGTATATTCCAACGCTGCTCTCATGTTACTTTAGATTTTGCAACTTTTTAGTACTTTTTAATATTTAATTGAGAAACTTCTCCCTCATCACTCAGTTTTAAAAGTTTGAACTAAAAAATTCTGTTATTTAAATGAAAACTATCTAATCTTAGAAGACCGTGATTTTAAATATTTTTCCCACTCTGTTATGTATATTTAACAAGTGCATACACACACACACACCTTAAAGCAGAACTATTATAGGAAAATGATGAAGTAAAGAGAGTTGATTTTCAGCATTTTCACTCCTTTCCTTATATGGGCTTCTTATTCTGGGAGGTGTTGGAGCATATCCAGTGTTCTCAGGGTCTCTCTACCAATTGCCCATCAAATCTTCCTTTGAGTCAGTGGTCCAGTTAGAAAGACCGCCTTCTCATGTATATTTGCATTTTAATAAGAGTCATTTCTCTAACCCAAAGAAATGAAGTCTAATGCTGGGATTTCAGTTTTCTAGACATGATTCACCAAGCGAAAACCTTCATTCCAATGAGTAATCGCAAATTTTACAAACCTGGCTCCGACTCTGGAAATTCAGACTCATTATCATGCTCTGTGTCAGCCTCTTTAGGTTTAAAATAATTCCCCAGCATTAAAATTAATACTAAGGACTATTACTAACAATGAAGCCTTTCCCATTTATACAAGTGACAGTTTAAACAGTTGAAAATGGCCCAATAATGGGTAGCAAGTGAGGAATTGGAACAGGGAAGTGATGTGATAAAACAGTGGGACGTTATGACATCAGTGTGCAGGATAACCTAGGTTATCCAGTGCTAGGGAAATGGGCTGGCTGAGAAAGGAGTCATCTGGGTAAGGAATTAGTAACCCTGGCGGCAAATCGGAATCATCTGTAGAGCATTTAATAAATACCTATGCATGCAGAAGCAGTTAAATCCCAATATCTGGGATGGCTTGGGCTTGGGTGTTCATCGTTTGTTTTACTACCCTCCAGATTATTTTTAGAATGACTTAGTATTGTGCTAAAATATATATATAACGGAATTATGATTTTCACCATTTTTAAGTGTACAATTTCCAGGAGATTTTATTTTAGGCTCTAAATGCATTCTAGCAAGGGGTATGGAGAAAGATATACATATTGGGCAGGTAGGAAGCTTTCAGAACAATGCGGCTTATTCTTAAATGTAAGTTATTCTGTGACATCTGTGATTTTTAGCTAATCACTTGATAAATTCATAGTGACTCTCAATAAATAATAAATAAATTGAGTTATCAAGACTAAAGAAGTAGTGAATTAGAGCAATCACTTATGTAGTCAAAAGCAAATTTTTTACATAAATTATTTGTCAACCTCAGGGCTTCTTTTGATTTATAAGTGCACACCAGTTTTAGTAATGAGGTCTTTTCATGCTGGGTAACGAATGTTTGAAGCTCACATTTTACTGAGTTATAGTCCTGCTTTCTGGCAAATGCTACACATTTTAGATCTTGCAGTGTGTGTGTGTGTGTGTGTGTGTGCGTGTGTGCGCACGCACACGTGTATGTGTGCACACACACATGTGCACTTTTTCCAAGGGTAGATTTCTAAATAATTCCTCAGGTTATGAGCTCCAAATACAAATCATCACTAAACGTTGCTATGATTATTAAAAGCAAGGATGCAGACACCATGTCTCCCAATCAACTAAATTAAATCAAGATAAAAAGAATCAAACCCTTGAAACAATCTTACCTTCACGTGATAAATCTGCAAATGTAAAAGGTTTTGGTTTTCTCTGGTTCCCATCCACTTAGTTTCCCAGCAACAGCATCAACCACTTCAAAAACGCAGCAACCAGTGTTGATCATCATACGTTGTCCTCAGGTACTTTTCAGTGGTCAATAAACATTGTAGGGGAGTAAAAAAATTTTCTCCTTACCCTTCTGAATCCTTGGCTGAGATTTCCTGTAATAAAAGATTACCAAGAGAAAAACAAACAGAAGGTGATTAATATGTATACTTCATGTATACATGGGACATACCCAAGAAAATGAGTAATTCCCTGAAATGGTCTAAGTCACCATTTTAAATACCATCTTCAGATAAAGATAAAAAAAAAAAAGATGTTGGTGGATGGGACAATTCACTGGAAGGAAAGAGGAGGAAATGTTTTGATAATGAAGATTGCTCTGTCATGTAGCTAAGTCTCTCAGATTAAAAAAAAGTTATCTCTGGTAATAGCTCTCTTGCTGGTAAGGCTTTCTTTTTAATGTAAATTTCCTTTATAAATATAGATTTCACTTACAAAAAGGTAATCTCTACTCTGTTTTGGGAGCTTCTCCTGTGTATGCAGTTTCTCCAAATAACCCCTATGCCAAAGAGGCATATTTTGGAGTGGCATATTCTGCTATCCTTCAGCGTGCAGCATTAAGGTTTGTGACAATGCAAACAAACTATGATTTCCTGTTAAAATCGCCACGTCTCAATATGATAGAGAGTAGCTCGTTTTAATTTTTGACGTCTAGAATAAAAATAAAGATTCTCAGAAAACAAGTAGTCAATGGTCCACTGTATCCAGGTACGAGGAATAAATTATGGGGAGCAATTTACCAAAGTGAACGTGTCTTAAAGACCTTATCTTTAAGATTTAGAAAGTCAAAATGACTAGGTCAATTCTATACAAATCAAGGTCAAAATCCTAAGAAAAACTTCTTCCCTTTGAACTTACAAAGTATCATATCAGAAGTAGAAGTTTATGAAAAGAAACTGAACCAGGTACTTCCAAATTCTTTCCCTAGGACGAATTAAAAAAATCATTTGGTTAAGATTGGAATCTTGATGTTTTAATATTTTGTTATGAACCAGACTAAAATAATTTAAAAAACCTAAAACCCTCTTCTCTTCAAGAGGTCTGAACAGATTATTCCTTCAAGTGATTTTGACAGTTGGGCAAATCTGAAACACAACACAAGCAATGTGTTTAATTAGAGAATCAATATCTCTAATTAATGACAAAGGAGCAGTTACCTACCATACTCTCCTTTCTTGAGATACCTACAAGCATATACCATTTTAGAGAAATTAGAATAAATAAACTGCTAATAATGGAATTTCTCAACATTGAAATTCACATGTTATACTCATTCTCACTGTGATAAGACAAGATGAAATGTTTCCAGACTCACTGAATCTCTAGGATATCTCTCAAAGGACAAGTAACCTTGATGAAATATTGCAGCCCAACTCCCTAGAAGGCAAGTATTTTCCATGTTATTGGGCCTTTAGAGCCTCACTAAGGCATAGGTTAAGAATGGAATCATTCTCAAGACCAGAAATGTCCTCTCTTGGCTCAGGCTCACTCTCACTCTAAGAGAGACACATAGACCTTGGCTAAGTCATCAAATAGTGGAGAGGTCTTTAGCCCTCCTTATTCCTGGTCTGGAGATTTGGGTTAGAGAAGTTCCTCTGGTCCACAGAAATGCCAGAATTGTCATGTTCAGCAAGTTGTTTGGCTCCCAATCTTGATCAAACATGCAAAATTGTCTCCTTTTGTTTCTGGAGCCTGCGTGGAAAATAAGACAGACCATAAAGTTCTGTCCTGGACTATCCCATACCTGGACCTCTGGGTACCCAGACACTGGCAAGGTAAAACCCAGACTTTTCCACCTCATTTGCTCATCTAATTCAGTGAATTAAACGCTCCCGACATTACTATTCATGAGTTAGAAGGAAGCATTTTTTGTGGACCCTCTGCTGAATAACAATGAGTATTGTCAGCACTGGGAAAGCAGAATCATCTTGGCCAGTTTGTGAACTCCCTCACAAGAGAAGTAAGCATTCAGAGTTTGTTTTGAAGAATATGAAGAAAAATTTTCTGAAAAGAAATAAAAATCAAACTTATGAACCTAGAAATGACTGTTGGTTTTAGACAGTACTCTTTAGAAGAGAAGCCTCCATTGACTATGTTACAGATTGCAGGGAGCTAATATGCCAGTTGTAGACATGACTGGCAGATATGTCCTTTCGGAATGATTAATTACTCCCCAGAGATACCTCTGGGCTGACGATGCTGCTGAGAGCTGTTTAGCATTCCAGTTCCTTGTTGAGTTCTGGACTTGGAGGGCCTCTAGTGGCTGTCAGCCTCATTAGAAGAAAGAAAAAATTTAAAAGAATAACTGCTATGTCCTCTGAAGAGTTTTATGCCCTTATTTAAAATGTGATGTTCTAAAGCTGCCCTCTTTTTGTGACAGGGAGTTTTGGAGTGACTGAAAGGTGAGTCTGTAATAGAGAAACAGAGATATTGGCAGTTAATGACTTTATTTATATGTGTTATTGAGTTAGTACCACAAGTAGTTTCCTGATGAAAATAAGACAGTCAATGCATATTGTTCCAAGAAAGGTAATTATATCTTCCTCAGTCTCATTGCAGGTGTAAAAAAAAGCTAACTTCTTACCTCTCACAAACACCCTCCCACCCCATGCACTAGCCCTTACATGAGCAAATAACAGAGCAGATCAAATGCTTTCTCTCCTGGTCTGGGAATTTGAGTTGAAGTTCCTCTGGTCACAATGCCAGAATGTCATGTTCAGCAAATTGTTTGGCTCCCAATCGTCAAACATGCAAATTGTCTCTTTGTTTCTGGGCCTGGTGGAAATAAGGTCATAAAGTTGTCTGGACATCCCATACCTGGACCTTCTGGTGCCCAGCACTGGCAGGTAAACCCAGACTTTTCCTCATTGCTCATCTAATTCAGTGATTAAGCTCGACATTACTATTCATGAGTTAGAAGGAAGCATTTTTTGTGGACCCTCTGCTGAATAACAATGAGTATTGTCAGCACTGGGAAAGCAGAATCATCTTGGCCAGTTTGTGAACTCCCTCACAAGAGAAGTAAGCATTCAGAGTTTGTTTTGAAGAATATGAAGAAAAATTTTCTGAAAAGAAATAAAAATCAAACTTATGAACCTAGAAATGACTGTTGGTTTTAGACAGTACTCTTTAGAAGAGAAGCCTCCATTGACTATGTTACAGATTGCAGGGAGCTAATATGCCAGTTGTAGACATGACTGGCAGATATGTCCTTTCGGAATGATTAATTACTCCCCAGAGATACCTCTGTCATCTGCAAGAGTTTTATCAGCCCTTATTTAAAATGGAATTAAAAAAATGTTCTAAAGCTGCCCTCTTTTTGTGACAGGGAGTTTTGGAGTGACTGAAAGGTGAGTCTGTAATAGAGAAACAGAGATATTGGCAGTTAATGACTTTATTTATATGTGTTATTGAGTTAGTACCACAAGTAGTTTCCTGATGAAAATAAGACAGTCAATGCATATTGTTCCAAGAAAGGTAATTATATCTTCCTCTCATGTCTAACTTAAAATGCTGAGTAGGTGTAAAAAATCTTTTTAGTACATTTGGTTGCAGATTCTTCTTACCTCTCACAAACACCCTCCCCACCCCCATGCACTGAGAGCCCTTAAGAAAACAGAAGAGAGCAAATAACAGAGCCTTGGGTGGGAACAAGAAGGCTTTCCAAGCTTTCTCCTGCGTGACCCTTCCTGGTTTCCTTTCCCCTTCAGAATAGTAAGTAAGATTGAAAGTACATTTTGCTGATAGGTGCTCAAGTCACAAAGGCAAATAAGAACTAGGTGGGCCTGGATTAGCCAGAATCTTATATAATGAAACCATACAATGAAAGGAAACAAATCTATGCTATTCTTCACTCTATCTCCTATGCATCACACATAGAAAATATCCAAGTCTACAGCCATGCCACCCTGAACAAGCCCAATCCCATCTGATCTCGGAAGCTAAGCAAGGTTGGGCCTGGTTAGGACTTGATGGGAGACCATCTAGGAAGACCAGGTGCTGTAGGCATAAAACCAAAAACAAACAAACAAAAAAACAAACAGAGATTCTGACCAGGTCTTGCAATCTGTGAGGTCAAAAAGGGTTGATTGCTAGAAAAAAAAGACTTGAACTACAACTGTCAACGGGTGAGGAGGGGTCACTACTCTCCTTAGTATTTACAAACTAAGGACAAATGCTTTTACAGTTAAACATTCTCCTTTACATATCATACTTTATATGTAAAAATGATGTGGAACTAATTCATTAAAACCTAATTCATAAAAAGTGTGTCAAAAATGAGGCTTAGGAAAACCAAAGGATCCTTTTAAAATATACCTCCAACAAAGGTCATTAAAAATGACTGACTAGACATCTGTATTTATCTCCTCTCTTTCCCAAGTTCTCATTAAATCAGCAGGAAAGGAATTAAAAAAAAAAATGTATTCATGCACCACAATAGCAGACAAAATGAGAGAGATACTCTTAGTTGAAGAGATTTCAATAAGTTTTTGGAAGGCAGAAAAATAAAGATAGAGTTACCATAGAGGTTGAGTGGGAGGAAGTTGCGGCCTAGACTTCATAAGGTCTGTTCTGCCTTCAGAGAAACCAACAACCTACCCAGTGGAGCTTTGACAAAGCTTCTGACTCAAGGTTCTATGCAGGGAGTAAAAATGGGACATTACTGGAAGGTATGAATACAGAATAACTGACATCCTCACTCCATTAGTCCCAAAAGTCAGAATATAGGCATTTTTTTCCTGAGGGGAAACATGAGGGCTCCTCACTAAAGAAACTGAACAAAAACATCTGGGAGAACTAGGACAGCCAGTATAAATATTATCATGACAAAGCAAAGCTTACAGATTCCTAGAATTTGGAGGTTCTTCATCATAATGACCGGATTCTTACCCACTCCCCTTTAAACAATAGTAATCATTGGAATGAACCACTCCAGTTCATAGGTCCCCAAGATAACTTTATACAATCTTGTTCTGAAATGAAAAATGACCCATCAACGTTCACCAGGCCTTTTAGGAAAGACTTCTAAATAAAAATGAAATTTAAAATAAATTAGGAACTTTTAAGTTAAGATTATTGTGGGAACAAAATGTCAAATTCAGAGAAATTTAAGAAGTTATTGTGGCCACAAACCATGAACAGGATGCTATGAAAGAGGAGAAAATGAAAGTAGAATATGTTCTATCAGAGAACATGAAAGGTCTTGAAAATTAAAAATATAATTGAAAAAATATAAAAGTCAGTCTCAGGTTTGAAAGACAAAGTCGAAGAACTTTTCCAAATAGATAATACCATTTTCCAAAAAGCCAGGAACTGTTCCAAGCACTTTAATCATCACAACGAGCCCATCATATAGATAATAGAATGCTGCTCTCTTCTTCTGGCTCAGATATAGAGAGATTAAGCAATTTGCCAAAGTTACTCAGCTAATGAGCCAGAATTAAAACCCAGCTAGTCTGCTTCTAGAGTCCAAAAACCAAACTGCTATGTTATATTATTTCCAAAAATAATAGGTAATAACATTTTTAAGTGCTTAATCAGTGACAGGCACTGTGTTAAATGTACTAACTCATTTAATCCTCAGAACGACCCTCTAAGTAGACACCACTATTAGTCTATTCTATAGATAAGGAAAAGTAAACAAGAAAGGATAAGAAACTCCTATGGGTCACACAGATGATACGTGTGGAGGTGACATTTGAATCTATGCAGTCTTGTCCCATAACCTATTATGCTATCTAAAACACAGGGGCTAAAAATATGAAGTTAAAGATAAAATAAAGTCTGTAATCAAGATAAAATAAAGTCTGTAATCAAGCAAATCAAGCAATTTATTATCTGACTCAGAATAGTTTCAGAAAGAAAGAACAGAGAAAAAGGAGGTGAAGAAATCATTAAGTACATTTTGAAAGGAAAGTTTCCAAGCTGAAAGAAGACATAAGATTTCATATTGAAAAATCTTTCTAGAATACCATGGAAGTTGATTTTTAAAAAACAATACCTAAACAATCATTGTTAAATTTTAGAGCAAGGAGAAAGAGTACATGAAAAAATTTCTATTGATGGTAGAGATACGATGATGAAATAAGGCAGAAAAAAGATAACATGAGATATGACTAAGGATAGACATCTCATCTACCATACAAATGATAGAGAACAGTAAGACCATAACTTAAAATTGTGATAAGAATATTGTTCAATCTAGAATTCTGTTCTAAGACAAATTATCAATGAATTTTAAAGGCAAAGAGGAGACAATTTAGATGTACAAGAAATGCGAAACCTTATCTCTCTTGTAGGTAGTTACTTGAGATTCTGCTCTAACCTAGTAAATCAAGACAGTGAATAATAATAATAATAAAAATAGACATGGAGTCCAGAAAATAATGGCTTCAACCCAAGGAAACCATTTTAAAAGCCCTGTATGCAACAAATGCCAAGATCAAATAGTCTAGCTGAAGGCAAGAAGGGTTCCAAACAAGGGGTAAGGAGGATTGGAAAGAGGGAGAAAGAATGAAAATAGCAATTTCAGAAAAACAAAAAGCCACACAAAGAAAGGAAATGTAATCATTTTTTCTACAGTGAATAATATATTAGTATAGTAATATAAATGCTTTACATTAACATTCATCCTATAAATAAAGTACATGTAATTATGGTTACAAATTAGAATATAAAAATGAAAAAGTAAAGTACATTTGATAAAAGCAAGAAATGAAAGGAGAGAAGAAGAAAGGAGGGGTGAAGTCAGGGCTTAGTGTATGGTTGTACAGTTTGTGCGCTATACAAATGTGACCAATGATGGTGCAGTGGGAGCTTAAAGCTAATACCTGGAAGAAGGAGCAGGTTTCCTTTGCACTAAGGATTATCAGCCATGCCCACATGGGGTGACTCCGCCTGGAAGAGTATCTTTTCCTAATTGACACTTGATACACTTGCTAATAGGTGACCTTAGGTGGAAAGTAATTATAGGGACACTGTCGTAGTCTGGTTCAGGCTGCTGTAACAGAACACCATAGGCTGGGAGGCTTATAAACAACAGAAATTTATTTCTCACTGTTTTGAAGGCTGGGAAGTCTGAGATCAATACGCTGGCAGATTTAGTGCCTAGTGAGGGCCCACTTCCCAGTTCACAGATAGTCATCTCTCTCATTATGTCCTCATGTGGTGGAAGGAGCAAAAGAGCTCTCTGGGCCTCTTTTTTATGGGCACTAATTTCTTCCAAGGCCCCCACCTCCTAATACCATCACATTGGGAAACAGCAGGTTTCTACATATGAATTTTAGGGGGACTCAGTCAGTTCATAATAGGCACTTAACTTAAGAATGTTTAAGAGATACTTTTTACAGGTGTTGGAATAAAAGATTAAAGCATGTTGTTTAATATTGCAATGGAAATCAATAGAAAACATGCCCATGTGTGGAAGAAGATAGAGAAATCATGTGCAGAAGTCCAAGTGAGATGACACCTTATCAATCTCATGAAGAGCCAAATAAACTGTGGTCTAAGTGTATTATTTAGAAAAGCAATAGTACTTATAAAAAGGTCTAAAAACTGTCAAAAGTGATTGCAAATGGAGAGGGGAATTAAGGCTAGTAACATTTAGGGCCAATTAGTTCTGTCCTTATACTATAAGGTCTTCTCTACTATTTGATTTTTTGAGAACTACTATGCATGTATTAATTTGATAAAGTGAGTGTTTAAGAAAAGTTTTTTTAAATATTTTAATTCAATCTATTTTCTTTTCCCAATGTCTTTGTCTCTTTGTTGTTATATATTGAACTTAGGAAATCTGGAGATTAGGAGATATAAGAAATAGATGGAATAGGATCACATAGTAGTCAACATAGATTATATCAGAAAAAAATATGCCAAGGCAGAGGACCTGTGGTCACAGAAAGATTTGTGCAGGAAAGAGTAATAGCAAGAGAAAAACATAGCAAACAATCTGGAATATAAAAGACAGCAAATTCCATTTGTTTTTTTGTCATGTGCTATTCACGCATGTAGAAACATTTACTGAATATTTACCCTGCACTAGGTGCTGTGATGACAAAGAGTTGGTGTATCTCTGGTCCCAGTCCTTTAGGAACTTACCATTTTGCAAGATTGGTAAGAGTAGTCCCCAGTAAGAACAAGATAAGCTATAGGATAAGTATCACAAAAAAGTCACAAATATAGTGCTGTAAAAGGTAGAAAGGCAGTCATCTCTCTTGATGTGACAGTGTCTGATACAAAAAGTCAAGGAGACATCACAGGACAAGATAGCCATGTAATGGCCAAGCATTTCTGTGAAAAAGAGTGTATTCTTTCATTCCTAATCATGCCTGCAGAATATCTGAGGACATTTTCAAGGCAAATAGCAAAATGATAAACCATCCCGAAAATATATACTAAAATTAAGATAGATGGAAAAGTTCCCATGCCAGAAATATCTACTGGAATTTTAAACACTTTTCCAAGAACTCTAGTCAATATAATAGAACAATCCTCCTTTGAAACATCGAATGAATCTATCTGAACCAATAATTAAATCCAGCTTTTAACCAGAACAAAGAAAAAGATAATTCTGGGGCACCTCCTCTTTTCAGGCTACAGTTCTTCCATATTCTACAGAACCTCAAGACTCGAGGTACCTTTAATAGGGGTCAACAAAAGAGTCTTCAAATAGAGCTATAGTAAACACAACCTCTAATCTAACAACAAAGCTAATGGCTACAGCAGTAAATGTGTAATATTCAGTAGTGATTGACTTCCCCAGTAAAAGCTTCCATTGGTCATTTAAGGAGGCTCTCTTATGTCTCACTCATAACATTCCCTTCCATGTGGATGAACATTTCTTAGCTCTTCCTTGCTACCCTCTCATTTACTCTTCCAGGGACGTTGGTGAGTGGGTAACAAGGAACTAGGCATGAATGTCTATGTCCCTTTCCTGCTTTTTCTTCTCTTAGGATCCAGTTACTCAGAGACCCACATATTTTATTTTGCTGTAAGCTCAATGTGTTTTTTTTTAATTTCATATTAGTTTCAGGTGTACAGCACAGTGGTTAGACATTTATACAATTCATGAAGTGGTCCTCCTGATTACTCTAGTACCTACCTCAACCTCAGTGTTTAATAGAGACAAGCTCCTACACTGGGTGCAGTATCAACTAGTCCCCTTGCCCAGCAAACCAAAACCATGTCTCCAAACTGACCAATATCAGTAACAAGTGATGGACTTGCTCTTCATCTTCCTTATTCTTCTGACTTTCTTAATCAATGCAAGATTTGGATGAAGAAAGGGGTTGATCTTAATTGGGTTCCCTCAAAACCCAAGAACAATCTCCCACCAGATATACACAGGATGAAGCAGTAAGATTGGCACCATTAGGGCATCTATGCTGTACTAATGATACAATTAGAACTGCATAAGGCTAATTAATTATAGATTAAGAAATCACCCAATTTTTGCCTATACCTCTCCTGCTTTTGTTGACATGTACACGCAGTCCACTTCTCATTCTTCCTGCACCCATACACACACAAACATATACACACATACACATATTGTATGCATACAAATGTATATATTGTATATAATGGAAAACTTCAAAGCTATACAAAAGAAGAGAAAATAGTATAATAATCTCTATTAACCCATCACTCAGCTTCTACAACTAAAATAATTTAAACAAATGGAGAATCTTGTTTAGACAAACTTTGACCCTAACCTCCCTGCCAATCACACTTCTCACTCGCCGTTTCTGTCTTTATTGCCCCAGACTCATTGATAGAAAACAGAAGTCAGAAAGATGAAAAAGATAAGTCTGGTGATTTGGACACAAGCAGAAACTGGCTGAAGAAAACAGATATGCTCCCTGCCTTCCAGCAGCTTACACCATAGAATAAAATAATGTAGCGAGATCTGAAGAAAATTGCAAAGAAACCAGGGTGTATTTTATCACCAACAACATTTTGTCCTGCATAACTCTAGGTTTTTAGGTAGCTTTTGGAGATTTTCATAATGATTTGGAATTGTCTTAAAGTTGTTAGAGAACTCTTATAGCACTGTTTACAACCATGTGAGAAGACAATATTACTCACTCTGCTTTATATACATGAGAAAACTGAGGCTTAACAGTGTCACATAATTAAGAAGGCACAGAGCTAGTGCTAGCACTTAAATCCAGGTCTGTTTGACTCCAAAGCTTATGCTCTTAACTGCTGAACTTTTCTTTAATTGTACCAAAAGGAGTTTGTGTGATTTTTCTTTTTTAGTGGATGATTAAATTTAAAAGATGAGTAAAAGCAATGTGTATTAAAATAGGCAGTTGGGAGAAGACATATGCTATCTCCTCCTAATGTAACTCTGTAGTAAATGTAGAAAAGAGAGTAACCCAATGAAGGTGAGAGAGAGAAAAATACTGAGTTTTAGTTTATTTTGAAAAGTTAAAAAAAATATGCAGGAAAACAGGATAATATTACAAGGATTTTTTTTTACATTATATAAATTCAATTGTGGGCTTTTACATTAAATATTTAAATGGTGTGTTCTAACCACATTTTCATTATGAGGATGACCTCAATCCATTCTCCAATGAGTCTAACATGGCTCAGTCTAATACATTAATGATGTAGCTAATGATCTATAAATTTTAATTGGGGCAAGAAAACCAAAATCCTTTTGCCTTTTCCACCCCTTTACTTCTTCCTTCCCTAATTAGCTCCTTATCAGGTTGCCAGAAATGTTCAAATTCCATGCTGATTATCATTGTTGGCAGCAAGCAAACACATTAATTTATACAGAAACTGGCATTTCGGTCTGGGAGTTAGAGGTGAAAAAGAAATGGGAAAAGGCGCCAAAATGGGGAAAGGGAGGAAAAGATGAGCCATGCTGAAAGGGAACATAAAAATTCTTTCTTCATTTCATAATTTTGCCAAACGTACTTGGATATGGCAGTAAAAGAGCACACTTTCACTCTATTTTCAACACTTAAAGCTACTGCGGGTAACTTTTTAGGTAGAACATTAGAAATAGTAACAAGAATAAAGTTAGCCTAAGAATAAAGTTATCCAGGAGAAACAGAAAACACAGCAAGAAAAAGGGAGGTTCAACAAACACTGGGCTGAAAAATTACTAAGCTTTATGGTGCATAAATTAAGATTCCTAGAGGAAAAACAATTTTCATAGTTAAATGATGCTCCTATCTCACTTAAAAGAAATACAGAGAATTTTAAGAATCTATCTCCAAAGAACTATGAAAACATTTCTAGTTCTAGTGGAGGACATAGAAACAGAAAATGTAAGAGTGCTTAACATATGATTTAAAATTCCATCCTGAGAAGATGCTAATGGAGAATCTCTGCTATGTGAAGATTTTTTAAATTCTTGTTGGAAAACTGCCTCCTGAGGGCTGTGCTCTATCATTTCTCTTTGTGCCTGAAGTATAAAGGATAATATTCTGAGATGTGGTAGGTTATCACGTAACATGTCAGTTTACTTTATGATATCCATGCAAATGTGGTAATCAAAAACAAGTGATTAGAATTTTTTAAATATGACTTCTATGCAACTTTAGATAGAATTAAAAATTAATGTAATTTGAAAGAATACTATTAATAAATGACATCTATTGTTTTTAAGAAAGAAGACATGGAATCCAGTAGCACTACGTATCCTACTGAACATATTATACAATGAGTTTGTGATGTTTAAAAGCCTAAGTTGTGTGTTAAAGTATCATTCTATGATATTTTGTTATGGGAGAAGTATTTGACTTTTAAACAATGTTCTGTAGTAAATTCCGATCTTCGAATCTCCAACTTCACAATAAAGACAACTTGTGAACATTACTGGTTGCTTTTAAGTTCATATTCTCTTAAGGAAGCAAATAAATGTTCAGAGGTAATAAAGCTGCTATAGACATTTGCATACACATCTTTGTACGGGCATATGTTTTTATTTATCTTCAGCAAACACTTAGGAGTGAGAGTGCTGAGTATTAGAGTAAATAAATGTTTAACTTTATAAAAAGCTGCCAAACTAATTTCAAAAGTAGCTGTACCACTTTTCATCCCTGCAGTGTGTGAGTTCCAGTTGCTCCCCAGCCTCTCCACCACTTGGTGTGGAGTCCTTTCATTATATCCATTCTAGCAGGCGCATAATGGTAACTCATTATTTTAATTTACAATTCCCTAGTGACTAATCACGTCAAGAAACTTTTTCTATGGTTACTAGTCATTCATACATTTTTTTTCTAGTGAAGTGTTTCTTCACACTTTTTTGGCATTTTTAGTGAGATTTTTATCTTTTTTTAAGTTTAAGGATGCTTATTCTGGATACATGCCCTATATCAGACAGGCATATTCCAATTATTTTCTTTAATTCTGTGGCTTGCCATCAAAGGCTCAGTTTTGTGAGTTCCACACAGTATCAGATTTCTGTAGAGCTGCCTGGGGCTGCTGAGGTGGATAATGGGCTGAGTAGTTCTGTTGTCTGTCTGTCTATCTATTTACATATTTTTAACATTGGAGTACTGCAAAAATTTTGTTTTAGAAAATTATTTGAAATTACCACTACAACATAGCAGAAGTGGTAACTGTTTACTAGGTCAACTATAATCTGACTTTCCAAACTTGTATTAAAGCACCGATGTGAACCTAACAGCAATTTACTCTAATGGGGATGTCTTAAGACCTCAGAGGATTTTTGGCATTCTTAAGTTTGATAGTGTCTCCATAGTATTCTAAACATTTAAAAATTCTACATTAAATATATTTAATATTTTTAATTTAATTGCTTATTTATGTCAGTATGGGCTCACAGATATTTATTTTATACTTTTTATTTATTTATTTACTATTTACTTATTTACTTATTTACTTATTTCTCAAATTGTTCCAGTTTTGACCACTTGGAACTCTTTAAGCTGGTTCCTGTGTCTCTAAACATATTTTTTAATTAAAAAAATTGAAATAAATTTTATTTTATTTGTTTTTGAAATTATTTGGTTACAGAGAATGCATTTAATTAACATTTGGCTATGCTTCTCAACAAAGCAATGAGGAGCTGAACTACAAATTATAATAAAGTATAATAAAATTTTTGTGATTGTTAACAGTAACAATTAAGTAAATGTAATATAGATTTAGTTAGCACTTACTAATTTTGATTTTGCAGTTTTGTCTTGTGCACTTGAGAGTCAGTACTTTCTTTTTTGGTTGTTTGCGTAAGATTCTGTTTCCCGGAAAAGCTCACAATCCCCAGACTCTGTACCTCAAGGAAATGTGCAGGAGGAAGTGATTCATACTTGTGCGATGAAGATGCAGAATAAATGTCAGGGCAGCACCAGTAACTGCTCAGGTGTCTAAGTAAAGACAGTACTTTTGCTTCTGCTTTGCTCCTGTCTTCTGTTCTCTTTTTCCAACAAAAGTGGTAAAGCTGAGCAGAAGAAAATAACAGCTGTAATTAAGATCAGATTCAGGAAAGAGAAAAGGGGATAAGTTATAATGAAATGAACCCATATAGTAATCACAGGAAATAGATAAATGGAGAGAGAGGGGAGAAAATTAAAGATTAGAAAGGACTTATTCTGCCAATATTTTCCCGGAGGTGTTAGCTGAGCACGTACAGTTGCACAGAGGTCTCACATCCACAGTGGAGGTAAGGCAACTATTAGTTCCCTTCTCGTGGGTACCCTGCTGGTGGATTGGAAACAGGCAGAAATCCTATCAGATTAATACCCAATATGAACCCAGTTTGGTAATGCTAGCCTCTCACATCACAACAGCCTAATGTAATAAATCCTCTCGCTTCCATATCACTTCCAAATATTTTTTTAAAAAAGCATCTTAGAGATTTATAAAAATGCAGATTTCTTTGATCCATTCCAAAAGGTTTGGATTTAGTTTGATGAGGACCGCAGAAATCCGTAGTTTTGAGTCTTCCAGAAACTCTCAGTGATCAGTGAAATATTTTGACTGATTTTATGTCTGTGATAAGACATTTTGTATAGGATATAAATAGCATGTGGGAAATGTTAAGTCTCTTGGATTTAATATAATTTGTTTTTCATTGAAAGGGTACATGCTAAGATTTGCCCCTTACTTTGGATTAATAAAAGAGTAAAGGAATTCTAATCTAACAGCTCATGTATTATGGGCAAGACTAGGTATATAATTTGCAGGGCCCAGTGCAAAATAAAAATGCAGAGAGTTTGTTCAAAAATAAATGAAAAGTTTAAAGCAGCAACAACAGAGCATTAAACCAAATGCGGGGCCCTTGTAAGCATGAGGCCCTGTGCAACTGTGTGAATGGCATAGCCAAGAAGCATCTAAGATGGGATTAAGACTCTGGTAAAATGCATTTTGTGAATGAAGTCATCACCTTCAAAAATTGAATTACCGGCAGGATTAAGGTTAGACCTAATCATTTACCAACAATAGGGTAAAATACTAAACACTATCATTAGCTAAGCATCATCTTCTCTAGTAATGTAGTGCCCATTAGGGTGGGAACATCGAAATGTCTTCTCTGTTTATGTAGAAGAAAATCTTAGCCACTAAAACTTCACATGCTTAAATTAGAAAAGTCAGTACGAACTCATGCCTTAAAAAGAAATACATGGACACACATACATACGCACATATATTTTACCTTTGTCACTAATGGAAATGCAGAAGAAAACAGTTTTGTCTGCCACTAATACTCTTGTACAATCCTAGAACCCAGGTTTTAATTTTAAAACCGTTATCAACTAAGAAGCAAAGGGTATTATAAGACAGGAATGGATTCTATGGCTTAGGGAAGAGAAATATCAGAATATGTTGAATTTTCACCAAAAGTAGGTATATATCTAAATTAATATAGCTACACCTCTAGGAAGGTGTTAACATCAAGAGCAAAACAATGAAAGAGTGAATTAAATCTATGATATTAAAATTGTAGAATAGTTTTAAGAGTTAGTAGAATAATAAATTTACTGTTTGTGTGTATGTTTTATTTTATTTTTCCCCCTCTTTAATCCCCGCCAACTTTTTCCCCTGACCTATGGATGCTGCCATTTCCCTTCAAGAACTGGATCTCTGAAGATGGGGCGTCCCCTCCCACACACTCGTGGCATGCACCTGGGGCCTGGCACATCTGGGGCATGGTCCATGGCTCTACCTGGGACACAAACCCAGAATCTTCTGCGTGTAAAGCTGACACGCTAACCACTACACTATGGAGGCACACCCCCCCGCCCCATTTTATCTTTTTTAGGGAATTTAAAGTATTCAAAAATCAGTCACAGTAAATTTGTATTTCCTATTTAAGTGGAAAGGACATTTAATTATATTATTTATATTTAAAATTTTTGAAAAATACCTTTCAAAATTTTAATTATTGTATACATAAGTTTAATAAATTAACTGCTTGATGGTTGATTTTGTCAATTTGACTGGACCACAGGATGCCTGTACAGCTGGTTAAACATTATTATGGGTGTGTCTGTGAGGTTGTCTCCAGAAAATATTAGCATTTGAATTGGTAGACTGAATAAAGCAGACAGCCCTCCCACTTGGGTGGGTGTCATCTAATACCTTAAGGGCCCAAATAGAACAAAAGACAGAAGATTGGATTCTTGTTCTCTCTACTCCAGTACAGGAACTGAACACAGATCTTCTACCTTTGGCATTCCTGGTTCTCATGTCTTCAGACCCAGACTATGATCCACACTGTCAGCTCTCAGGCCTTTGAACCATATCACCACCAGTCTTCCTAGGTGTCTAGCTTGTAGATAGCAGACCGTGGGACTTCTCAGCCTCCATAATCAACCTCCATAATAATGTGAGCGAATTCCTTATAAGTCTCTTTGCACACACACACACACACACACATACATACATTATCTTTAGCTAGGCATTTTCTTTTACATTTATATATGTATATTACGTGTGTGTGTGTGTGTGTGTGTAATGCAGTTCAACCATTAAATAAAATACAAATAGTTATGGGTGTTCTCCATGAGGTGTTCCCCTCAGATATTAAAGAATTTATCATTGTTCCTCAACGAAATTACACTCACTCCACATACCACAATTTAATGTTTGGTGCTCCAGAGATTTTTCTAAATTATCCATATGAGATAAAAAAGAAAATATCATAGTCCATTAAATTTTGTAACATGTCTTTGGCATATGTTTTCTGTAATAGTGTAAACTCTCCACATTTTTATTAATAGAGAAACTATCCGTGAGCTTCATCATGTAGAATGATCCACCACTAATGTGTAGGTTATGTCCCTGGATCCCACTGCTTTAGCTGGTGTCAAGAGGTGAGAGTGGAAAGTATGGAATAGGACTAGGAAGAAAAATCCACTATATATCCTTGTGTATCTTTTGAATTTTGAACGACATAAATACATAACCATTATATTTTTAAGGGTATTTATTAAAACGGTCAGTTTTGTTTAATATCTTATGATTCTTGCTATGTTAGGAAAGTATTAGCTGCTATTATAAAATGAATGAGGTACTTCTGGTGACTGGACTTGAAGACAGTGAGGAAATTCTCTAAATGGATTTCTAGGGAAAGAGCATTATAGGAATAGAAAACAACTAGGAAAAAGTCTGAAGGACCAAATTATTGGGTGTGTGAAATCACCTTAGATGAGATTATGGTGAAATTTTTACTGCTCCTTACATATGTCTATTAAGAACCAACGCCATGAAAATTGCCTCCCAATTATCTAGTACTTATAAGATGCTTTTATAACTTTGCAAATTAATTGAAGCATAAGAATTTTGCTTTATACTTTTAAGTCCTGGCATGTCCTGATTTCTCAGCCTAAATTTTCAATCAGTTGATACTCATTACCATTTAGAATATACCCTGAAGAATACCATATGGTTGTGGACTACTAGCGGTAGTACCTTTAAAAATTAAATGTTACGTAGAGGAAATTAAAGTGTAAAAGCAAAAGCATAAAATATTATTGACTATTTTTACTTTAACTCCTTTTTCACTTTTATATTAATCTTTAAAAGATCAAGAAATGCAATTATTTTTTATTAAAAACAGAACTCTTTCATAATTGAATTGAAAACCCAAACTTTTCTTTAGCTATGTGTCTATTTTTGTTCTCCAATTGAGTTTTCCAGTTGTTATTGTTCTCTAATCTTTAGCCATTTAATCTCCTTTTGAAACAGATGTATCTTATTTTTCTATACAAATATGTACAATAGAGCATATTTGAACAACCTGAATAGCTAGCTGCTTATTAGACTTAGCTTTGTTACATTTATGAGAAACTGTTGGAAAAAATACAACTTATTTTCTACTTAAATCTTTAATAGTGGGATTTAAGTGGATACAGTGACCTAAAAAAAATTAAAAAGTAAGCAGAAATGTATAAAATAAGTGAATGTTTTTTTCTTTGTTTTTGTGAAAAAGAGTTTGGGAATGCAGGAGGCTATTATTTTTGAGATAATTACTAATAGCCTTCTCTGCTCAAATTTAAAAGCTCACTCCTGAACCTGTATCTTTCCTATTTGTTCAAACTTCCCCTCATTTATTTCCAGTACATACTTAGAAAGATTTCCTGTTCCTGAGAGGAGATACAACTATGTATGCAGGTAATGATGAAAAAAAATGGAAACAAGCAGGCGCACTTCCTCCATCTTTTCTTTTTTGATGGAGACCTAGGGGTGGGGATGAGAAAGGGAAGTAGGAGCAAGAGAGTCTTAAGTCAGGGCATGCAGTTGATACATAGTATCTATTATCTCTCAATTCCACAATTAATTTTCTTTATTCTCCTCTATATCTTTGGAGTTGAGAACCTGCATACTATATTTCTCAAACTCCCAAGCTTCCTTGTCAGTTGCCTTTTTTTGGGATGGAAGGTGGGATGAAGAGAGAAACTCCTAGTTCTGCCTTCTGGTAGTACCTCCTGCAGTGATGGCAGCAATAATAGTAGCTGATGAGCATTACTTCCTGAGTTCCTGTTCACAAAGCTTGATTCCACAAGCAGCAGTCTCAGGGCTGCTTGGTAACTGTGGGCTGTTTCCTTTCACTTCAGTCCTCCTTTCTGTAAGGGAGAGAATGGATTCCTACAGTTAGTGATCTTTCTAATGAAAGTTTCTACTCCTTTCCTTTCCACAGTCCTGCAACACCTTTGCAACCAATTCCATTATTTAATTCCCTCTATTTGAAATACATACATATACACACATACGTACATATATATTTTCTACAAAATACTAAGAAAAATTGTGCATTTATGTTTATTTTATAAACTTCCCACCTCTTCTTCTGGAATATCTCTCCCACTTCTATTGCTTTCCAAACATCAAAACTCCCTCTGATCTCATTATCCAGAATTTCTCATGATGGTTCTTGTTTTTTTCATTGACCATACCCAGATTGTCTCTCATATCGAGACATATTTATCTTGTATCATATATTTCCAGAGACTTCCAAGGTAATGAAATCTCATACTGTTCCCTAATCTTACTTCACCATTACTTTCTTTCTGATGACATAGTTTACCTTCTCAGGCAGAATTAGGCTTACTCATTTCTGCTTCTAGAGCTATGACTCTGCACTTCTACTAAACATGGAATTTATTACATTGTGTTAAAACTGTTGGTTTATTCATGTGGCTTTTACAATAGTCTATGAGTTCTTTGAGATTATCTTTGTGTCACTACAGTCTAGAGTAGTCCCTGGCGTACAGATACTTTTTTTTTGTTTCTTAATGAAGCAATGCATGTTATACCTAAAATGGTACTGGGTTCCAAAGGTTTGCAGGCTTAATCATGCAAATTAACAACTAAGTAGAAATATTACTTCATGATTTGAGGGGAAAACAGTGGTTATAAGGTTAGGCAGACCACAAATTCCTCAAGGACAGAAACTCTCCTCTCACATATCTGTATCCTCAGTTAATATTGCGCAGAGGTATTGCACGGGCTAATACCTAGAGGGCTGTGAGATGTTGTAAATTAAGAAGACATGGTGATGAAAATCCAAAATTAAAAAGGACAATTGAGGGCCAGGAGGCAGGATATAAAAGTAATAAGAAGACATTTGACCTATTCCCTCAATATCATCTTTTTATCCAAAGCCATCTGAACTTGAATGCTATCTTTCCTCTGAATCCAGTCCAAATCCCAGAACCTCTGCCCTAAGCTATCACTCATCATAGAAGAAAATATAGTTAATTAGTTTTTTAGATATGTGGTGGCTCTCATCACCTACCTGAAACATTAATCCTTGAAAGTATCAAGTAATAGATAATGATTTAAAAGCATATTACTTTGTACATTTTTGTGCATGTTTGTATATCTAAACAAAGTAATTTATAGACTCCAAGGAGCAGGGGAAAACTCTGTAGTTTTGAGAGTTTTTTGATACCTCATTACCTTGACCCAGGCAACAACTTCCTATGCCATCCTTACTCATAGGCAAGCACACACACTCAACTGGCAGGTCAGCATGTAGGAAATACCTCCAGGGTGTAGTGACAATCTTAGTAATTGAAAAGTGAGCTCCTCATATAGTCATATCATGGTCCCAATAAGGGTGAATATAATTTTTATGGATATTTTCTCTTTAGATATTACCTCTGCATCCATCATAAGAAATTCTTGAGGTACTCTCTAACGCTCCAAGTAGGGCAGCTCACAGAATATAGCAGCCAAGGAGAGGCAGCAAGGTACACAAAAAGCTGATGACTTTGGAGCAGAAAATGAGATCTCACTGTGATAATGGAACCATACCAAACATTCGAGTCATTGACTTAACAGTGGGATCAATAGAAACTTTAGAAACAACAAAGAATATGGTTTTGAGTATATATACACATATATATGACACATATTGAAATTAGGGATTTAGCTAGATCTTTCTTGTACAACCGTGTCCAACTGGAACCCTCAGCTGGGAGAGTTGGGGGCACATACCTCGTTTATCTCCAACCTCCCTTAACCTTGCTCTAGGTTCGGCACTTTTGTCCTTGACTTTCCTGGAAAGGAATTTTGACAAGAGCTGCTTCACTGTTCTCATGAGGAATAGCTGTTTTGAATTTTAAAAAACAGTGGAATGGTACTGGCAGTTCTGTTGTTTTTTTTTTTTAATTTGAAAAAATATAAATTCAGTTGTGACTATATTGATCAGAAATTCGATTATTAGTTACAAGTATGTTGGAAAGTTCAAAAGGAATTATTATATAATAAATTAAGTTTATTTTATTGAGAAAAAATATTTCAAAGAATAGTCTTTGAAGAAGAAAATCACGAGAAGTAGGTCTGCTGTATGTTTTAGCATTTATTTTTGATGCTATTATACTGCCTAGAACTATTTAAGTTTGTGCCAGACCTTTGTAGAATGAAACCATTATGAAATTTTCTTAACCAATATTTTTGTGTTCCTTTCTAATTATTTTTAAGAGCAGTTTACAAACCTTCAAAGCAATTAGAGATTTTGCCCTTTCTTTTAAACAAACAGACTAACACAAACGATAATGTTCTATAATAATGGGGCTGTTTCATAGAAAAGCTGTCATTAATTCTTTTCTTCTAGGTAAACTCTACTTATGTAATTAGTACATTAGTAATCCAGTGTAAGTAGTATGCCCTGTTTGAATAAGTCAAGTTCAAGGACTTCCATTATAAGCTTTAATATCACCATGTTTCTTTTCTTCATAGCATTTATTTATATCTCTAATTACGCATTTGTGTGATTTTTTTTTTTTTGGTATTTTATCTAGATTGTAGGCATTGTGTGTTTTTATTCACCTTTGAGTCCTCAGTCTCTATCACAATGCCTAACAGTTACTAGGCTCTCAATAAATATTTATTCAAAAAATGGATGGCTAGATGTATGTACATATATATGCACATATATATATTTACGTATGTATGTATGTATGTACGTATAAACAAGTGGATGGATGGATGGGTGGATGGATGGACAGATAAAGAAAGGAAATCAGGAAATGGATAGATTATTTTGGACTGCTAGTATTGAAGAAGGCTTAATAAATGACCTGAAATTTAATCTGGGCTTTGAAAAGGCAGTAAGAGTAAAATTTCAATCCACATGTTAAAATAAACAACCTTTATTATGGCTTTAATTTTTTCCATTAAATGCAATCAAAGAATATTAGCCTCACAGCTTTCTTTTGCAACACATGTGGGTAAAGAAAGTATTGCTATAATAAGCAATGCAGTTAATTAAAAGAGGAAATGAAAATCATTCTTAAATGAATAGAGTCCCACTTCCTCTCTGGTTTCTTTTAATACTATGCGTCCTTGTACTATAAAATGTTTCATTAAAAATAACATTTTATTGGACGTGGTTCCATAGTGTAGTGGTTACCATGTCTGCTTTACATGCAGAAGTTCCTGGGTTCATGTCCCAGTGGAGCCACAGTCTATTCTCTATAGCCATGCCACCCTGGATAAGCCTGATGTCTGATCTCAGAAGCTAAGCAGAGTTGGCCTGGTTAGTACTTGGATGGGAGATCACCTAGGAAGAACAGGTGCTATAGGCATAAGTAATAATAAATAAAAGAAAAAACCAAACCTTCCTTTAAAAGGTAAAATTATGCCACATTAAGATGGGACATCACTTGTAAAATTCTTAATCATTTAGCAGGAAATGAAATGGGACATCTCTTGCAGAGTTAATCTTTTTAGTAAACCTAGTTTAGTTTTCTTCCCTCCTTTCTTTGGAAAAAGGCCCTCTCCCCCAAATCCTGATAATTGCCCTGGCAACTCAGATCCTCTAGCTACTGGTAAGGGTCATCAGCCCATTGTTAAGCAGAAATGGTGTGAAGCCAGGTAGTGCCCTTAAAGTCTGAGGGGGAAGGGACTTTAAGCCAAAGATCTTCCTTTTTACTCTTTAAGAAATGTATTAACCAAGCCTATTTCCCTTTACTCATTTAATAGGCAAATCAATAATAGAAATTAATAGATATATGATTTAAATAACGAGTTTATATTTTCTTTTCCTTGTCTGGGGACTGAGGTGGCACTTCTGCAGGAAAACCAAGACCCCACCCTGACTGAGGCAGAAAGGGAAAGAGCTCCATGAAACCCCTATAGGCAGGAACTATGGCCATTCTCAGCAGGAAGCAGATATGGAAGAAGAAACCTCCTGTCCCTCAACATCTATACTAATAATGAGGGGGTTCATGGCTCTTGGAAAAGAGGTAGGCAGGAAAGTTAGTCAGGGGTTTCAAGTCTGCCTGCAAAGACACTGAGGTCATCCTCTTAGAAAGGGTCCACCCTAATCCGCCCACAATTAAGCAAGCCAGAAGGCATTTTTTTTAACTCACACAAAGAAACCAGTAGGCAGAGATTTAGGTACCAGTTTAAGCCAGTCACTTGCACCTGCACAATGAAGACCCCAATGACCTTCAATTCACCTGAGTCTCATACCATCATTATAATATGATGCATATGCCCGGAAGTTCATTAATATCATTACAACAGACTGAATTCTGGGAACAAACATGCGCAGAAAGCAAAATGATGAATCACTGAGTCCTGTCAATCTTAGTTGTCAATCAAGGAAGCCCACCCCTCTAAGAAAAGTGGCCATCCACAGCAAAAAGGGATAAAAACTCTAAAGTCTTTGTTACCAGGCCTTTTGAGCCACACTTCTCTTGCTCAGGCCCGCTTCCACTTCTGGAAGTATACTTTCCCTTCTAATAAAACTTTTTTTTTCTACTGTATTTCGGTGTCTTGCTCAATTCTTTGTTCGAGACATCAAGAAGAACCTGGACACGTGCCGGGAGAGGACCTCGCTCTCTGGTAACAATATTTCCCCTTTCCACAGACCTACATGATGCATTAGGATTAGTGAGAACAAGAAACTATATTTTGATTTAGAGCTAAGGGACAAGTTTTGTTTGATTATCATTTATTCTGCAGTATGTCTGAAAAGGCAATAAGACTCAGGCAGCTGTTTCTCTTTCTCAACATACACAACTCAGCACCCACTGCCTTTTAGCGGGCCTACTTCATAACTGCGTTCCCTGCTCAGCCCCTGTAGATGTCTGGGTCTGCAACGTTTTACAGAACTCTCTTTCGATTACCACCTAGGTGATTATGTAACTCTACCAAGGATTCCTTTATTATGCATATCTTCACTCCTCCTTTTTCTAAATGTTCTCTCTCCCATGTACTTTTCCTGTCCTTTTCCAAATTTTTGCTTTAAGATTTAATTAGCCGATGTAGCAAATTAAAAAGTAATTATTGGTTTGCTTTTGCTTTTTCATCTTTTGGTTTTAAAAGAAGACTCTCCGTTAAATGCAATGTCAGATTTTTTCTTGCTCAGGTACTTCACAATATTCTCCTTAATCCTCTCCAGGAACAAAGAGGCTGAAAATAGCTTCTAGCCCCTTTCTATGCCAGCCCTGAGAGGATATTTACTTTGTCATTAGCTGTTACCTCAAATGTGCTCTTCAGCCTTCTCATTGCCATGCAGTTGTCACAGACATTTCTCCACTTCCTAACGCTTCCCCTCACTGGGCATGCTCCTCTTTTGTTGGTTATGTTTTTCTCTTATCAGATACTTGATTTAAAAGTGTATACAACCTAGACAAATTCGCCAGATGACACAGGATGACAAAAGAGTATGTTTTAAGAAAAAATGACTGGAGGAGGACATATTGTGCATCACTCCTGATTAATTGCCTTCGTTACTTAGCTCCGGCTACACAAGAGCCACATGCATTAAGAAATCTGTGAACTCTGCTCTCTTAGGACTATTTTTTGTTAACATTTGGAAAAATCAACATTACTTTTAGATGCAGAGAATACCCAGATAAAATTGAATGAAGAAAAGCAAAGGTCTTAAGAAATGTCTCAAAGGGAAGGAAAACTTAGGTTAAAAAAAAAAATTAAAATTTCATATATACACAGTCAATAAGAAAGGCAGCAAGACATGTGAAAGAGCGCTCAGTTCTGGTCCTGGTTAATCATTAATTAACTATGTGACTTTGGGGAAGTCACATAAATGTTTGGGGCACATTGTTATCATTTTCAAAATGAGGAGGTCATTTTAGATGATTTCCAAGTTATTTTCCAGATCTGAAATTCTATGATGCTAAGACAAAAGATATTATCATCTACTAATGCTATAATAATAAAATAACCTAAGCAAGTCTCCATCATCAGAATGGCTGGGTCAAATATTGCCTCCATTTTTTAAATTAACTTTTAAGATCTTTGGTCAAATTTTAACTTCCCTAAATCTCAATCTTCTCCTCTGTAAAATGGGAATTACAACAGTATCTATGGGATAGGGTTATTAGTAAATTAAGGAAAATAATTCACATAAAGCTTAATTATTGTGTCTGGTTAATTATTGTGGCTCAGTAGGCATGCCAATGTTACAAATTTAACAAACTACAGTTTTCTTGGAAACAACTAGGTAGAAAATAAATGTATATCTGTATGTATTTGCTTGATGAGTTTCAGAACTCCTAATATGATATTTAAAAATATATATATGCTAATAGGTAAAATCTAGTTAATTATGTTCCTCCTCCTAAATTGAGTGTCACAATTAATATGTCAGTCTAGTATACAGTGTAGTTAGGCAAGCTGGTCTAAGGTATCAGCTAAGCTCTGGATTTCATTGAGCTTCATATCTTTTGCCTTTGACAGCTTCTGGGCTTCTGGGGAGTTCACCTCAGACCCAGCTAGCCATCGTCTCTGTCACTAACAAAAATTTAGAATACATGTGGCAATGGATGATCCAGCTTCCGTAATTTGCAGTCTTTAACTGTTCACTAAAGCCAATCTGTCCTTAAAAATGGAAAGAGCACTTCAGGACCACAGAGCTTTGGTTTCCATGGCAACAGCATAGGTCAATAGCTGCAGTCACACCTTCACCAGCCTTGATTGCATCTGGCAATTTACCATACTCCGTGCTTCCTTTTGTTTAATCCTCTCTCATTTGCTTAATTCCTGTCTCTGTTGGGAGAATCACAAAATGCAAAACTACAGGAGCTGAATTTAAATTGAAAACTATGGAAGCCTAATAAGACACTGTAGAACATTGCTTATTTTATAACTCATGGACATGTGATTCTTGAAATCAAATCCTATACCCTGAGCCTCAAAATCTTTCTTTCCATAGTCTATTGTAGCTTGAAAATTTTTACTTGCAATACCCTATGGTTTTTTGAAAAATCAATGTCATTCTGCCTTCTAAGACCATATTGTAATAAAATGGATATTGGCTTTGTTAGGATAAAGTCCAAACACCTCCACCTGTCATACAAAGCCTGTATCATCTGACCTTTGCTTCCCCTTGCCCCTCTCCATTTACACTCTACACTTAAGTGGTATTTATCTTCTTTTAGGTCCTTGAATACACCCTATATTCTGGCCCTCACACATGCTATTCCTTCTTTTAGGAACATCATTCCCTCAGCCTCTGTCTGGCTATCTCTTATTATCCTTCAGGTCTCAGATGAGGTGTCATTTGCTGCAGGAAAGCTTTCTTAACTCGAAGCTTGGTTAGTTTTTTCATTATATTATATGCTTTTCTAACATTAGCTCAATACATTTTAACAGCCTGTTTAAGTATTGGAACTCCTTTATACTGTGTCAGTCCACTGAACGGAGAGACAAGGTCTGTTTCTGCCCCCTCCATCCAGTAACCCCAGTGCTCTCTCACTGTTTGACACATCACAGATATTTGATAAATACTTGTTGTGTGACTAAAATCACTTTACCCTACTAGACCATTAAAGTCATCTGTTATAATTATCATGACCTTACTGTTACAACTTTCTGTCTATCCCACTATAAGTATCTACCAAAAAGTATATTTGCAATCTTATTCTCTTTCACAAGGATATTAGTGTCTATCCATTCACTCAAAGTGGACAAATTCTAAAATCTCTGGTCTGCATATTTTTTATGATAAAGTCCAATAAACACTGATTTTTAGTTCCAGCTCAATGTAGCTATTCTAAAAAGTTTTAAAAATAAATAGCAAACAAATATATTGAAGTAAATTAAATAAGTAGCACTATTGAATCATATACCTATAATTATCAGACAAGTTTATTAGCCTGATGCCCAGCAGGCCCTGGACTCTTTCTTGCTCATACACACACAGTGTTATGTACATTTTAGAGCTTATTCCAAAGTCAGAGGAAGAGAGGAAAAAACACTGCTTTCCAAATGTGATACTATCTGGCCTACAGAGACAAATATTGTTTATTTGAGCCAGGCATTGATGTTGAAGAAGCAGCTACTCACTACATGATACTCTGATACCATATTATTTTGAGGCTGTTGTTTTAGACACTGGGACATTCTGAACTGTCAGATTTTGAAATTATTAGCAAGCAACCTGTGCAATGAATTTCCTATCTTCACCTCTGAGCTTTCCCCTATCCCATCACTAATTTTATCTATATTTCCGAGTGACACCTAAACCTGGACTCGTATTTGTAAGCTTGGCTCATGCTAAATTTCATGTCTGAAGGACACTGAATAGAAATAGGCAATAGATGATGAGCTATGAAGGTCAAATGCTTCAAAAAGACATTTGGGCAGGAAAGTTGATGTATAGGTGTCTAGATCGCTTAGAGAAAGAGTGTTAGGAAAAGGATCTTGGAGCCAAGGAAAAAAAATCATAAAATCGACTACACTGAATGGCTGAATAAGAGAAAAAGAACTGCAAAGGAGCCTAAGAATGGAAGAGGAGGAGCAAGAACATGGTGCTGCAGAGGGATCACATAAGGTAAGCCTTAAAAAGTGAATATTGAACTTATCACTCTCTGAATTTTAAAAGCCAACTAGTTGCTATTGCTTAAAAATATGGAAACAGGCATCATCTTCCTTTTCTTGATTTTTTTTCCTTTCTCTCTCCTACATGGAGCCTATTATCTAGTCTCCCAACTGTGTCTGATGTTCTCTGCTGTTATTCTTCTTGAGGTGGCATCATCTGGCTGCAATGATTGGAGTTACAGGGACAAAGCTTAATTGTATTAAAATGGCAAAGATAACTTATGGCACTAAATTTATACAAAAATCTTCCTTAAGAGTTCTGGTCAGATGGAAGAGTAGGCAAATGCTGTGCTCGTCTCCTCCCATGACCACATAAAAAATACAACTAAATTATAGAACAATCAACCCAGAGAACCATCTGAAGACTAGCTGAACAGAAGTCCTATAACTAAGGATATGAAGAAGACGTCACATTTAGACTGGTAGGAGGGGTGAACTGTGAAACGGGCTAGCCCCACATCCATGTGTGGTGTTTGAGAATCAAAGTATATCTCAGCTGCAGAGGTTCCCCCTTTAGGAGTGAAGGGTCCCAGCTCCACACCAGGCTCCCCAGCCCAGAGCATTAACACCCACAACATCTGGCTGTGAAAATCAGTGGGGATTGCAACCATCTGAGTGAGACAGAAGGCTGCTGGAAAACCAGGTGTCCACTTAGAGGGCCTGTGTGCAGACTCCCTAGCTCACAGGCATTCACTTTAGGCTCTGGGAGAGAGACAGCGGTGTCCCAGAGCCGTATAAGGGGACACCAAATTGTGTGGCTTTAGGGCCAGGGATAGAGGAACAGCTGCATTGTTCTTGTGTCAAACTCTTCTCTCACACAACCAGAAGACAGGTGCCATCTTTCCTATATTAAGCCTTCCTACCACTTGGTCAAATCTGAATCTGTATTAGCCTGGTTAACTCCACTTACTCCCTCCTGATGACTCCCTAGGACCTCATCCCACCCTACTTGTGCACCACCAGAGGCTTTTTAGACTGCAGTCTTGCACTGTACCCTTTCAGCACATGTCTGAGTCTTACAGGCAGCTAGCAGGACAGGCCAGGCCTGGGGGTGCCCTGTGCCTTTTGCTGAGCTGCCTCAGGCCTGGTACTGATGGCACCCAGCCTTGGTTTGCAGCATGGCCTCTCCCACACATCTGCAGATCCAGCACAGGCAGCTAACAACTGTGATCACTCTGTAGCTCCTACCAGGTAGCTCTGGGGTAGTCATAGGCAGTGGCTGAATTTGGCTTGCACCAGAGCCCTTCCGAAGAGGCCCCAGAACCCACACAGCAGCTGGCCAGCTTCAGACCACAATGGTGCACAACCCAATTAGCCCCATAAATGGCATACCCAAAGGATGGTCTCGGTAGACACCAGAGCCAGCTGAATCTGGTGGGATGAATCTGGCTCTGTGAGGTCAGCCCCTGCACAGCAGCTTATATGTTTTGGTTGTGACGTATCCTCACAGCCAGTTAGCCTGAGGGTTAATCCCACTCACTTATAAGCCATCAGTCAAGGCTCAACTACAAAAGGAGGGTACACACAACCCACACACGGGATACCCCTGAAGAACCCAGCTCAAGTGATCAGGGAGACAGTAGCACTGGGCCCCACAGGACACTTACTACATGAGGCACCCTGCCAAGACTGGGAGACATAGCAGATCTACCTGATACATAAAAATAAAAACAGAGAGGCAGCCAAAATGAAGAGACAAAGAAACATATCCCAAATGAATGAACAGAAGAAAATTCCTGAAAAAGAACTAAACAAAATGGAAGCAAGCAATTTACCAGATACAGAGTTCAGAAAACACTGATTATAAGGATGCTCAATGAGCTTAGTGAGAACTTTAACAAAGAGATAGTAAGCATAAAAAAAGACATAGAAACCATAAAAAAGAACCAGTTAGACATGAAAAATACAATAACTGAAATGAAGAATACACTAGAAGGAATCAATAGCAAATTAGACGAAGCAAAGAAAAAAGTGATTTGGAAGACAATGTAGCAGAAAACATCCAATTGAAAGAGCAAAAAGAAAACACACACACACACACACACACACACACAGTGAAAATATAAGGGAACGAAAAAAGATATTTCGTGAAAATAGAAACAAACAAACAAAAAATCTGTGATAGCAATACTTATACCAGACAAAATGTACTTTAAAACAAAGGCTATACCAAGAGACAAAAGATTCAATAATCCCATCTCTGGGTATTTACTAGAGGAAACCCAAAACACTACTTTAAAGGGAAATGTGTATCCATATGTTCATTGCAACATTATTTACGATCGCCAAGATATGGAAGCAACCTGGGTGCCCATCAATGGATGAATGAATAAAGAAGAGGTAGTACATATATACAATGGAATATTATTCAGCCATAAAAAAGAATAAAATCTTTCCACCTGCAACAATATAGATAGACCTAGAGGGTGTTGTGCTAAGTGGAATAAGTTAGGCAAGGACAAATGCTATGATTTCACTTACAGGTGGATTCTAAAGAACAAAATAAACAAACAAAACAGAAACAAACTCATAAATACAGAGAACATTTAGATGATTGCCAGACAGGAGAGGGTTGGGGGTGGGGAGCGTAAAAAAGGAGAAGAGATTAAGAAGTACAAATTGGTAGTTACAAATAGTCATGGGGATATAAAATATAGCACAACGAATATAGTCAATAATACTGTAATTACTATGTATGGTGTCAGATGGGTACTAGATTTATCAGGGTGATTACTTCATAAGTTATATAAATGTTTAATCACTATGTTGTACACCTGTAACTAATATAATATTGTATGCCAACTATTACTGAAAAAAATTAAAATTATTTGTAAAAGTACAGTCAATAATAATATAGTCAATAATATTGTAATAACTATGTATGGTGCTAGGTGGGTATTAGACTTATCTGGGCTGGGGGGGTCACTTCATAAATTATATAAATCTTTAACTTCTATGTTGAAACTAGCACAAAATAATATTGAATATTAGCTATAAATGAAAAATTTTAAAAAGACCTAAAAAAAGAAAACTATCCAAAGTAATTGCTCCTTCTTAAAAAAAATCTGCCTTAGTATACACTTGCATATTAGTGATGTTCAAAATAATATATGTAACTCTTCCTATTACATTACTTTCCAAAATATTTCAACAATTTCACCAAGAGTATTAGTCTTAAAGAAAAATTTTATTAATGTGATCAGCAAACATAAATGAGCTAATCTAAGCAGAGTACTGGCAATCAAGTAGTACTAGAAATCAAAAGAGAAAATGTTTCTGCCCTCATGGACCTCGTTTTCTAGGTAGAAAGAATAAATTATAAATAATATACCCACAAACACTTATCAATAATGATTAGTGCTATGAAGGGAACCAAAGAAAGGTAAAATGGGTCGGAATAGGAGGTTGTTTCAGGTTGCGTTGTCAGCTCTGAGTAAGGCGTCTTTCAATGGGAGAGCTGGGAGTGTGAGTATCTGGGAGAAGGACATTCAACTCCAAGAGAATATAATGACCCTAAATTAAGGCAGGTTTGAGGACCAGCAAGAAGGTTTGCAAAATACACAAATACACTTCCATGATGAGAGTATGTGCAATTATCAATGTATTCACTGGTAGACAATTATAATCTACATTCAACCAAGTTATAAAGGCAGACCACTTCTCTCTTCTTTTTGTAACTACTTACCTTCCTACTAGTTATGGGGGGAGAGCAGAAGTGTATGAAAGATATTGTTATTCGCTTTCTCTTTTTACTGTGCATACTCCGCATCCTTTGTCCCCCTCTCCTATTTCCTATTCCCTCTTCTCTCCCCGCTTCTCTCATTTCCACTTTCACCTTCACTTCTCCTCTTCCCTCTCCTTCCTCCTCCTCTTCTTCCTTCTCTTCTTCCTTTTTCCCTGCACCTCCTTTCAAATTTCTATCTCCTATCTGCATCATTTATTGCAATATTTCTCTGCCTTCGTAAAATATCAAAAATGAAAATTGTCCTTGAGAGATAAAGATAATAAAGTCTATCTTACATCTATTGTGAGCAGCAGTTTGTATCTGTGTTTTATTATTAGCAAAAGTAACCGCATTCACCACAATTAAAAGAGGAAGGATGTTGGGGGTGGGGGAAAGAAGACAGTAGCATCAAATACAATAAGTGTGGCTTTGCTATGTACTCATAGAAATGAGTCTAGTGACTCATAACTAGACTCTGTAAGACTATATGGCCAATATCCAGCAACAATGAGTACCTGGTGGTTGTCTTGACCTTGCTTTCAGCCTGCAACTTGAAACATTTCACTTCAATCTGTCTTATACTTCAACATAAAGGTAATAATAATAATATACCCCAATAATGAGGTAGAGTAATATACTCCAACCTACTATTGATCTCCACATCAAATGGGCTCTTGCTTAGGCCATTGAAAACCTTTCTTTTTGCCACCTCCCAGCTACTGCTCAGACCAGACACTGAAGGCTGCTTCTCTAGTTCCCACCACTCTTGCCACCTCAATGGAGACTCTCACTCTTCTCTTCTCACCTTTTTAGTTATTCTGGATTAACTCCCCTACTCCTTCTGGCCTGATGCCCAGTATCCTGCCAAGACATAAGCTCTGGTGGTATTTCTGTCAGGTTATTTTCAGCTCCCATAATTTGGTGCTAGATAGGCACGGATATTGATTATTCTAGCAAAAAAACTTCTTATTTGAGACTTTAAAATGATCATCTGCTCTAGGACCAATCTAGAAGTTGAAGACAAGATTAATCCTTTTCTTCTCTAGAAGGTGAACAGGAGCTATTTCTAATCTTTATGAATTTTCATCAATTAGTAAGTTACCAAACAATATTCTTCACTACCCTACATACTTCCATCTTGCCTCTTCCCAGTCATTTCTCAATCCAGTAACTCTTAAGAATGTAAATGTTATCACATCACTCCTCTGCTTAAAAACCTTTACTAGATTCCATTTGCACCCAGAATAAAGTCTAAGCCATACTAAGACCTATGAAAAGCTGCATTGTGTATTAGTCCCTTCTTCACCAACCCTTAAAAGAAAGCCACAATGGCTTTCTTTAAATTCCCAGAACACCATGCCTCGGATTCTTCCATGCCTCGGATTCTTTTCACATACTGGCCCTATCCCTGCTCATCACCACATTTACATGGATAACTAACTCATTTTCATCCTCAAGTCTCAGATTAAGTGTGTCATTAGAGAGGCTTCCTTTGACCATCTTATTAAAAGTCAAACCCTTTTCTCTACCCAACTCCATTGCTTTCAAAAACAGAAAGCTTTTTTTTTTTTTCTTCAAAGCACCTACTCTACATTTTTTATTTGTATCATTTTGGGTCTACTTGGGGAAATAAAAACCATACCAGTTTGTTTTAACATGGCAAACTGAATATAGGAAATTAGCAAAAAATGTATTGGTAGACTGAAAAGATGAAACGAGGAAACTGAGGTACCACAGAGATAGTAATTTCAGGGAATAGCCACCATGCCTAGGTCTGGGAGTTATCAGAACCTAGAAAGAGGTTCCCTGCGGGGCTAGGACCTAGAGCTCCGAGGGTACCATTTGTCTCCTGTCAGTCCCTCAAGAGTTTGGAGGAGGACCCTGTAGAGCTAGTTCTCAGAGGCTAAGGAGAGGGTGCTGCCTGGCTGGTGCTAGAATCTCTGACAGGTGCAATGAAGCTGATTCTGGGAGTGCTGAAGAAATTAGAAACTGCAAACAACTGGGGATGCTGGAGTAAATTACATGGCAACAGTACCTGCTTGGAACAACAGGAGCACAAATGGAGCAAGTCCCTTTTGCTTCCTGTCACCTACCAGTTTTCCTAAGTGCCCCCTATTGACAAAAGCTAATAGGGATCCAGATGGCAAAGGAAAAATGTAGTTTTCAGAGTACCAAGCAATTTGAGGGTGGGTTTAGAAATGAGATATCACAGCTTAAAAACTGGCATAGTATTTGTTTGTTTATTTATTGTCTTTTCTTTCCTACTAGACAGTTCACATTCGGGACCTATGTTTTGCTTTTTACTGTTTTGTTTTACTCCCTTCATGTGCACAATACATTAAGACATAAAAGGTACTCAATAAATATTGCTTGGATGGATAAATTTGTTAGATTTTTTCAAAACTACTTAGCAAAATGTACAATGCAATTCTTGTCAATTGAAGAATAATGAGTGCCTCATGTGATGATTTAGGCTTCGGGGCTAAAATGTGAATATGAGGCAGTTCTTACTATTTAGTAGTGAATTTAAGACATCCTCATACAACATACTTTAATAAAATGTTATAGCAAACATTCATATGTTTAAATGCCCAAAGAATTAAACAGGCAGCAAAATCTACAGGAGATGAGAAAAAAAAAAAAAGGTAAATGTAAGTTTGGAATAATTCAGAAGATTTATAGAAGTTATGATTAGAGGCAGGCTTGAGAGGGGGCAGACAAGCAAAACTGGGGAGGAGGGATGAGTCTGGCATGTTTTAAGATGATTCTGATGAAAGCAGAGAAGTGAGGGATTGGTAGAAACCACTGGAAAAGTAAGTTGGAACCAATTGTGGAAAATCATGAATTCTGGGCTTAGAATTAAGTGTATTATGTCTTTTGCAAAGAGAAGGTTTTAGGCAAAGGAATGATGTGGCCATTGAAAATATTTTCTGAAGAAAGTCAAGAAGGGTGGAGAGGATATTTAAAATTAATCTACAGTGATTCATATAGTGAGAAGGGTGGTGATAGATGAGACATAACGCTTCATCAGAAGAACTTGATTAATAATGACATCAGTACAGTAAAAGTCCCAGTGAATATTTATCCTCCAATAACTGAACTCAGTATTTTAAAAGTTACTATGAATCCGGAAGAATATATATATCTTCATCTTGAGAGACTTCAGAAGTACTAGGCTTCTGAAAATTATAATATTCAGACGTTGTCTCATTTCCATAGATATGCTCCTCAATGTTGGTCTGCCGCGTGTTCTCATATAGTTCCTTATTGGTTTCTTCTTTAGCTTCGGGAGGCCTCGTTTCCACATTTTCATAGTGGTCATATATGTCAGTCTCCTCCATAGCAGATTTGTGGCCTTGGCTTTGAACTGAGGTTTTATTCTTAGAACTGCTAACGTGGGGACCCAAGATGAGCGTTTTAGTATAGTCTTTTTTCCTGCTTCTTCTTTGCAAAAACCTTGGTAAGGTAAATTGTGTTTGGTTACGGTGTTTCCAGTGCCAAACACACCCAATTCCACAGATCACCAACAGTAAAAGAAGAGAAATTCCTATAGGAATGGCCATTGAAGTGTTTCCACAGCTTTTCAACATTTCCACACAAGCAGTGTTGTTTACTGGTATGGTGTAGCCCTTAATGAATCCACAGGTACAGACCAATGTAATTCTGTGTAGGGTACAGTTAAAAGGTAATTTCGGAAGCTCTTCCAGGCACTTCTCTTTCAGATCTGAAAAAACATGATCTGGCAAAGTCCTGATGCAATTAGAGGAGAGATTGAAGAACCTTAGTTTTGGAAGATGATTCTCGTTGTATTTGATGCTTTTTACATTATAACCATTAATGTATAATTGTACTGTGTCAGGGGGGATTTTAATCGACTCCAATTTCTTTTCTGTCTGTGAATCACAGAATGAAGCAGAAATGAGTGGAAGATAATAGCAGAGTAGAAAACTCAAGAAAAGGAAGGTTGAATGATTTGCCATCCAGAAGCCTGCTATAAATTAAAAACATATTATTAATTGTATGTTTATTAAATTAGCATAATAAAAATTCTACCTATACATTAAGCACCAGCATTTAGTGAGTTCATGCTTCAAAACAGAATATAATACTAGCTGTTAGAAGAAGATAAAAAGATTTAGAAGAACATGTCCCTGCTCAAGCCTGAGTGATTTCATTACTTAGATTTCAACATGGTTTTTGACATTGGCTTATAATTTTCAAGTAAAAGACGACACTGTGAACACAATAAGAAGAATGGGAAAAGAGCATACATTTACAGTCACTTCCATTACCTATCGCCTCCTTTGTGAAGCCTGTGGCGTGGTCAGGGACCATGTCTTTTTCTTAATCACTCCTTCTTCTATAGTCCCATATTAATGAGTTCCTTCTCTATTATGGAATGATAATCTAAATTACAGAAAATTGTTTATCTTCCTACCTGGATAAATGGTGGGCAAGGATCAGGTCTTTTCATTTTTATATTCCTAGAGACTAGCAAAGTACCTAATACAGAAAAGGCACTCAATCAATATTTATCAAATTAATGATTCAATAAACAAATGACTCAAAATCTTAGCCTCTAATTGCTTGTCGATAGTTTAAAACTCAAGAGATGTCTTCTAAAGGGTATAGTTTATATTTAAAGGAAGAAAAGAGCTCTGTGGCATAAAATAAAAAAAAGCCTTCCTATTACCAGTCTTCCCACACCTTCCAGGAAATAAATTCTATTCATTTAAGATAATTTTAAAGTGTTTTCTGTTAATGTTTTAAAATGGCAAAGAAGAAACAGAAATCGTTCAACTAGACTGAATATTCTATTATGATTTTATCAACAATATTACCGTTGTGTGTTTTCAGCTTAGCCTCAGAAAGAGTTACTGCCAATAGGTGTTTTTTTGTTCATTTTGTTGAGATATAAATGGCATATAACATTGTATAAGTTTAAGATGTACCACATTATATATATTTGATGTATGTATATATTGTGAAATGATTATTACATTAAGATTAGTTATTCATCACCTTACATAGTTACAATTTTTTTCTTCTGATGGGAATTTTTAAGATCTACTCTCTTAGCAACTTTCAAATATACAATATTATTAACTATAGTCATCCAATATTGTTAATAGTGCTTGCGAAATCATCATCATCATCTATTGAATGTCAACATCAATAATATTTTGTTAAAAGTTTCTTTTGGGTCACCTTCTAAACACCTTTACATGAATTATCTCATTTAATCCTACAGCTGCCATACGAAATAGATACTATTGTAATTCTTATTTTATGGATGCGAAAAGACAGGATTTAACAGGTTAAATAACTTCCTTAACAGCTAAGAAGATACTAAACAAGATTCAAGTAAAGTTTGCCCCAAAATATTATTCTTACCCAAATTTCTGTAAATGCTGTCAAGCACATCTGTACTTAATTTGTATAGCTTGATCAGCTCTGAGGTTGTTGAGGGCTGGGAACCTTATGTAGTTATATTACCAGCACTAGTACTGGTAGTTATTAAATATCTAGTTCATTAAATAACTGTTAATGAATGAGCAACCTGCATTAGGATAACAATAATAACAATAAACAGGGAAAAAGAAAGCCCATGAACTTGTGCCCTGCTTTCAGTGAGTTTTCTTGTTTGATACTAAACTTTCCCAAATTTGTTCATGGTTAGAATATACCAACATGCAAAATTTCAAGTTGTCATTTCACATTAAATACCAAATTGAATATGAGATTCAGTCAATTTATAAAATGTATTTGGTAAAACTATAGAAACAGATATCCCGGATCTAGACATCTTTTAATCTCTTTGGAACTTTGGTAGGGTCCCTCCTCTATAAGGCCAGGCACACTGCTTGTGTTTGAGGGCAAAGTTTTGGCAAATGACTTTAGCCATTAGAAATGCATTTCCTTTTTGAAACAGATAAGAAGTGGTCATATTTAAGATATTTTATGGTATAAATACTTATTTAAGTGATTATTTGCCAGCATATTTGAGCTAAATTTCAAAATCAATTGAAATTAATCATATTTTCAGAAGACCTGAAACCAAAGCGGGGAAGGCCAATTATTGTCTCCTGAAAATAAATGCTCTCTCAGTTTTCAAGAGGAGAATTTATTTTTACTATTCATGATCTTCTATATAAAGTAGACATTCTAGTACATTCCAAATATTAAAATTGTCGAAGAAGTGTTCACTGAGATAAAGACAAGGCTTTTTAAAAGAAAATAAAGGTATCCTTTTCCTTTCTTCAAAATAACTTACTAGGAAAAACTCTGCATGACAAAGACCTACTAGAATAAAAAACATACGTTAAACAAAAGCACTTCGATTATGGTTTCACATCTAAATAAATTTCGTTTCACCCAATGTGGAAGAAAACTGTTTGTTTTGGTTTCAGAAAACAGTTCCAACAGGTTACTTGTTATTCCTTTGGCTTAAAATTACAAATTGTTGATAAACTGGAATTTTCAAAGTCAGATGCTGCCCTTCTGTTTGGAAACAAGGTGACAGCAAAGCTTAATCTTATACTTGTGATCATATGTACTTAAAAAGAAACATTGACAGCATCTTCAGTTTGTAAATTTTTTCCCTGTCATCCCCTAAGGTCACCAAAAAAAAAACTGTGTTTAGTAAGATTTAAAAAAAAGTCATTGATTGTTAAAAATGAACTTGTTTCTTAAAGTTTTTCATTATCTACACACCTTAAATCAGGTTTTTACTTACCTTGAGATGGGTATGCCTAGCTCTCTTCTGTTCTTTTGATTATGTTTTAAATGTGCTTTGGTTTAGGACTTGTTCCTCTTTTTCATTTTGGTCAGTTACTTCCTTCTTTACCTCCTCCTTTCAGATTATTTCATACTTGCAAAGTTTCCTGGCTCTACAGGAAGTTCTTAACAGATGCATCAGAATTAAGATAAATGGTATAAGTTTGGAATAAGGAAGACTAGCTCTTCATCTTCATCAAGTAATACTTTTCCAACTTTATCAGAAAACTATGCGTAAAACCTATTTTTTCTTTTTAATTTGAACAATGTTTGCAGTCCTCATTGTTTCACTTGCACTTCAGTTTTTAGAAAAGATTTTTAAATGCAGTAACACACAAGTCTTGTTTGTTGGCTTGTTTGATTGCTAGAACAGTTCTTTCAAATACTATGTCCCAATGCCTCAGGTTACATCTATACTTGTAAAGCCAGTGTTCCAAATTTGGTTCAGAAAGTGTTAATATTCTTTTAAATTGATGGTAAGAATTTCCAAAAGTATATTCTGAGTTGGACTACTCCTGGGATTTTCTAGTAGGTCTTTCATCAAGTAAATTCAGGAAATACTGCTTACTTGGAGATTCATAGGCACTCAACATATTAAAGACTGAGCCGTCCTACAGCAAGCAAACAAAACAAAACCAAATATGAAAGAAAAAACTGTTTGACTTTGTTTAATAATAGTAGTCAACATATTCCTAGCACAAACTATATCTTCTAAATCCTTTGTGTACTACTCAGTAAATTCTGACAGGATAGGACTGTTTTTTGTCCTACTTACAGGGAAGGGAGTGGAAACAGAGTGGTGAACTAATCACACACCTAACGTGGCCCGGCAGTCTGCCCCCAGCACCTATGAGCTAAACCACTACTAGCTGGCTTGCTAGGGTGAATAATATTTCCAACACAAAACTGTTATTTAACAACATCTCAGAGATTAACTCTGTAGGGTACGAAAATGGGAAATGTTGAATTAGACACATGAGATGATAAAGTGATGAAAATTTTACCTTTTATATGTACTGGAACTTTTTCAACCAGAGAGAATTAACTTTTTGTATAAGGTGGTTTAAAAGAAGATGATTTAGTTACTGAAATACCAATTGGACATTATTAGAACAATAACATGAATATAAATTAGGCACTGACATTGTGCTAATGCCTTGTGCTTGTAACAGGGATGCAAAAATGAACAAACTTCCCTGTAGCACCTAAAGCCTAGTGAAAGAGGCTGCTGAATTCACACATCATTTCAGATCACAGTTGTAAGGGCTAAGAAACACATGATTATGCACAGGGGATAGTGGGAACAAGGAAAAGAGGCATCCAGCTCAGGATGGGCAGGGAAGGAAAGACGTGAGCAAAGCCTCAAAGAATAAGAAGTCGATCGAGGCAGAATAGGAGTTTTCCAGTGTATTTAACTGCAATATTAACCACCCTTCCAAATAATCACACACATACACACACACATACGCACACACACACACACAATCTGCATGTAATATAATAAATACAATGTTCATATAAAATTATGCGATCTACTCTAGAAGTCAGGAAAACTGGATGCTCATCCAGGTTTTGCCCTTTTAAACTTAAAAAAGTTATTTAACCCTTCATCACTTTAGATTTCCTACAGATAAAATAGTGGGATGTTGTCTGTCCCTTTTCCCTAGATAGAAATTTTCTTTTCAGTCATAGATATAACCATTCCTTGAGTTTGTAGAAGAAATTGTATATATATTTAAAATAGAATTATTATATAATTATCTTGTATGGATCAGGTATTATGTCTTGAGTTCTCTGTTTTCCTATTTTCTTATATTTGGCCTAGCAAGGCACCTTTTTATTGTCTTTTATAGTTGCCTTTTTAATCACAGCAATTATGCCTAGGTTTCCTTTTTCTGCTTTTCCTTCTACAGTTGTGTGATTTGGGTAGCAGAGGGCCTAGGAGGTAGTTTACTGTACTACAGTGTAATTTGGACTGGTCAGTTTATATCCAAATAAACTTTCCTCTCCTGTTAATTGATAATTAGAAACCACTTTATTTAATTGTGATTTAAATTCTTAGCAATATCTTTTGTGTCAGTTAATATGTATTTATTTTCACTGTTTCTTTTTCAGACATTGAACTGAGTAATATTAGTGAAGGTAGACATGGACAAATATTTGTGTATGTGGATTTTGTCATCTGAAAGCTTGTTTGACTAAAAGCATTCTTCTTGATTGATCTGTAAGGGGCTCCAAAACTTCATGCTAGTTAAGGGCATTTGGGGAACTTGCATTTTAGCATAAGACGTTATGTTACCTCGGAAAGGTCACACACACACACACACACACACACACACATACACACAAATTCATTAATACTGTTTGGTGTATGAGACTAACCAAATAGCAACTAGAGCTTTAATGGAATGAGTGACTGCCTTCCAACTAGTAGTCACTATGTGGGTCAAAGAGTTACGAAAATTTTTAAGTGAGGAAATTGAGCAACTGAAGGTGAAGAGAGAACACATGAAGGAGAGGTCAAATGACACCATTGTCACTGTAGTTATGCATAGGGACAGTCCTATTACCTGACAAACTTAAATACTATAATTTTTTTTTTTAACTGAGGCAACCCTTGGTTGTCCTCACAAATTGCAAGGACTTTGTCAGCTTATTATTATGTTTTACACCTACCTACAACACCTAGTCTTCCTAGGTGGTCTCCCATCCAACTACTAACCAGGCCCAACCCTCCTTAGCTTCCAAGATCAGACAGGATCGCGCTTGTTCAGGGTAGCATGGCTGTAGACCCTTAAATCCTATAATTTTGAGGAGGTAGAAGATGGATTTTACTAAAAGAGATCTCAGATATTTAGTTAAGGAATTCATTTGTAAACATGAAAGTCAATCAAAATCACTTATGAAACTTTTTAAAAAAATACAAATACCTAGAACCCTGGGGATTCTGCTTCATTAAGTCTGGAGTGGGATCCAGGGATCTTTATTTTAAAAGTTAAGACCACTAAGTAATGCCACCCTGAACAAGCTGGATCCTGTCTGATCTCGGAAGCTAAGCAGAGTTGGGCCTGGTTAGTACTTGGATGGGAGACCACGTAGGAAGACCAGGTGCTATAGGCATAAAAAATAAATAAATAAATAAAAATGAAAAAATAAAGACTTGTAAACCGACAAGGTCCTTGCAATCTGTGAAGTCAACCAAGGGTTGCCTCGCCTAAAAAAAAAAAAAAAAAAAATTAAGACCACTATCGAGTTAGAGGAATGGGAGATGGTACAGACTACAGGGGGAAGATTTTTACGTTTCACTTTATGCTCTTTTATACTATTTGATCCTTTTTTTCCCTATTAATATGTACCACTTCTATAACAAAAACAAACATTGAAAACTCCCTAGATGATTTTGATCTGTGGTCAGGTTTGAAACAAATGAACCCTCTGAGGTCCAGATAAGTTATATGAAGTTATGATATCCATTCTAGGAAGTAAAAATTAGCCTGCATATCAAAACTCAGTCCCATGCTGACCCAGTACTTCTCTACTATACCACACTATCTCCATGAGGAATAGATGGAAGGAAAGTCCCTTGATGTCCCCCTCAAGAGTCTAGTCCCATCCGACCCCCCAACCCTCACACTAAGTTGGCATATAGATAACAAGAAGTTAGGGAGAAGAAAATGGGAGAGGAGAACTCATCAGGGATGCCATAGGGAGTAAACTATGAAAGATGCTACCCTATTGGTTGACCGTTTTAAGTTGTGAAACTTGCCACCTGGAACACTTGTCAGGCCTAAAGAGAGGTATTTTTTTGGGTTCATTTTTATAGTTCATTTTTCAACTTAAAAAGTTGGATTATAGTCCGGAACTGAAAAAAAAGAAAAAAAGAAAGACAAAGATAAACAAAATCAAAAGTCTCAGGAATTTCACTCCTAGGTATATACTCAACAAAAATGAAGATCATTTCTGTTTATAATTAAGCTTTATGCTTAATATCCCAAAGCTCTAGAAACATTCCAAAGATCCATGAACAATACAATGGGTGAAAAGAGCGTGGCAAATCCATGCAGTGGCATACTGTAGAGAAAAGAAAAAGAAAAGAAAAGAAAGCTACTGATAAACACAAACAACATGGATGAATCTCACTAACATAATGTAGAATAAAAAAAAATGTACAAAAAGTACATATTGTATGATTCTTCTCAAAATTATGTAAAGCTTATCTATGAACGCATGATGGTAGAGGGCAGAAGAATGGTAGTTGCTATAGACTGGGATGTGCATAAGGTAGACTTCTCAGATGCTAGAAATGGTCTATATCTTGATCTTTGTGGATTACAAGATATATCTATATGTAACCATTCTTCAAGTTGTCCATTTAAGATTTTTGCACTATATGCAAATTATTTCTTAATTTAAAAAAAGAAATGGGGAATGAATAGTGACAATTATTTTAAAAGTCATGAAAAATTGAGATAATTAGATAAATGGTTTTATTCATACAGATTATCATCTTCTTTGGTAAGGTGATCTACTAGTTTGAGTAAAGAAATACCTTGCTAAACTCTAGGTAGACTTGCAGTTGAATGAATTCGAATTTTATCTGGAGATTTCTAAGCCAGGAGGTTGGTAGGGCTGGTGGTAAGAAAGAGGGGTGTTTTTAATGAATTTTGAGTTTTAGTCGAGTCAAAGCAGGGAACGTCTACTTTCTGAGATCATAAATATAGTCTTTCACTGGCACACCTAGACTTACATAAGGGATGTATAGCTAAAAAATCATGTTCAACCTACATAGGTATAAAGCAATTTTGCATAAAAGAAATAATCCTGGCATTATGGGCAAATAACACAACTTCTCAGTCTTGCTTTCTTCATCCATAAGATAATAATGGACTGGGTGATCCCTGAGGTTCCTTCAAATTCTACTAAGTACAAATGAACAATATAAAAATGGTCATCACATTTAGAAGAGGATGTTTGGAAGTGGTTTTCATGCTTAGTGTATACTTCCTTTTAGCTCAACACCCTTTTTTCATCATAAGTCTTTCCTAATTGCTAGGCAGTTCAGATAACATAACTTAAAGCTTGCTTCAACTTCAGTCCAAAAACACTCTTTCTCCTTCCGTAAATTCTTGCCCTTTTTATATTCCTTCGGAATAAAAATTAAAAAAAAAAAAAAGAGCATTGGTAAAATTGAGTAATTAACCAATATAAACAAAATGAAAATATTTTACTTCTTCATGAATAAAATTGAAAGCTGCATAATTTAGTATTCCTATAGCAGAACACTATTTATCTTAGACTGAGAACACAATTTCACAAGTCAGATAACTGATAAACTATTTCAACAGGTTTTTGTTGTTGTTCATCTGAGGAGGAGAGTACTGTAAACTAGGATTAATAACAGACACGAAATCTGTTATTGTTTGATTCTGCCAAGTTCTTCAGTAAATGTTGAGAGGCATAATAAAAACTTCAAAAATTTTAAGTAACTGGTGATATTTTGAAATCTCACACTGTAAGCAGGCTGGTTGTAGGAACTTCTAGGTAACAGACTATGGACAGCAAGATCTCTATTACCATTTCAGACCCTACAGCGGGTGGAAGCTGAGTGAGGAAGCTAGCTCACCAGAGGAAGGTATTACTCTAAACCCTTTACGACCCTGAATGGTCTCAGTTGTACATTGTTTCTGAATGAGAAACTAAGAGAGGCAGAGAACAGTAACTGCTTTAGAGTCACTTTTCTTTTTCCAGACTGGGATGGTGCCCTGTATAATTTTATTCCCATAGTAGTAGAGGGTGAAGAAAACAAAACAGACACTAATAGAGTGAGTAGGGGCAGAGACCTGTCTAAAAGAGTCCGAATAACCAGGGGAAACACACTTCAGAAGACAACCGATCTTCAGACGAACATTTGTGAACATTCACTCAGAACTCGAGAGTATTAGTGTGGAGTATAAATGGTTTATGGTCTCAGGCAAGCCGGCATGATGCTCCAGCTAAACCCATTTCCCTGTCACCCATTTCCTGTGCTTCCTTATAGACTACAGCCTTGTCTTTAGATATATCGACAATAGATCAGGCTAACGCCATGTTGTTCTTTCTTAAGAGCCATCTCTCTCATCGTGATAGGTTCCTTTTATAAGTTAACTTATCTGAATTTTAAGACTCTCTCTTCCTCTTCAAAGACTATCACTATCTCTAGTATTAACTAGCTTGGGCTGGTCATTCAATCACAGAGAGCATCAGTTTATTCATTTTTAAAATGGATTTTAATGGGTCAATGGTTCTTAAATTTAGTTGTATATTAGAATCTCCCAGGAGCTTTTAAAAATATTGATGCTTAGGTTCCAGACTTCAAAAAAAAATTTTTTTTTTTTAATTTCTGAAGGCATAACTCAAACATTAGTAGTTTTTAAAAGTCCCCAGCAAGTCAGTATTGAGAACTTAGGCCTCTTTTGAACTAATATCCTATGACTCTGCTGTATGATCTTGAGTAAACCACTTAACTCTTTAGTTTTATTCACTATAAAATGGGAACTTGATAGTGTTACAAGAAAAGAAAATCTGCAAAGTGCTCAAAATTCATCAGAGAAATGCATATTATTAAAAACTCTCATGAATTTGCATGTTGGTTAAAATGATACTAATAGTTCACACTGATTGCACAATTGTGCAGGTATCAGACTATTCCCTAATCCTTTTACGTGGATTTTCTTTTTAATTCTCACAACAAGCATAGGACTGGATATTTTTCACTAGTTTAGAGATGAGGAAACTGAGGCATAGAGAAACTAAATTACCTACCCAATGTCATACAGCCTGTGCTGGAGCTTGAGTTCAAAATCAGATGATGTGAGTTGAATCCAGAGCAGGTGCTTTTAACCTCTATACTACTATGAACTCCTTTCTTACTCTTGAATCATGTAATTGAATTCCTGTGAAGTCCCAGATTAAAATCTGCTTTATTCCAAACAGGATACAGTCAAATCCCTATTTGACCTGAACTAAAGATGGTAGCCCTGACCGTTGGGGGTTGGTAGATTTGAATGGCTAGAGCAGACCTCTTGCTTGGGTTTTAATGAAGTATGAGGAGTTTTAGTAAGTAATGGAGGAGGTATAAAAATGAGAGACTGAGATGTAAGATCATGAAGCCCATGATTGTTCTTTCTGTACAAGTCACAAAAGGAAAGTGATATGTGCAAAACAGGGCCTGAGTGTGGTGATCCTTGTTACTATTAAGAAGAATGATGAAAATTATCTTATGTTAGCTCTGACCAGACTTAGTTCTGTTCTAAAAGTCGTCCCACTTTTCTGTATATACGAGGACATGTCTTTATTCTAGATCACATTATCTTTTGTCTGAACATTTTACTGGTCTTTATTCTACCCTGATCTTCCTACAATACTATAACCTTAAAGATGACAGAGTGATATTTCTCAAAAATAAATCAGACACATCAGCCCCCTGCTTAAGATTCTTGAATGGCTTCCTATATTGTTAGAATTAAACTCTAACCCTTACTAGGCTTTTTGTGATCTGGCCCCTGCCCTTTGCTATTATCTCCTCCAGCTTCCTCCCTTACTCACTAGACCCAGACACATTTGCCTTCTCTCTAATCCTCCAATACATCCAGTTTGTTTCTGCCTTTAGGAAGGGAGCATTAGCTGCTCATTAACACATTGTTATTCTTCCAGATCTTCCCATGCCTCCATCTTTCTGTCATTCATCCTTCCTAAATGTCCCCTTCTCTGCAAAGGTTTCTTTGACCATCTCAGTCTGAAGTTAACCCCTATACACACTTTTACTCATTCTCATCCCTACACATGCTCTCATTCTTTTTCACACCATCGTTTTGTTTTTGTTATAGCAGGTAGTGCTATCTAATACTTTCATATATATTTCACTATTTTACTCACTCCCCTACAGTGTTAATTTCATGAGAACAGGGACCATGTCTTATTCTGCTCTATCTATTGCAGTGTCTGTCATGTCATGTGAAAGGGGTTCAGTAAATGTTTGTTGAGTGAATAAACGAAAGAAATAGGGATCATTCTGGGTTACAACAATAGATATTCTTGGTGTTAAACACAAATACACACCAAAGAGTATGTAAAACATTTATACACACACATCTGTATACCACACACACACATACAGGCACCACATATAGTTTAGAAAATAATGACAAAATAAGCACTAATGTATCACTACTTTGGAAGTCTCAATTTGTCCCATCCCCTTACATTATCCTCTCTTATCTCCAAAATAACGATCCAGGTTTTTCTGTTAATCCATTTTTGCTTTTCTTTACCATCTATGTATGTATCTCTAAGTAGTTTTGCAAAACTGAGAGCAAGCACAGATAATGTACACATGGCAAGATCCCTATTATTAGGTTAAGGTTCTCGGGAGAGCAGAAGCTGCATTGAGCCATGGGACCACAGTAAATGAGAACATACAAAGTCCCTCCTGCTGAGCTAAGGTATCAGTGGGACAGGTCTAGAAAGTGCCATGAGAATGTACAGCTCATCATCATGCAGCTGTTAGGGCTCTAGTGTGAACAAGACACAGATGTCTAGTGGAGACAATGTCAGAGCCAGCTGTACTTTGTATTTTTTGCTTCTAAGTGTGGCCTTTAGGTGTGGGTCAAAAAAGAGCATTTTTGTGGGGGTAAAAAAGGCCTTCATGTATCCTGGAAGCATGTTATCAAGACAAGCCAAATGCAGGAAAGTATAAGGGCCAGACTCATTGAGACTTTCTTTCCTTAGGCTTAAAAAGGTTACAAAATCTTGGTGATTTCTTGTAAAACTAAACATACCCTTACCATGCAATTCAGCCATCACACTCCTTGGTACTTACCCAAAGGAGTTAAAAACTTATATCCATACAAAAACCTGCACAAGGATGTTTATAGTAGCTTTATTCATAATTGCCAAAACTTGGAAGCAACCAAGGTGTCTTTCAGTAGATGAATGGATATATAAACTGTGGTACATCCAAGCAATGGAATATTAGTCAGTGTTAAAAAGAAATGAGCTATCAAGACATGAAAAGACATAGAGGAAGCTTAAATACTTATTACTTAGTGAAAGAAGCCAATCTGAAAAGGCTACATACATACCGTGTGATTCCAACAGCATGCCATTTTGGAAAAGGCAGAACTATGGAGACAGTGAAAAGATAAATGGTTGCCAAGGATTGAGGGAGGGAGAGGATATGACTAGGCAGAGCACAGAGGGTTTTTAGAGAAGTGAAAATACTCTGTATGATACCATAATGATGGATAAATGACATTATACATCTGTCCAAATTCATAGAATATACAGAACCAAGAATAAACCATAATGTAAACTATGGACTTTGGGTGATTATATGTCAAATCTAGATGTGTTAGTTATAACAAATGTACCACTCTGGTGGGGGATGTTGACAATAGGGGAGGCCCTGCATGTGTGGGTGCAGGGAGAATATGGGAAATCTCTGGATCTTCCCCTCATTTTTGCTGTGAACGTTAAACTGCTCTAAAAAAAAGTCTTAATTAAAAAGGTATAAAATCAGCTTCAATAGAATCTATTACTTGCAACTAAATGTTTGACTGACACACTACACATTTACTTTTATTTTTTTATATTTTACATATTATATGTTTTTAGACTATCTTAGGACAGGTTTTATTGGATGAGTTTTGGAACTCTTCTGCTGCTAAGGACATAGCCATAACTCAAACTGGCTTATACAAAATAGATTCATTGACCTACTTAACTGAAGAGTCATGAATTTAATTTCACTGGTCATCTATTATTTCTCAAACTGCCTAGTAAGTACATAGATGCTCATTATAATAATTTGCATAGATTCTTGAATATCTGAAATACTTCAAAAATAAAATTTTAAAAAAATTTAAAGAACATGAAGTGATTGCATCCAGCAGCTCAAGAAATGTCATCAGTACTGGCCTCTCCTTCTCTTGGTTGGCCCCCTTTCCTCCACAAGCTCTCTCCAGGTAAAATCCCCTGAAGCTCCTGGCTTGCCATATTTACAGCTGGCAGTATAGTGGCAAGAGTGCCAATCTTCTCAATAGTTCCACAAGTTCCAGAATTGACTATTGGCCTGAATCAGGTTTCAAGTCAATCCTTGGAAGAACTGTTTGGCTAGAGGTATGTGATACTTTGATGGGTTAGGCCGGGCTTGCATGCCCCACAGTAGCTAACTGATCAGGCTAACCACTTCTCTTCCCCTGCTGATGTATTGTTTACTAAAGGATATTGTGGTGTTTTGACTAGAAAGGGAATAGATCCTGGGCAGGAGAAATACAAGTGATCATATCTGTTCTTGAAGATTATGCAAAGGAAAAAAGACAGCGATGGGATACTTTCCTCAGAACAAAGAGAGCTATTTCTTGAGCTGTCTCCAAAATTCTGTTGAGATCCAAGAGCAGCTCTAAAGAAGAATTATTGTCAATAAGTTATTGAGAAGTACCAACACTGCCCTACTGGTAGTAAGAGGTAGTGGAATTATATTTGTTCCAATAAAACTAATATTAATACTGTCCCCTTTGACAAAGATTCTCTCCTGACTGAACTCTAGCTAGGCTTCTCTGAGACCTTTCTTAAGTAGACCTCAAACTTGGCCTGTGAAGACCTGAACAAATACTAACACAGTTTGTAATAGCTCAAGACTGCACTCCTAGGATGACCCTCACCCTTGACCCCCTTAAAGAACCTGCCTGAGAAAATCCAATGCTGCCAAAAGAATTTACTGTCTGGTCCAGCCAACAAATGAAGAGAGAGCCCGTTTCCCAGTCTCTGTGAGAGGTAGGACCCTAACTTTAATAAAGGCTGGTAAACAAACCCCAATGGATTTTGTAAAGACCCCTTCCTGCCTTTTGTAAGTTCTTACTTTTCTGACCCTACTGGCTCCACTTGCCGCCCCTTCAACCTCATTTTCATTTTCCCTTTAAAACACCAAGTCACCTCCATATAAATCAAAATTAGTTCAGTTCATACTAAACTACCTTTCCTATTGCAATAGAATATTAATGATCATATAGGCATACCTTGTTTTATTGTTCTTCGCTTTACTGTGCATCACAGTAAATGTGCTATTTTTTACAAATTGGAGGCAAGACTCTACACCAGCAAAAAGATTATGACTTGCTTTATCGTAATACTTGCTTTATTGCAGTGGTCTGGAACTGAACGTTCAAAATCTCAGAGGTATGCCTGAAATCTGACCATATCACTTTACCTAGTGTCCGGCTTTGTTTATCTTTGACACCTGTATCACCAGTAGGGAGAAAAAAAAAGAGATTAAATGACTTCAGGCTCCAGGAGCAAATATTTTAGAGCCCAAAATCTATAGAAGATTGCCCTCTACTGGTTAAAATCTTGGGTTGGCAATATGCTTTTTTCTTTTTCACACCCAATTCCTGTATACAAGTCATCACTATCTTTGTTATAAACATGACTTCTGTGCAACAGATCATTAGAAACCATGATACTCAGGGGTGCCAAAATTTGAGCAGGTAGTATGGCTCACCATCCTAGTTGATTTTCTCAGCTGTCGGTAGACTGCCTGAAAGCACTTGTCTACTGTTAAGAAGACATCTTTATAATCCACCTTAGACTGATAAAACAAACTCAGAAACCAGTGAGCTACTCCATATAAATGCAGCAAGTCGTCCTTTACATCATAATATTATAGTACCAAGAAAGTTTGCTGATGAAAATTTATTTTTAAGTTTATTGAAGTGTAACTGATAAATTATAATACATTTAATGCATACGATACGATGATTTGATGTATGTATTCATTATGAAAGGATTCCCACAATTGAGTTAATTAACATGTCTATTGCCTCACATATTTACTTATTTTTTGGTGAGAAAACCTAAGAGTTATTCTCTTAGCCAATTTCAATTATGCAATACAGTACTGTCAACTCTAGTCATCATAGTATACATTAGATTCTCAGATCTTATTCATCTTATATCTGAAAGTCTGCACTCTTTTTCCAATCTCTTCTCATTTTCCCCAACTCTCAGCCCCTGGCAACCACCATTTTACTCCGTTTCTAAGAGTCTGACTTTTTGTTAGATTTCACATATAAGTAATACCATGAAGTATTTGTCTTTCTCTGTTGGGCTTACTTTAATTAGCATAATGTCCTCCAGGTTCATACACGTTGCAAATGATAGGCTTTTCTTCTTTTTTTAGGCTGAATAATATTTCATTGCATACATATACCACATTTTCTTCATTCATCTGTTGACGAACATTTAGGTTGTTTCCATACCTTAGCTATCATGAATAATGCTGCAATGAACATAGGAGTACAAGATTATGATTTTATTTCCTTTGGGTACGTACCTAGAAGTGGGATTGTTGGATCATATGGCAGTTCTAATTTCTTGAGAAATCGCCATACTAGTGACTACCAGTTTATATTCCGAGACTTCCCTTTTCTCCATATCTTTACCCATATTTGGTATCTCCTGTCTTTATCTTAACAAGTGTGAGGTGACATTTCACTGTGGTTTTGATTTGCATTTCCATGACGATTAGTGGTGCTGAACACCCTTTCATGTATCTGCTGTCCATCTGTATGTCTTCTTTTGAAAAATGTCTATTCAAATTCTTTGCCCATTTTTTATTGGGTTGTTATAATTATTTTGCTATTGAGTTGTATGAGTTCCTTGTATATTTTGGATATTAATCCTCTATCAGATTAGGTGGTTGGCAAATAGTTTCTCCTGCCTTATCATTTTGTTGATAGTTTCCTTTTTTGTGCAGAAGCTTTTTAGTTTGATATAAGCCGATGACATTGCTTATCTGCACCTTCCTTGATCTTTTCCTTTAATTCCTTATTTTGAAAAAAAAAATTTTTATTCCATGTTCATTGTAATAAATTTGAAAAATATAGAAACTCCTCTCCAAGAATATGGTATGGCTTCCATTTGTCCAAGATTTCTTCTTTACCTTTTTAAGAGTTTTCTTAATATAGATCTTGCATATTTCTCATTTATTTTTAAATATGTTAGCTTTTTTTTATTGTCGCTTTTGTAAGATCTTATCTTTCATTATATTTCCTAGCTCTATTGATTTCTGTGCATCAATTTCTGAACCCTGCTACTGAATTCTACTCTTTATAGTGATTTTTAAATTTATTCTCTCGGATTTTCCAGTCATATCATCTGTATATAGTGATAGTTTCATTTCCTTTCCATTTATACCTGTAATCTCTCTTCTTTAATTACATAATCTTGTACTTCTGGTAGAATATTACCAATGTTAAAGATGAGCGTACTTGCTGTTTCCTAACTAGTTTCAGTGCTTCCGGTGTTTCCCATTAAACACAATGCTAGCTTTTAAACTGAAAACTACATTTTATCATTGTAGTAAATACCTAATGACCTTCTTAACTTGAGTGTTTTTATTGTCTTTGTCAAATGCCTTTTGAGCTCTTATGAAAGTGATTTTTTGATTTTCTCTTTAGCTCTATTAATATAAATCATTAATATTGCACGTTTGTAGGTCAATGATATTGAATTATCAAAATTGAAATATCCTTGCACTCTTAGAATATACTCTATTTCATCATGATATAATATTCTGTTACTATGCTGCTGGATTTGTTTGCTCATGTCTTACTTTAAAATTCTATAAATATTCATAAGTGAGATTATCCATAATCTTTATTTTTGTAATCTTTGTCAGGTCTTGGTGTCAATGATCTGGTTGCTTCATAAAAATAAATTCTACCTCTTTATTTTATTCTATAACCTGAAACATCTTAAATAGCATTAGGATTATTTAACTTTAACAGAATTCCCCTGTAAAACCATCGAAACGATGTCTTTTTAGGAGACAGTTTTTGACAATTTTCTAAACTTCTGTGAAAATTGGTTAAACTTCTGGTTAAATTTTTGAATTTTTCTGGGATCAAATTTGATAAATATTTTCTTAGAAAAGTATTCATCTCATCATAAATTTATATGAAATAAAGTAGTCTCCAATTATTCTTTAAATTTCTTATGTGGTGATTTTTAAATACATTTTCTGTTTCTCTGCCTCCCTCTTTTTCTGAGGGAAAGGGTAGAGTCTGGGTTACCTAACAGTTTATCTGTTTTATTACTTTTTAAATTGGTTTATTTTCATTTTTCTTCATTTATTGATATAAGTATTTAAAGCTATGAATTTGTCTCTAAGCATTATTTATCTCAGAGTTTCCCAACTTCAGTGATATTGACATTTTGGGCCAGGTAATTCTTTATTTTGGAGGCCTTTCTTGTGTGTGTTAGCAGCTTCCTGATTTCTCCTTGCTAGATACCAATAGCATCCTCCTTCCCAGCTGTGACAACCAAAAATGTCTTTGGATATTGCCAAAGGCCCTCTTGTGAAAGGCTAATTTTCCTATTTGAGAACCAGTGTTTTAGCTGGATCACTTATATCTTGATAACTAGCATTTTCTCATTTTTTTCTACATATTCTAAAATTTAGGTTGTGATACAATTGTTATTTAACGATGATTTTTAAATACAAATTCTGAACAACTATGGTTGTTTTTGACATACCTTATAAATATTTGGAGTCTTTCCCACAGCTTTACTAAAAATAGAGTTTATAGTTTTATTATCCATTCTTCTTTTTTTTTTTAGATGGTTTGCTAGATTACAAAGGAAAAGTGTTAAATTGCTATAACCGTGGCCAAAAGAAGTTCCTCATAGTTAATATTTACTGAACATATTTCAAGCACTTTCAAAGCATTTTACATCGACTATTTCATTTAATTCTCACAACAATACTATTTGGTAGGTATTATTATCTCCAATTTTAATGGGGAAAGACTCAAAATAACTTGCCAAAGATCTCATAGCTAATAAGTAGAGTATAAATAATTATTTAAAAGGCATTTAATTAATGAAAAAAAGCTCAGTTCTGAGAGGGAAGAGAATAATGTAAAGTCAGTCTTTTGTGGACAAAGCAAGCACAAGGGGTGACCCCCTGCTAACTGGTAGCTTAATCTGAGGTGTTTTAGCCAACTTGAGTTGTCACTTTTCCAGGATACTATAGAGAAGGATTCACTGAGAGAGATAAAAAAAGCACTGGAGAGTAAGATGTTTGAAAGAATAGCTTTACACCTATATATATGCATGCCTTCCTTTTGTGATGACACAGAAACTCCTCCTCAGGGGAAAAAGTCAGGAGTTACAGTCACTGGGGAGTTAGAAGTGAGCAGTTACTGGGGTGGAATTAGTTAACACCCCATCCATTGAAAGACACGAAGTGCACTTTGTCATTGTGTGCTCAATACCCTTTGTTTATCAAGCTTGAGTTTGATAAACACTCTACATTTATAAGTTTAATAACTTTAACTCTTCTTTATTAAGAGCAGTGTTTTGGAATATCTCTAACAATTTTCACCTGTCTTTGTGTTGTATTGAAAACTTTGGGGGGAAGCTAAAAGTAAATCTAGTCAGATTTTTCCCCCTAGTTTTTTATTTCTCAGTTGCAGTCCCCATAGATTTCCCAATAAAATAATTTTCAAGGTTAATGAACAATAAGTGACCAGTTCTTCAAATAACTAAAAAAATATAGTAAAACGGGACCTCATAAAATGTCAATATTAAAATAGAATGACAAAAGAGGGTTCTTTACGTTCAAGAAAATGGTTTTAAGGGGCTATAGGTTGATGCTGGTCCACACATAAAATTCTAGTGGAAAGGTATTTCATTGTTAAGTTTGTGACTAACACTCTAAAGAGTCCAAACTCAAATGAACGGTACAGTATAAGGAAAAAAATGTATCCTCTATTATTATTTTTGAAGCATACATTTAAAGAAATGGTCTTAAATGAATAGGATTTTCAGAAGTATATGCATAGAGGATAAACAAATTGCAAGAATTCAAAAGAGAGAGAAAAAAGCTCTTTAAAAAAATATTTCAAAGATGTCAATAAGACAGGTTTTCATATTAAAACTTACAAAAGGTTTTCACTTCCAAAAATGAGGAAAAGCTAAAACACCTTTAGCTTCTTTGTGTTATATTCACTTAATAATTTGTTTTTTATTTATAAAAGTTTAAATAAATTGACATTAGAAAATAATTGTGCCCTTTAAGATAGATTTAAAAGTGAGATTATTTTTTATGCTGATGCCACACAACACAATGGCAAGGTGGGTATGACTTAAAGGAACAGCTGCATTATAAACAACCTTGAAAACTTTACAGCATTGATTGTCATTATCATTTTGTACCAGTAGAGGGAGATCTAAGCCCACTGCAATAACATCAAAGCTGCAGTGTGCAACAGTGAATAGGGGTGGGGAGTTGCTTTTGAAGGGAAGCAGTTTGCTTCTCAAAAATATGCCTTTTGGGATATTGATCTTAAACTGGTTATTAAGGAACAAAAGACTCAGGAAAAAAACTTTGAATTCCCCCCAACTGCCTAAAAGGGATTTAGACAGAGGACCTGCTCTAGGAGATATCATCACAGTTTACTACTGTTTAATATAAACTAATATAAACTGATGATAGATTGAGAGGAACCTAGCAAGGCCTATTTGTTCAAAGTCCTGCAAAGATTTATCTACCAAACATTTGCTTTTCCATCTCCATATGAATTGCCTCCCTGCCCTTTGAAGTGCCAAACCACAACCCCCCTTTCTCCTTAGCTCCAGAATGGCATATGAACCTCAACTGCCCAATATTTCTTTGGGTCTTTATTCTTATGGCACCCCTGAATGTGTATTCACGAAATAAACTTTGGACATTTTCTCCTGTTAATTTGTCTCTGTTTAATTTGATTATTAGCCCAGCTAGAACTTAGGAAAAGTTTTTAGCTCCCACACTCTCAAAATTATTACCATGCCCAGAAAATAAATAGATGAATGGGTAGGTAGGTAGGTAGAAAGATAGAAGAATGAATAAAAGTTTTGGTCAAATATTTTGATAAATGTATAATATAAACCTTCATTAAAGATTACTGGCAGGATTTGCCACTGAGTTTTACTCATTTATAAAATGCCAGTATGTCAAAATGAACATTGCATAAAAGATATGTAATATTTTCATATTTTAAATAAAAATACTCAAATTAACCTTTTATTTTATAGTCATTGAGTTACTTTTCAAAGAGGTAGATATTAAATTTAAATATCTAATCAATTGAATATATTATGATGAATATAAAATGAGATTTGGACGCTTTTCACCTTCCAAACTGAAGCCTTAGATGCCTAGGATATTTAGCCTTAAAGGGAAACTCTGCCATTTGGGACAACGTGGATGGAACTTGAAGCCATTCTGCTAAGTGAAATAAGTCAGACAGAGAAAGACAAACATATACGTTCTTGCTTATATGTCGAATCTAAAAAAAAATGAACTCATAGAGAACAGATTGGTGTTTGTGAGAGGTGGGGGTGGCAAAAATGGGTGAAGGTGGTCAAATATCCTGTTATAAGATTAATAAGTCCTGGAATGTAATGTACAGCATGGTGACTATAATTAATAATACCACATTATATATTTGAAAGTTGCTAAGAGAGATCTTAAAAATTCTCATCACAAGAAAAAAAATTATAATTGTGGTAATGTAAACTCAGTGTGTTAACCATTTCATAATATATACATATATCATTATGTTGTACACCTAAATCTAATACAATGTTATATGTCAATTCTATCTCAAAAAAATCTTACCCTACCCTATGCTTAAAAAGTTGGTTTACTATATTTTGTACTAATATTTTATTTTGTTCTTGATCTTTAAGTCCTTACTCCATCTGGAGTAGCTTTTCTGTACATGGCGTGTGTATTATGGGCTGAATATTGTCCCCTCAAAATTCATATATTGGAGCCCTAACTCCTAATTCCTCAGAATGTGACTATATTTGGATACAGGATATATAAGGTCTTTAAAGAGTTATGCTTAAATGAGGCTACATGGGTGGACCGTAATCCAAGCTAACTACTGGCCTTATAACAGAAAATTTGGACATATATGACACCAGTGGGTGATACTCGAGAAGACATGGTGAGAAGGTAGTCATCTACAAGCCAAGGGGAGAGGTCTTAAGAGAAATTAAGCCTGCCTACACTTTAATCTTGGACTTCCGGCCTGCAGAATGATGAGAAAATAAATTTCTGTTCTTTGAGCCACCTAGTTTGTGATATTTTGCTATGGCAGCCCTAGAAAAATAATACAGTATGAGATATAGATTTGATTTTTTTAATATGGAAAAAACATTTCTTTCTAGTTTCATTTGCTGAATAGTCCCTCCTTTCCTCACCAATCATGCTTCCTCTGTTAAATATCAACGTTTCATATATATGTGGATACATTTCTAGGCTCTCAATTCTACTCCATTGGTCAGTCTATCTCTGTAAGAGGATCAAATTTTATTGCTGTAGCTTCATTATTAGTTGTATTAGCTATAAAAATAAGGCCTTCCCCTTTTAATTTTTCTTTAAAGTGACTACTTTTGATGTCTTACACTTCCATATAAAGTTTACAAATCAACTTGTCAAGTTTCACTAACAATCCTATTGGGATTTTAATAGTATTTGCATTAAATCTATTGAACTACAGAGAAATATTTTGTAATTAAAGATTTATCTCCCTTGGAAAGTTCATTTATTTCCGTTTTTGTTTTATGGACTACAATTTTGGTTCTGTCCACATGATGGCACCACAAACCAAAAAAATCGAATTTTCACAGTTGGACATGACATCGTAACACATATACAGTATTAATATTTTATTAAATGTCCAAATGTTTTGGAGATAGACCTGAATTTCATATGGAATGAAATGTTCAATAGACTATCAAATGCTTAAGCATATTTGGTAAACTATACAATAATGTTAAGATAATCAAATAATTGAAAAAATAATGAAAAATATCATGACAATCTATTCTTCATAGTCCTTTTATCTTAGAAGGTCATAAACAAATATAGATTAAAGAATTCATAACAACCAATAAAATAAAGACGTGGTGTAAAACTAGCTTTGGAAATTAAGGTAGTACATTCTAAACCAGCAAGCCTATTACAAGTTAGTGAATAAATATGACTAAATCTGGAGAGCAAAGGTCACTCCCAGGTTTATGAACGAAGTGGAGGACTATCTAATGCTTCATTTCTACCCCCAGCCCTACCCCATATTTCACCCCTGATAATCTTGGGGATAAAGTCTACTTTCACTTTTGAGAAACATGCCCGGGCTTGCCCTGAACTGTTAAAAGAATCAGAAAAAAGACAAAGAGGAGACTGTCCTTTCTATTCTGGAGTGCCAAATGAAGCTTCCTTTGTATGTTAGGTTGGAAGTATTTGAGACAGAATATATTTGGAAATGTTTTAATTGACATCATGCATACCTAAACTCGATAGTGACCTGAATCGAACTGTTTTTCTAAGTACCTCCCTCGAGTTTATTAGTCTGGTATTCTAAATAGCCTGGAATTTACTATCAAAAAACTGCTTACCACATTTTATTAATTTAGATCAAAAGATTTGTCTGCTGCTAATTAACATAACTTGGATAATTACTAAAATATATGTAGAGAGAATAGTTAAATTCTCTAAGCTCCAGTTTCCTCATCTGTAAAACTGGAATGACAATATTCCTCATTCAGAATTGCTGTAGGATTAAACAAGGCATTTCAAAATATAAACATGGCGCCTTGTACATAAGTGGTCAATAAATGTTACCTGGTCATTAGAGCAAGAAAAAATAGTGCTCCTGAATTAGCAAAAGTGAAAAGATCTGGAAACAGGAAACTAAATCAAGTTTTAGCTCACTTGCCTAACCTCTTCCCTTCATCCTACCAATCTCCCTAATCTCAGGCGGCCATGTATTGACTCTCCCTTCACCAGGGCAGCTAGGTAGTTTAATGAGCCATTGAAACCATGCATTCTACATATTCCCTTCGGAATAAAAAGTGAGAGATGATTTCCATTGCACAACCATAATTAGCACCAAGAGCACATTTAACAACACTGACTGTCAAAAAGCGGCCCACATTGTCTAACCGCGGCCCCCTCAGACCGCTAAGTGCTCTTCTGGAATATTACACGCGATGGCGCCCTTGCTTCCTAGTCTTCCGGCAGCCTGAAGGCGAAGCCTTCGAAAGGCGCTGGGGTGCCTCGCAAGGGTTAAGGGCCTGACTTCCGACAAAGGCCCGCTCTAGGGTGATGGGCAGAGGCCACGCCGGCCTAAGTGGGGCTCGGCCACGCTCAGCCGATTGGTCCCAGCTGGAGTCCGCCTCATTTAGAAGCGGCAGTGAGCTCGGAGCACCGGGTTCTGAGAACTCTTGCCTTTCACTGGCACGGCCTCCCCGCAGTGCCCCCATCTAGACTGGAGCTAGTGGAGCGAAAGCGCGGGGGCAGCGGCGCCGGACAGCGGCGAGGCTCTCCAAATGGCCAGGGCGAGGCCTCACGTGCTTGGTTCGATGGACTCCGGGCACATGCACACTTTGACACCAGAGGCGTCGGGCTGTGGGGAGGTCGGGAAGGACTGCGCGGGGGAGGGGCCTCCGCGTACCGAGGGCCCCCGCCGTGCTGCCACCAGTGCACGCCCCGGCCACCGGGAGGGCGCAGGCAGGGTGTAGGGAGGCGGTGGGGCCAGGCGTCGGAGCTCGGATTTCTACTTCAAATCCTCAAAATCTGAGCATTCGAAGAACGGGGTGACGGTACCAGGTGCGCTGCTGCTGGACACCCCGTCGCGGCGGGCGCCCGCGCGGCCGTCGCACGAGCCCCCTGGGCCTCAGCGACCCGCTCCGCACCGCGCTCGCGCGGCCGGTGGGCGGAGTCTCGCCCGTGACGTCGCATCCCGTGCCGAGGCTCCGCCCCCCAGGCCCGTATATAAGAGTTGGCCGGGCGTTCGCACTCGCACAAGTGGATCGAGGATCGCGCGCGCGTTGGGCAGCGGCTGGGACTCGAGGGCGAGGGCATCCTCGGACGAGAGTCCGCGCTGGGAGCTGACAGCAGGCAGTGCCGGGCTGCGAGGCGACGATGGAGCTCTTGCGGACTATCACTTACCAGCCGGCCGCCAGCACCAAGGTGTGCGAGCAGGCGCTTGGCAAGGCTTGCGGCGCGGACTCGAAGAAGAAGCGGCCGCAGCAACCCCCCGAGGAGCCGCAGCCGCAGCAGCCCCAGGCGCAGGTGCAGTCGGCCGCCCCGCACCACCATCACCACCACTCGCACTCGGGGGCGGAGATCTCGCGGATTATCGTCGACCCTACGACGGGGAAGCGCTACTGCCGGGGCAAAGTGCTGGGAAAGGTGACGAGCGCCGGGCGGCCAGGCGGGAGGGAGGTCTGCCCCGGCTCCCCCGAGCCCTCGCGCCCGCCGCTCCTCGGGACTCGGGTGTCTGGGGGCACCCATCCCCGCGCGACGTGGGCTTCTCACCTGCCCTCTGGTTTTTGTGCGCTGACAGCGCCGGATCGGCTTTACATCCTTAGTCGAGGTGGCTCTGTATGCCTCCCGCAGCTCAAAAAAAAAAAAAAAAAAATTTTTAATCTTGAAGCCAGAAGCGAGGGCTTTCTACACCAGACCTTTTCTCTCCACCTGCTCCCTGGAGGATTTTCTTGACAAGTCTCTAAAGACATTATTTCTCATTTACCCGACCCCAACCTCCTCCCTGAAGCTCCTCTTTTGTAAAGGGAGAACGGAAACTGTTTTAACTTACAGTTTTCAGAAATGCTTTTTTCTTCGTGAAGAAGCTCTTAAAAATAGACTGCATCCCTCTATCCACCTTTACCCCCATCTTTTTGCTTTTCTTTCGCAGTTTTATTTATTTATTTAAAAAAAATATCTGCCGTCCATTTTTCTGCCGTTCTCAATTCCGTCTCGGCTTTGTTTCCTTTCAGGGTGGCTTTGCAAAATGTTATGAGATGACAGATTTGACAAACAACAAAGTCTATGCTGCAAAAATTATTCCTCACAGCAGAGTAGCTAAACCTCATCAAAGGGAAAAGGTGTGTATGACTGTTGAGTAAAGTATTTTCTTTGTGTGCAGGGATGGCCCTTCCCTGTTAGAAAAAAATGTCTTCTGCATGTGTAAGCAACTGGCTTTTCAAAGGTGAAGGGAGGCTAATAAGCCTTATCTTACCTTTTCTTTTAGATTGACAAAGAAATAGAGCTTCACAGAATTCTACATCATAAGCACGTAGTGCAGTTTTATCACTACTTTGAGGACAAAGAAAACATTTACATTCTCTTAGAATACTGCAGTAGAAGGGTAAGTGTTAACTCTTGTTTGAGTACATTTATTTCCCCTAAACTGGGATGGTATTTAAATCGCATTTAATCTGGGATTTTATTTGTGGATTTAATTATTATACTGCAGCGTTAACTTTCATCCCTCATCTTGCAAAAGGAAACCATTGATTTTGAGAACTTTGACAGATTCTTCTTCTTCCTTCTCTTCCTAGTCCATGGCTCACATCTTGAAAGCAAGAAAGGTGTTGACAGAGCCAGAAGTCCGATACTACCTCAGACAGATTGTGTCTGGACTAAAGTACCTTCATGAACAAGAAATCTTGCACAGAGATCTCAAACTAGGTAAGCCCTTTACTCCAAACGCTGACTTTTGTGTTAGAGAGAGGTGTTCTATTTCTTCCTTTTTACATATTAATGTTCTTAATTGGGATCTATCTTGCCTATGCAATCTTGTTTTTTGAATGAGTAACTTTAATATTAAACAACTGGCTTCCTGCCTCTAAAATTAATGTTTGTGTACTCGGTTATAAAACCTTTTCAAAGGGATTCAGATTTGTTTTGTTTATCATGTAGGGAACTTTTTTATTAATGAAGCCATGGAACTAAAAGTCGGAGACTTTGGTTTGGCAGCCAGGCTGGAACCCTTGGAACACAGAAGGAGGTAAGAGTCAGAATGATACATCCTACTAGAGTTTTGTGCAGGTCAAATATGCCCTTAATATTTTCTGGTTAATGTTTCAGAGGAGGTCAGTAGATGGTAAAATCTATAAACCACAAAAACGTTAACTTAAGGAAACACTTACTGTGTGCCCACTATGGACCAGGCCAGAGTACCTTATGCCTATAGGTTGATTATGAAAGAAATCTATCTTATTTTGCCTCGAATGTATAAAAATATCATGTTGTCCCTGGTCTCATTTGGTTAAAAACACTTTGTCATGTGGGCTGAAAATATTGTACGTGCATTAAAAAAATTACCAAGTCACTCAATCAACTGTCAATTGTTCAAATACCAAAAACAAAAGTCAAATGTTTCCAAATAGAAATTTAACATATAGTACTTTCACGGTTTTATCCAGAGAACTAAGTTTAAACAATAGAATAGCTCCTAATGAAATCTTCATATTTTCTCTTTCTAGAACAATATGTGGTACCCCAAATTATCTCTCCCCTGAAGTCCTCAACAAGCAAGGACATGGCTGTGAATCAGACATTTGGGCTTTAGGCTGTGTAATGTAAGTAAAATATACAAAAATGATCAAAAAGCAAATTTGGATTTAGATTTTAACACTTGAAAAGAGTTGCTTTATAACCATTTCTAAAGGAGTGTTTTCTTTCACATAGGTATACAATGTTATTAGGAAGACCCCCATTTGAAACTACAAATCTAAAAGAAACTTACAGGTGCATAAGAGAAGCAAGGTATACAATGCCATCGTCATTGCTGGCTCCTGCTAAGCACTTAATAGCTAGTATGCTGTCCAAAAATCCAGAGGATCGTCCAAGCTTGGATGACATTATTCGACATGAATTTTTTTTGCAGGTTGGTGTGTTTTTTGAGTCTATTTATTCTATGCTATTGATCCCAGTTACCCAGCAGGTTACTGAAAGTCTTTTCTGATGCTCCACAGGGCTTCACTCCAGACAGACTTTCTTCTAGCTGTTGTCATACAGTTCCAGATTTCCACTTATCAAGCCCAGCTAAGAATTTCTTTAAGAAAGCAGCTGCTGCTCTTTTTGGTGGCAAAAAAGACAAAGCAAGATATATTGACACACACAGTAAGTTATAAGACTTCTCTCGCTCTTCTGTATCCAATATTTAAACTTGATGTTAGGTGGAAGAGGCTTTTATATTAGCATAATTTAACCAAGTAGGTTTGTATACTGTTGAAGTTTTTATAGTATAATAAATCCACACTGAATTGTGGCTGATAGCTATTTGTGTCATATACATTAAAGTGTTCTCGCATAATTCCAGCTGATGGCAATGATAAAAATGCTGTTTTTGCCTTGGATGCTCATAGCTGGTTATTAAAACAAAAGAAGGAAATATTACTAGCTCTGTTCCTACTTCATTAGGATATAATAACTCTTGTAATTCTTTCTTTGATTTGCAGATAGAGTGTCTAAAGAAGATGAAGAAATTTACAAGCTTAGGCATGATTTGAAAAAGACTTCCATAACTCAGCAACCCAACAAACATAGAACAGATGAGGTATGCGAGAAAAGACCAAAAAAGATACAAACACTTTATATCATTTTCATTCTTTGTTAACTATCACTTGGGCTATGCTTACCATGGCTCAGGCATGTTGTATTTACTTAGTTTTCTTCAAATCCTTTAAAAGGAAAGATTTTTGTCTTAGGTTAGTAATGTATGCAATTGAGTTAGTTACTACATTATCTTTCACCTGGCTTGTGTCCATTGCTTTTTGATCAGCTTTCACAGCAATTGCCACGATCTCATCTTAACTAGCCTAGAATTCTCAACTTTAAATGAATTTTAGATGCTTGAGTCATTGCCTGACTCTTCTGTTTCCTAGGAGCTCCAGCCACCTACCACTACAGTTGCCAGATCTGGAACACCCGCAGTGGAAAACAAGCAGCAGATTGGAGATGCTATTCGGATGATAGTCAGAGGGACTCTTGGCAGCTGCAGCAGTAGCAGTGAATGTAAGTGGTTGTCAACAACGTTTTAAATAATGAAACTATAAATGCCAATGCTCAATACTAAGTAACCGAAGTACTTCTATATTAAAGTAACTAATTTGACATAGAAAGAACAAAATTAGAGTAATTGGAAGAAGACCAGGAAGAATTTTGAGTTCTGTGTCCTTAGAATTAGTGGAAGGAAACAGCATCGAACAAAGCCTAAGATTTTTTTTAATTACGCTCTAACTTTCTCTGTTTTTTCAGGCCTTGAAGACAGTACCATGGGAAGTGTTGCAGACACAGTGGCAAGAGTCCTTCGAGGATGTCTAGAAAACATGCCAGAAGCTGACAGCATTCCCAAAGAGCAGCTGAGCACTTCCTTTCAGTGGGTCACCAAATGGGTCGATTACTCTAACAAATATGGCTTTGGGTACCAGCTCTCAGACCACACTGTAGGTGTCCTTTTCAACAATGGTGCTCACATGAGCCTCCTTCCAGACAAAAAGTAAGTGTGTCTAATTAACGAAGTCCTGTCAGTCCTTTAGTTTTGCACTAAAGAAATCTGAAAACTGACTAACTGCTTCTATTTTTTTCTCTTCTCTCCCTATCATTCCTGTTTTTCAGAACAGTTCACTATTATGCAGAGCTTGGCCAGTGCTCTGTTTTCCCAGCAACAGATGCCCCTGAACAATTCATTAGTCAAGTGACGGTGCTGAAATACTTCTCTCATTACATGGAGGAGAACCTTATGGATGTAAGTAGTGTGGTTTTGGAGCAGTGACGTTTGAAGTATAGTCCACAGACAGTTGGCTCTGCATGGCATTGAAGGAAGCTAGTTAGAAGTACACATTCTCAGGTCACTCTACATCTACTGAAGCAGTCTCTGGGCAGTGGAGCCAGGAATCTCCAGGCCATTCTAATGCTTAAGTTTGAGAGGCATTTGCTTTTAGAAGAATTGAGTGCATACTACAAAATCTTTTATAGGCACTAATTTTCCCAATTTCTTCCAGGGAGGAGATCTGCCTAGTGTTACTGATATTCGAAGGCCTCGGCTCTACCTCCTTCAGTGGCTAAAATCTGATAAGGCCTTAATGATGCTCTTCAATGATGGCACCTTTCAGGTAAATAAACCCTTCAGTAAAGTACATGTTTAGGTCTTAAAAAATTATTTTTACCTAGTCAATTTAGTCATTGACTAAACTTATCTGATTCTTAGTATTTAGAGAGATCTAATGTCTATGTCTGCTTTTTAAAGGTGAATTTCTACCATGACCATACGAAAATAATCATCTGTAGCCAAAATGAAGAATATCTTCTCACATACATCAATGAGGACAGGATATCTACAACGTTCAGACTGACAACTCTGCTGATGTCTGGCTGTTCATTAGAATTAAAAAATCGGATGGAATATGCCCTGAACATGCTCTTACAGAGATGTAACTAAAGACTTTTCGAATGGACCCTACGGGACTCCTCTTTTCCACTGTGAGATCTACAGGGAAGCCAGTAGAATGATCTACAGCATGTTGAAGAAGATGGACAGGTGGTGTGGTACGAAAGCAATTCCTCTGTGGCCTGTTGGACTGGGTAGAGCCAGACCAGGCTGAGGCCTGCAGTTTTTGACTTTGAACAATCTGAGAGTGAACCAGAATGCAATTTTCCTTGACATACCTGTTTTAAAAGGTTTTTCAGACAATTTTACAGAAAGGTGCATTGACTTTTCTCTCTGTTGAGAGCATTTCAGACAGAGGACTTGGAACTGTGAATATACTTCCTGAAGGGGAGGGAGAAGGGAGGACGCTCCCATGTGTTTAAAGCCTGTAATTGGAGCAGCTTTTGGCTGCTTAACTGTGAACTATGGCCATATGTAATTTTTTTTTTTTTTGGTTAATTTTTGAAGACACTTGTGGCTGGAAAAGTGCATTCCTTGTTAATAAACTTTTTATTTATTACAGCCCAAAGAGCAGTATTTATTAGCAAAATGGTTTTTGTTTTTTTTTTATGTTGACCATTTTAAACTGTTGGCAATAAAGAGTATGGAAAAACAGAAACAGTGGTCTTTTGTCTTTGGTATGGTGTATCACTGCATCACGACATTCTTTGATCATGGATTCTTATCACTCTTTAGCATTACATTGAGTATAGCAACATACTAGAAACTTAGATCTTTAATTTTTCCTAAAATTAAGTTCGTCTTTAATACTTGAAATAGCAATCATGCGCTTTTTGGGTAGACCTAGCTTGAGAAGAGAAGAGTATAACAAAAATACCACTTTTGTTACAAGTAAAATATGAACCCCCTATTCAAAACCAATTTCTTTCTGGATTATTTCCTCAAAACTCATTTAGCTTGGAGCTGACAGCTAGTGTAATCCTGTATAAACAGACTTCTGTTATTAAACATCAATAGGTACAGAAGTTTTATCTTAATATGGGCAAAACTCTATGCTTTATGATATTTATAGCACCTAAACGTATTCTCAGTTTAAACCTGCCTAAACACTTCCAGTGCCACTGGCAGTACTTGCACAAAATTCTAGCAGTGGGAAATACTATGTAAATAAGTCATTTTATTTTTCTTGGTGCATGGTAGATGAAGCATGGTATGGGAACCAAGCTATGATTTTAAACTATTAAATTATCCAACAGGCAAATCTGAGGTTTTCTTTGATGTATAGAAAGCTGCTCATCCTGTTACTCTGAACTTAAAGTGACCTATATAAGATGCAAATACTTTTTTTGTTCAATTGTAATCCTACTATAAGGAAAATACCGTCCTAAGAAAAGCAGCAGTCTCATGTATTAGGCTCTGTTTACATTGGGATCCTGTACAGTGTATTGTAGAAATGATGGTTGAACATTTACATTTCTCTAAAATTATTACAAACTCTGCACCTGTTATTTTATTAATAAAAGTCAAATCTGGAGAATTTGTATTGGATATTCTACAGGTGCTAGATTAACTCCTGCTGGCTGGAATTCTCTGGCCATGTATATAACGTGAGTCTTTGTTAAATGGCTTACAGTAATAGCTGAAAAAACGATAATTTAATAGCTGGGTGTGAAAAAGTAGAATCAATTTTTATTCTTATGAGCAGAGAATAAGAAATAGGAGTTTTCAAATAGTAAAAACATGTTTTTCATTTTGAGTTTCATGGTATAAGATTGTATATTACTTCACAGTTTCAAAATATGCACTTATTCATCCTTGTATATATTCAGAGTCTACTGTGTGCCAGATCTGGCCGCCATTGGAATTGTAGAGTAAACCCGAGCCTCTCCCTGCCCTCAAGAAAGTCACAGCAAAGTAGAGGAGACAGTGCATTTACTTATTAGTCTGATAAGTGCTGTGATATTATGATAAAGGTATGCACTGGGTGTTCTGGGAACCTGAGAATGGGAATCATGAGGAAGGAGCCTCAGGCATGGGGTGGACTCTGAGAATAGATTCCAGAGAAGGAAATTCTTTTTTATTGGGTTTTGAAAGATAAGTGGGGGTTAAAAAAAAGTATGAGGTGTGGAAGGGTGTTATAAGCAATGGGAATTAGATGTACAGATGCCTGAGGGTGAAAGAGTTCACAGTAGAAGTGGGTGTACAAGTCTGGTAGGTAAAGCCTGGCAGGTAAAGACTGGAAGAAGCGGACATGATGCCTCTCATATGCCATCTCAAGGCACTTAGGCTGCGTTTAAGGTTATGTGTAGTTATTGAAAGATTTTTAGGAAGAAAGTGACCAAATATTTCAGTTTTATAGAATTCATTCTAGGGGCATAGACAAGATGCGTAGGGAAGAAGATGCAGAAAAACAACCCAAACGGTAAAGAAATTAATGTTTTGATCCAAGTGAGAAAGAACTTGATGAAAATGTCCATATAAGGAGTTAGACAAGCAGTATCTCCTTAGGCCCATTTAGTTCATTTTAGTATCCCCAGCGCTGGGTACCAGACCTGGCATAAGGCAGCCCAATATTGAGTGAAGGAATAAATGACAATAGATTGGGGAGGGATTCAGAAAGTTGATTTTGATAGGATTTGGCATCTGATTGAATGTGAAGCCTGAGGAAGAGGGTGGGTCTTAGAATGATGACCGGCTGGAGCTGTCAGTGAGGGCCATTAACTGAAATCAATTAGGTACATAGAAAGAAAAGCCTGATATTCAGGAAAATATAGTGAGTTTAGGGCATGTTGAATCAGACTTGTATGAGGATACCCAAACAGGTCCAGAAAACAGTTGAAAATACATGTCAACATCCCAAGAGAGAGCAAGCAAGATTTGGGAGGGACCAGGTTTGGGGGCACATCATAGGAGTGGATGAGAGTACATAAGGATAGATCCCTGCTGTCTCTTCTACCAAGCAGCATTCTTTTAGTGCTGAGAACATCTACATAAAACATAACCATGGAAGAAAGAGGATAAAAAATCCCAAAATAAATCCTACTCTTCCAAACCAAGGGAACTTGAATTTCTTAAAAACAACGCCAAAATATTAGATGTGCTTAATGAAGACCTTAGGTCCTCAAGAATTTCTCCAGGTTAGCCATTCCAAATTCTGGAATTATATAGGCTAAGCTCAAAGATATAGTATTTAAAGGTGTACTAGTTTCGATGCATAGTAATAGCTACCTTCAACTAAGTTTGATGAGGCCATGGCAGTAACCCATGTTTCGGGGTTTTTTGACATTTACTACTTTTGTATCTTAGTCCCCCTTGACTAATTTGGAATGTAACCTTATGTTTGCTAAGAAGGAAACATACTCCAGTGGAAAAGCTTTAAATCAGTTCTGAGTTCAAATTCCTATTCAACCACGTATTGCCAATATGATCTCAGTAAATAGATATTTAAGCTTCATTTTCCTCATCTGTGAAGCTTAGATGATAATAAAGCACTTTTATACCAAAGGTGCGCAGTAAATATTTGCTCCTTTTCTTGTTCTGTTTCCGCTGTGTCCTTCCCACCCATAATGGCAGTAACCCTGGTTACCACGAAAAGGAAGAACTGACTCATTCTTCCCCTTCCGGTCTTCCTTTCTGTGTTAGTCATGGTCCAGTCGGGAATACAAAAACCACTTTAGGACCTTTTTAAAGACAGGGAATTTAATGGAGGTTATTGGTTACGCAGATGACGCAAGATCTCAGAAGCCAAACACCTGGAGGTGGTGGGTCATGAGGCAACAAGGAGATAAGCAGCAGCAGGAAGCCACTACCCTTTGGCTGGAGAGGCTCTGAGAGAAAGTGATAATACCAGAATCCAGAATTGGAGATCTCTTGTAGAAAGTAGAATCATGGCAGGAACTGCCTATCAGGAGTTTGAAATCATGAAGCAAATATAGTAATTGCTTGAGATGATACCTGTACTTATTTGGTTAAGAAGGACAGAGGACAAAATATTCTACATTATTTGTTCTTTTTGCCCTCTGGTCTCCCATTGATCAAAAGATCCACAATCCAGGGGAAGAGAAACCTGAGATATGTCGTTGCAGGGGTCATTCTTAGTTTGTAGAATGAAACAGGGAAAGGGCATGCATGGATCTGAGCTTTAACAGGCAAATAAATGGCCTACTTTTCTTCTTCCTTAACTTTTTTTCCCATTCATTTTGTACCACCTCTATCTTCTCTTCCTCTTAAATCCCAGCATGACATAAGTGCAAAGAGCTGTAGTTCACTAAGTAGAATGACAGACAGAGAAGGAACAGAACAGAGTGAGGGACATTGAGAGAGTCATTCTTGCTTTAGGCCTCACTTATTTGAAACATCATCAGACATATTTTACATCACATTTTACTCTAATGAAAATGGATATGACTAACAATGAATATTACATTTTCATAAGATACAGATAGAAATTAATGTGGTACTTTGTAGCAATTCCATATGTGGGAGAGTCAGTATATTTCTAAAGCATGGAATAAACTCTTCTATAAATAGAAACTGTGGATTTCATTTTGTTTCCTTGACTTGCAAAAGAGTCTAGTCTATATATGCTTAGATTCATGCTTTGTTTTAGCACTTCTTTATGTTTTATTAACTTTAGTAATGGAAAGCATCTCTTTGTTTGAATTGGCACAATTTAATTATATCAGAGAATTCCAACTGAAAAGTTAAACTCTCATATGCAATGATGAAATCTAATATTATGCTCCATAAATATTTGAAATTTAATTGAATAGAATATATGGATTTTGCCCTTGGAATTAGCCTTATAATACATTCATATATGAAACAAAATTGATTTTAGTGATTGAAGTACAATAACTTCACTCCCAAGTTAAGATAAAAGTAACAAAATTACTGAACTATTTCCACTATGAAATACTGAATGCTTATATATTTTAACCTGATCATGCAAATTCTCTTTTCTAGGCCTGTAACAAATCAGTCTCACAATTGGGCTAGACGAACTTTCTTTCATACTGCTTAGTAATTAATGGTAGCAGAATGATCTTTAAAGTTGGGGCACTGTAATCAAACATGCCAAAAGAGTTTCACTGGGCTATCAATTTGTTGTCTGATTTGTGTGGTCCTATTAAACAAAAACAATGCAAAAAAGGCAGAATTATGTGAATTTCAAGGAACTCCAGACCTACATAAAAGACGTTTAAATATTTCAAGAGCTGAAAAATTGTAAAATCCTAAAAAGTGATACAGCCACCTGGGAGGGAGTGCAGAAGGAGAATTGGATGACATTAACTAGAGGTATACTGGGTAATGGTTAACAATCAGCTCTTTGAGAGGTACAGAGAACTCTCATCTTTTGTGCATGCTGATTTCTGTGGTGTAAATACTTTCACTATTCCTAGTTCATCACTGGTGTGGTGTCACTGAACACAGATTTGGGAAGAGATACACAGTAACTCACCATTATAAAGTATTTCTACCATACTGATACAATAAACATAACTTCAAGAAATAGATAATAGTAAAATGTAGTAAAACAATTACATACTGATGAGTTTTGAGTATTCATGACTTTTGTTTTCAAAACAATTTATTTAATTGTAAGTGTATGTAATTTAATTTTTAATAATAGCCGTGTTTAATAACAAGTTGGCTTGCACAATTCCTGAAATTTTAACTCAGTTCTCAGGAGGCTGTATAGACTAGGTCTAGCACAATGATGGTAATGACTCATACTTAGGGATGTGAACCATATGGGCTATAAGAACTAGGAAACCTCTCCTATATTTCGAATAATTAATAGAGTTTGGTATGCTCCCTTGATATATCAGAGAGTAGTACATTAAGTATCTCAGTCCATAGCACTGGTCGTATATAAAACCTCAGCTGGCCTAGGATACAAACAAAATTTGTTTAGATTATATAATAGTTTCTTTAGTAGCAAAGTATCTTACTTAATATTTTTGTTAAAGAATCTCTACCTATAAGGCTTAACATTAGAACTGTGTGTTAATACAAATATGTTAATGTTAGTACTATAATCCAAATTAAAAAGTGAATTTTTGGTAAATTTACATAGATTTAGAATTTTAAGATAAAATTTTATGACATTTATACTTAGTAGTATAATATATGAGAAAATAAATTTCTCCTATCTATAAGTTTAATTTTTTCAATGGCTAAGAATGTTTACATATTTGGAATACTTGCTACATCAGACAATTTAAATGCAGTATTTTAAAAGGAAATCAAATATAAGTGCAACATAAAACATTTAAGAGAGTTTAAGTTTGTAAATGAGATTGTATATTAAAGTCTCTTTAAGATACTTTGTCAAAATATAAAAATGGAATGAGTTTTTAAAACTAATAAGTGCAAAGAAATAGATGATTAAATATATTGAATGTTAGTTTTTAAAAACCAAATACACTTCTGAGCATAAAAGTTAACTTCAAGAAAAACATCTTGAAGTTATTGCTGATATTTGGGGATGGATGTTAATCTATTCTGAGACGAGCATGATTTCATTCTAGTAATATGCACTTGAGAATGAAATATGAGCCAAGAGCTAGTAGAAATGAAAGGAGAAGAAAAAATCTATATAAAAAGTAAGGTAAACCTTTAGAGCCCAGATTGAAAACTGGCAAATCGACTTTTGGTTGGGGTACAGAAGATTTTAAAACATTGTCAAGTAATTGTTATCACTTAAACATTGGGTGCTTTCAGATAAAAATTAAAATTTCCAACTCCTTTTGAAAAACCTCAAGATCAGGCAATATTAAATTTTTTTTTTTTAAGATCAGGCAATATTGAATTTGCATTTCTGCATCTATCAGCTGGAGCTGAGAAGTGCCTGCTCCCTGCAGATGGGGCAAGCCCTCTCCACAGTCCTCACCTGACTGCTTGCTTCACTCATTTGGCTCATCTAGAGACTGAATGAGAAGCTCTGTCATTGAGTCAGGTGAAAGTTTTAGAGAACCTATTTTTAAATTCTAATTACAAAATCTTGTTTCATTTCTATAGAGTATATTTTAAGATGATTTGGGGGAAAGTGTGGATTTTACCAAAAACTCCTTTGAGTGTTAGTAGTTTAAGTGGTGTTAAAGGTTTGGTAGAAATGAAGAGAAATGAAGCAATAAGCTGTAAAGTAAACAAATAAAGACCTACCAAAGCCTTCATAAGCCAAGGGTTTCACCAAAATATGAATTACCTCTTTTCTTTGAGATTTCTACCTAATCAACATGATGTGAAGTGATTAGTTTATCTCACATCATTCTCTTAATTCATCATTAAATTTGAGAGAAAGGTAAATTTGGAAGTTTAGTAGACTAGGAACAAGAGATCATTTCTCACTTAATTGCACTGTTGGTTCAAATATAAATTTTATTAGCAGTTACCACATAATGTATCCTCATTCCTTTCTTTAGATTTGTTGATAGACTTAGTTTACTAATTCTGAAATATCTGAACTATGTGGGCTAGTGTGGCTAATCTTTTCATTCCTTTTACCATATTGATAGAGAGTGAAACATAATCATTAGAAGTGAAGCTTTATAGCAGCAAGTTGTGCCTGCCTTACATGGAATTGACCTCATGCATTCTTTAATGACAAATCTTCATGTTTTCATTCACTGTTCTATAGGTATGCCTGATATTCTTGCTACAGACAGATTAAAGATTAAACTCTAAAGAATGTTCTCCCTATAGATTAGTCATAGGGAAGGGCAAGTGACTAAATCGGCCCAGGAAAAGCACCAGGCTTTTGGGTTTTATCTAAATAATGTACTTTGAGTTGAAGCAGTTAAATCTTCCTCCAAATACAACTTTTCTACCTAGACTATTACAAAAAAAGAATACCTTTAGAGTTTTATGAAACTAATATATTGCACTCCCCAACACACAAATATTTAAGTATTACATTGCTCAAGTTAAAATAATATAGTTGGCAGTATAGAAATATTTTTCATTTTAATACAGTAATTCAAAAACTGAATTAAATATATCACTGCAAATTGACTTTTATAAATACATTCAGAAATAGCAATGAAAACCAAATTGATCTGAATATAAGTATGTAAATTAACATATTTTTTAAAGTCCTAACGTGTGAAAAAGTTAACCTCAAAGACATTTGCAAATTAGGTTTTTTGTTTAAAATACAAAACTTACAGCAAAAATCCAGTCCCTTAAATAAGAAACATTTGTGGCTAAAACAAAAATTAAACACATTATGAAAATATATGATGTAGCATGAAAAGCTTAGGATTTTGATCAGATATATCACACTTGATGTAATTGGGCCAATTGCTTACTGGTAATCATGAACAAGATACTGTTTGATTCTTATTTTTCTCTGCTATAAAACAATGATAATAAAAATTGTATTAGAATTATTAGGTTGAATGATATATTTACAATATTTGACTATTTTTGACCTAGAACAAAGCCATTTTTTTATCATTTAAAAGAATAACAATAACAAAGAGGAGAAATGAAAATACAAGTTTTCTCCCCTATTTTAACAATGTCTTTATTAATATTTCCCTATGCCTACTACCTCTTTGTTTTATAAAGACATCAGTGGTTATTTATATCCCATATCATATTATATTGTTGTCATTCAATAAAGAGTATATCTTACTTAATGATTAGATTATTATTACCACTTTTACTTATTAATTGCTTTATTCATCATGCTTCTAGGGAACCAAATAAGGCATGCCCCCAAAGTGAGAGTAATTTATTTTCTTATGACTGATAAAACTGAAGGTAAGTCACATAAACATTTCCAACATTTTGTCTGTCTTTGTTGCTTTTTCTTGTTATAGTCCCTTCTCAACTATCTTTTAAAAAGTTTCTCAATTGTTTTCTAAGGAATACCAAATTTCTTTGATATCATAAAATATATTTCCTGGAAAATCCTATTCACTGGTAAATTATTTTGGAAAATACTGGGTTAAATAAAAGTAAACAGATTTTTTAAGTTAAGACTTCTCAGAATCTCTAATATGCTATCTCTTCATTGTGAATCCCCAAGAGAGGAACAGAGTATGAAAATTTTTCCAAACTTATCCAAGAAAAACACTATTTTTCTTGGATTAACTTTTGAGATCACAAGGTATGTTCCTTGGAATATAATTTGCCAATGTATGTAGTAATCGTCCTTGATAACTCAAATTTACTTTAAAAAAATTTTGAAGCTGTCAGATAGGTTGAGATGAAAGCCCAGACCTTTATGGTAATAAGACAATATTTAAGTAAATAAGAAATTCAGCGTGATCTCTGACATCACAGTTCCAGAACCCTTAGATGTTTTATCCATAACCCCACTCAGTAAGAAAAAATTTCCTGTAGAAGGAGAAATTTACTGGGCCCGAATCAACTAGATGGCCAGGTAGCTAAGTTAACATTTGAATGCAGACATTTTATCCTCAGATAATAAAGAGGGGCCTATAATTGACTTTCCACTTTTCTATTTCCTCATAATGATAGAATTGAAATACTTCAAAATAAATTTTAGTCCATGTTCACTGTGGTTTACAAAAGACATTTGAGGTTTGGAAGAGAGCATGTTGGCAGTGTTTTACACTGAGCAAGACAGTTGTGCAAACTGTACAGCATCCGTCTCATGTGCCACTTTCTGTAAAGAACCTACCTCATAAAACATGTGGACATATCATATTAAATATATTAAAGCCAAATTTTTAAATTAAACTTTTAATTTTTAGATTATTAGAGAAAGGCAAGCTTTAATTGATTTATTTTAATGGCACAATGAGAAAAGGAGTCATGTATTTAAAAAAGACATAAAAATTCAGTTCAGAGCAGTCAGAATATCTGAACTGAATAAATGTCACACTATTCCTAAAACATAATTTAATAGTTCCAATTTAACTGAAGAGGGTTCTTCAGTGTCCAGTACATGGTGTAGAACATGATGTGCTAGCTATTGATGAAATAGTCCAATTTGGCTTTTTCTCACTAGAATCAAACAACCGTGAACTGCTAAAGATATGAAGTATGTATGTAGAAGGTGGCTGCGCATTTCCATTTACTTGGGAAAATCTTAGCCATGTTTTGTTCCAGTCAAACATATTTGGATTTGGAGGGTAAATATATGGTTGCCTTGTGAAAAATTCATTGCTATTTCAGGTGAGTTTAATATAGCTCAGATGCATCTAGCATGACCCACTCCCATGTTAGTGCACATTTGACGTCAATTCCTTCTCCTATGAAAGGTAGCTTAAAATTTTCAATACAATTAGTGTCTATGACCTTATTTTTATGCTTCATTAAATATAGCAGCAGAATAATAAATCCAAACTATCCAAATTTATTCAGATCCTACTACACTCTACCTGTTTTCTTACTTTATCTGCTTGTTAAGACTAGTATGGAAATGGTGGTAAAAATATTAAAGATAGTCAATGACACAGGTACCATCTGGTAAATGAGAATGAAGGAAATGTATTTAGGCAGGATATGGTTTCTTTAATCCTTCATCTTTTACAAACTCTGACTCATAATCAATTACTTGTCATTTCAACTTGGAGGTATATGGTCGTATTAAACAGTGAGGAAGAACTAAGAAGAAGAACTAAAATAGAAATACAGAATCCTTGTCTCAGGTAAAAGTGATTTCCTTCAATTCAGGGGGACGCAACTATAAAGATAACTTGACAGAAAAAAAATGAATGAATTTGAAATGTGCTCTGAGAATAATCGATCTCACTGATTTAAAAATATTTAAATTATTCTGTGGAGTGTGGTAAAGCTCTTATGGAGCTAAGAGTTTAAATATATTGGCACTCTCTTCTTTGATCAATATTAGCTGAAATGCTAATACTAACTAAGCTTATGAAGATGTTATAATTATTTATCTACGAAAGGAAGTTATAAAATAATGTTCTTCTGAGTTCTTAGATACATCAAAAGAATTTCACCTTGAACTTAGTAACATTGTCAATTTACTGATGCATTTGGAATTGCAATTGTACTGGTACATTTAATGGGCTTAGCTAAAAAATTAAAAGTAATAATACACTTTATATCAGGCTGGTTTTAAATAGCTGATTTGCTTTAGTGACAGATAATACATCAAAATATACTGTGTATCAATTTAAAATTTTCTTTAGGGCTTGCCAGATTTTAAGTGGCTTTTCTCTTAGCATTTACAGTATAACACTGACATATCACGGTTACTTGAAGCTGTTTTTATTTTAATGGAGGAAAAAAGAAAAGTAAAAAATAAGATTGGAAGTCATAATAACAAAATAAATGAGACTTTTATTTCATGCATTTAAAGATTTCCAAGAATGAATACTAAAAAGAAACATTTTTAAAAGTCATTGGGCTATATAAATATTTCTATTAAAAATCTACAAGCCTATGATTTAAAAATACAGATACTATACGTCATATCACAATGCTCTAAATTTTTTATAAAAAGGTAGATTTGGCCTCTTGTTCATCTGCTCTAGTAATTTAGTCTCAAAATGGCTTAAGTAACTTATTTATTTTTAATAATTTATTTCAGTTACCCAGACGAGGTCTTAATTTCTCTAGGTGTTTTGGCGACTTCTTTTCAGTGAAGAGCTATGAGATTTCAGAAAAGGCATTAAACATATTGATATTATTTCACTAGCATATTTGCCACAGTATCAGTCGGATATTAACATAAGTGTCTGTAGGCAGATTTCTCGTCAACATAAAGGAATTTTAGGTCAATAAAGTTGACAGAATTGCAATGTTTGGTTATATTCCAATCTATTGACCATGTTAAAGTTATTGTGGATTGTTTTCCAAATACTGTGTGCTTGTTTTAAGTGGGTGTGAGATGATTAAAAGACAGTATCCTGATAAATGAATGAAAGAACATTGCTAACTTTATATAATAAAGCAAAAGCAAAAAAAAAAAAAAAATTCCTAACCAAAGTGTCCAAAATATAAGGCAGGTGCCAAGAGAAAGAGTGAACACTTTTTTGAATACTTTGAGCTAAGACTCCCTGTATTTAAGAAAATAAGCAAATAAATAAAATCTTTTGAGAAATTAAGCATTTATTTCCTTGTGTTTTTCAGTATTTTGTTTTTGGTGGTAGACTCTATTTACTAGGAATAAGTGAAGCACTTAGATGTTTAAGACTGATCTTTAGAAGACAAGTGCTTATTTCTTAGAAAACTTTTAGTAGTATTCTAATTCATTGTTTTCCTGAAAACAAGAGAAAGGTAGAAAAGCTAAATAACACTATATCCCAATTTAGGAAAAAATTACTTTCTATATATAGTTAATAATGTATAATATTCATGAAAATCCTAATTTGTGGATTTTAGTTTCTTTCAGAAAAACATGCTTCTGCATCATTTCAAGGTCAACTTTGATTGACTAATCAAAGTTGGAAAACATTTTGTTGGTTCAGATGCTTTAGACAATCCAATCCAGTGTGAAAATTTGTACTTCTTATTTAAAAATAACTTCTCAAGAATAAGCATACCATATCGAATTTGCAAGCCATAGACATCTCTTTGGTTTAATAGTTTTACCCTTACTAACTCTGGACTGTTGAAGTAGAGTCATTCATTAAGAAGACTTCAATTGTCTGGTATAGATTCAGGGTGGCAAGAATTGGTGAAATCTTAATTTCAGTTTAAAAATTGCATTTAAATGTATTCAATAAAAATCTCGCATTTTTACTTCTAGAGTATCTCTTTGAAATCATCTCTGTCACGGTATTAGAACTAAGGCATTCATTCCTTAGTTCTAGCGATGTAGATGGGTGGCAAATATTACCTTTGCCATCTTAAAAACATAGAAATCGGTTGTCAGGGAAGTTAACAATTCGTTTGTCATTGTAGTCAGTGGTAAATGGAACCTGAAGACAAAAAGTGCATATAAGTTGAGTTCATGTTTTTGTTCACTTCATCCAACATTTTGAAGAGGCCAGACTTCCCCTGAATCCACTGGGGTAAGCAAAATCTAGAGACGAATCTTCTCAACTGCTTAGGGCTTCATTTTTTTCAGGAGCTTGGCCACAACTGGAGAGGCAGTATGAGATTGTGGCAAGAGCTGTCGCCTGAAGTCAGCAGTGCTGGTTTTGCCACTCGCTAGCCATTGGACCTAGACCAAGCCCTTCTCTGAGTCTGTGTCCTCATCTGCAAATCAAGGCTAACACCAACCTAACTCTACATGATGGGTATTCTAAGGATCACATTGGATAACAAGTTTGAAATGTTTTTGTAGAATGCAATGTGCTCTACCAAAATGAGACATTATCACTAACCATTGTGAGTGTCATAAACAATGCCACAATAGGTTCCTCTATTGAGGAACCAGTAGAAGATACTGTGAAGATATCTATATAGAGCTACGAGAGACCCAAAGTTCATCCTTCCATTAGGGGCAAAGAAAGGCTGAGCCCACACTTCATTCAAGGAAAGCACATGGGCAGGCAGTGTATTCATAAGGTGAACCTCAGGTCCTTACTGACATGCCTATTAGCGTATTCCTAACCTTTGGCAATATTTCTGGAAACTCAGAAGACTCTCTTATGTTTTATTCTTTTTGATTCCCTTGTCTTAGCTGCCTATCATGACCAACACATCACTCTAGTACAGTTGACACTGAGCAAAGAAAGCTGCTTGTTCCTCTTCCAAGGGACATACAAGCACACGCACACACACGCACACACACGCACACACACACCCCTCTGTATGTGTGCATGTATGCATTCTCCTCAATATATCCTGTCACAATCACCTACTATTTTGCCTTGAATACAAAATCCTTCAGATCATGCCTATACTTTCTTCTCTCTGTTATAACCAGGAATAGTCATAACCATGAAAGCAATAATAAAGTTTTCTCATCTATAGACCCCCCCCTCCCGCCAAAATAGCAGAAGCATGAAATAAAACAAAACAAACAAACAAAAACCAATGATTGGGCTCGGGTAACAGCACCTGTCTAGCTCTGTCCTGGCACCTACATGGCTACTATTGTGTTGACATGTTTTCCTTGGATCACTTCCTAAACCTATGTATTAACTTTAAATATAATTACAATGTCAATTTACTTTTTTGGCAAGAGACAATTATATGCTGTATTAAGGAGATAAACTCAGGCCTTGCTAATCGCAGTATGACATACTACTGATAATGCACACTGAACCCGCATATAATGAAAACATGAAAATCAAAAACATCAACAGTGGAGAGAGAAATGTTAAAACACTCTCAGAGAGTATATAATGGGCATTGTCAGGGACTAAATTCATAGTTTACATTGACTTAGTTTGTCCCAGGTTTAGTGCAGAGGAGGTAAAAATGGAGTGAGAATTGTAGAATTGTAGAATCTTTAACTTCCAGCTTCTCTTCCCACTTATTTATGGAGCCTGCAGAAGATATCTCACTGGCATTCTCTTATTGGTTCTTCTAGCTGCTGTAGCCACAGGCCATTTTGTCCCTCCTGCTCTTCTAGCCTCTCTCAAAAATGAAGAGGCTTCCCCCAGGCCCATGCACCAAGTGCTCCTAGCAACGTCCTAATCTTCTACTGAAACCCTCCAGATGCCAAAATGAGAGTGTACGTTCCGGAAACTTCGATGGTTGAAGACAGGAAGCATGTGGTATATTGTAGGTGAAGGGGTAAGAAGGCCCACCCACCCTCATTTTTTTTAGCATTCAGTCATTTGAGTATCAAAGTATTGCTGTTTTGTGAGTTTTTAGTGAAAACAACTATTTCAGGTTTTACTTGCAATGCCTTTTCTACCTGGGACCAAGTCATTAGTCCATGTGAGAACAACTCTGGGTAACAAACATCATGTTGAACTGTAGATTTTTTTTCCTCTCATCTGATGAAATGGTAAAACACACAGATTGTAAGGTCAAATCACTGAATGCAAGTTCCAGCTCTATCAAAATTAGTTTTGTGACTTGGATAAGTTCCTTGACTTCTCTGTCTGGGCCTTTGTTACATTGTCTATAAATTAGGCATAAAATCCATGCCATAGTACCATGAACTTTCCAAAGATTTGGCAAAATAATTCATGATAGTGTCTGGTGTAGAGTCAAGACTCAATATCGGTTATCTTTTTTCCTTAAAATATTCAGCTTGGGGAAATCTAATTTTTAATGTGAGAAATATTGAGATAAACTAATTTCAAAAGAATGTAGGAAATACTCTTTTTATAGAAGCGTTTTTGTATGCACATGCTGGAAATTACTTATATCTTCGGGGGAGAAAAACATAGTTTTCCCATCTCATCTATCTCCACGAGTTAATTCATAGGCTGGGCAGATACTAAGTGTGAAGTTGTGTAACAAACTTATATCTTAGGTGACAATAGTTAATTTATTTAGGACATCTCTGTGTATTTGTTTTTAAAAACGTTTGATTTTCTTTATTGACATTCATCACTATCTAGAACTGCTATTTTTAACTCCATGAGTAGATTAGCTGCAATGATGAGATGAAATGGATATTTATGGTGCATTGTAAACCATAGCCTTGATATTGCTATTCAGGATATTATTTATCAAATGACAGTAATTATACAACTGCAAGGGATACAATGGAAAATGACTAATAAAACTCATTGAAATACTCTGAAATTTAAAGCGTTCTATAAATAATAAAGATTCATGATAGGTACATTGAAAACCCTGTTTTATCCCTAAAAATAAGCATTTCCAATAAAATAACATCTCAGGAGATGAAGAATTATCTTATGCTCAAGTGAGGCTTGATACCTGATCCTTTTTCATGTACATAGGAGGAAATATGAATTCTGGTCATAATGAGAATCTAGACATTTGTATCAGCATAAACAAAGCAGGGAGTTATTTTATGTCTTTTGAGAGTAAATCTATAAAACGAAATTTAAAAACAAGCTTTAAAAATTACATTTCATTTTTTCACATTGGTACTTTGAAGCATTAAGTTCGATTTCTAAAAATGCCTTAGTAGTGGAAAATTTTGGTTGAGGAAACAAACCCTTGTGTTATAAAAATTGCCTCAGATTTCTCCAAATTGATGTTTTTTATTTATGAGTAATAAGTGCCAAAACTTATTTCAAGTTTAATGATGAATATGCTAATATCCACAAGTAATTTAATATCTTACAAAAAAACTAATTCACTATCACAATGCGAATGCTGAACTGAGTGAGTTCTTATGAGTATTCTTGACCTCTTTTGCTTAAATAAGATTACATATAATCAAGATGTTACAAATACATTTGCACAATGTCAATTCTCCCTATATTTGGGTTAGTTGAAACAATTGGATGATATTTGCAAATAACAAAATTCAGTATATTTTATATTTTTCCCACCTTTTTCTAGGATTTTAAGATATGAAGTCATTAGCTACACAATAATTACAGATAGTTACTGGTTGAAAGGTACAGTTCTGTGGAGAAGGACTTGAATTAGTTTTTGTTTATACTTAATCTGATAAGATTTAGAGATGTTCCTGAAAACAATGAAGAAGATTGAATAATGAACATAATACTAACAAATCAAGAATAATACAAGGTATCTAAAAATAGCACTTATTAGAATAAATAACAACTAAAAGAAATATTGTGTATATGCTACTAACAAAAATTAGATCATTGTCAAAATTATACCACACTTAATAAATTGACATAGGTTTTACATTATTTTATTTTTTATTGTGCATGTTAGGTATAATTCATGCTTAGTTCTAAACTATGAAATCTTAGTATTTCAAAATTGAGTTTCAAAAATCAGTGTCAATTAAATAATCAAATTCAGTGTTTGGATATTGAACTATAGGAAATTATGCCAATTGCATTTTATTATAGTCAATTGTCAGTTTTACAAATTTAAAGAGACTTGAGAAGTTATGATGTGAGCAAAGAAGAGATATCTCTTGTTTGTGGTGGTTTTAACAAAGTGATAAGGAAATATACTTAGGTTAGTTAAGTTGGACTGTGCCTTTTGTTCTAAAATGGGTATTTATCATCTCCAAGATTAGAGACCAAAAATATTTTTCTTATACATCAATCATTCTTACCACATTATACTACGTTCTGACACTGAATATGGTGTTCATTGTGGGGAATTTAGATTTACTGTGTTCAACTTATTTAAAAAGCAAAGATACTATTTTCAGAAGGCCATTAATTTTAAACTATTAAACATAAGACACTTACGGATATAAGTTTACAGCATTTAAATTAGCATTTTTGAATCATTTCTTTAAAATCCTCTATCTTATCCAGAGATTAAGGCTTATTTGTAGATATGTTCCTCTTTAGCAAGTACCAACGGTAAGGCCACCATATAGAGATTTAATGCTCAGTTATTTCTTCTTTTTCTGGTTGGTTTCTTGGCTAAACTACACCAGGATATTTCTCTTCATTAGCAAAAAATACATAAAATAAAATAATAACATAATAAAAAATAAAAACAAACAAAAACAAAACAGAACAAAAAAAGCCTGACTGAATGTAGCTTTTCTTGTTAATTGAGAGAACATTTTTATAAACGAGACATATTATAAAAGAAAGACACTCTATATTCAGACTTCTTTTTATAAAACCTACGTTAGGGTATTGGGGAAGTTTACTGTCACCTTTGTTCTGGACTATTTCTGAAAAGGCAACTTTTATTTGACAATATGGAGTATATTTTTAAAACTAGCGGACAATGTCAAAAACATTTTCTCCAATCTAATGCTGTACAGAGAAGGGATTTTTGTTCAGAAGGCTTGTTTTAATCTCAGAAGAAATCAGATGTGTATAATAACACACAATTAAAGGTACTGCTGTGATTTATATTACATGAGCAAAATTGTACTAAAATTTTTGTCTAAATTCAGAGTTGAATTTCCTACAAAATTAATAAAACTTTACTTGCAAGGGCCTCTTCCACAGCCTTGGAAGCAGCACACCATGTTCATAAGAATATGCATTATGTAAAGTTTGCAAAATATTTTAACCACAATCAGTTAAGACCACTGCTTCCTTCCATTTCCACTTCCCACACCTCCCCTCTTGTCAGGTACTATTAGAGTGGACACATTTGGAGGATTTGGCACAAAGTTATGTTTAGTTGACAATATATTTAGTATCAAATGGTTTGAGAGAATGATGCTCTACCAATTTATATCTGCTCAGATCTGACTTTAACTTTTTCTCTTCCTTTATACTATTGGAATATTAGTGTTCGAGATTCTAGAACATAATAAAAAATATTTGAAAAGCATCTGACAAAGTATTTTATCTTATTCTTCAGTAAAAGATGAAAAGGATGGAGTAGGTTACAGCATAAAAAGAATTTGCAGCTGGTTGAGAATTCAATAAATGTTAATCACCTGTGAATTCTATTTATAACTTTAATCATTTTTTTTTTACCATGGAATTGTGCATTAATTTTTATATTTTTTCTTTTTTGTTTTTAGGTGAGGCAACCCTTGGTTGACCTCACAGATTGCAAAGACCTTGTCAGCTTACAATCTCTTATTTTTTTTTTATTTTTTTACGCCTACAGCACCTGGTCTTCCTAGGCAGTCTCCCATCCAAGTACTAACCAGGCCCAACCCTGCTTAGCTTCTGAGATCAGACGAGATCAGGCTTGTTCAGGGTAGCATGGCTGTAGATTAATTTTGCTTTTACTAAAAATATTATTGATTTTTTAAAAAATCAATAATATTTTTTAAAAAATCAATAATATTTTTAGTAACAATATTTTTTAAAAAATCAATAAATATTTTTAGTAAAAATTTTGCATTAAAATGTTATTTATCTTGATTACTGAGTTTTTTGACATTCCCTTAAGTTTTGTGCTCGATTATCTTGATTACTGAGTTTTTTGACATTCTCTTAAATTTTGGGTACTTAACGTGCCCTATCCCAGTCCCTCAATAATTATTGATCTCAAACCTTAGTCCTGCTTCATATTTAATAATTATTTAAATATAAGTGTATAAATCACATTTATTGATTTCTTTATTACACAGGCTAGGTGGGATGACAAAGGTTTACAACATCTAAAAGGCTGACCAAAAGTCAAAAGGTGAAATCAAGTAAGATAAAAATAAAGCCACTGCTTATATTCAAAAAGCCAATTTCCAAAAAAAAAAAAAAATAGTTTATTAAGGGTTCGTGTGAAAAATGACCTGGGTCTACCTTGACAATAAGCTCAATGTGATTTAGAAGCGTCCTGTGTGCCTCCAACAGCCATGTTGCTCTCAGACCCATTTCTCGCTCTTCCTCACCTCCGCTCTGTAATTTAGGAACTATATTTTCTAAGCTCCCCGGATCCTAGTTTCTGGTTATGTTCAGTTGATGCCGGGTTCTGACTGACAACTGGAGGGTGGAAAGAGAAGAGAAGTAAGAGTGTTTGTTTCCCCCCATTCCCTGAGTCTTGTGGCTCTCATTCTCACGGACAGTCCACGCAAGGTCTTAATTCCCAGCTCCCATTGTGCAGACCGGGCTCCCGACTCCGTTTCTGTGGCCCAGGGGGTGGTAATGGCTTTCTGATTTTGCTAATCTCTTTGTTGCCTCTGTATTTGGCTTCGCAACTCTTCTATCACATGTGTAACCAATTCCTTCTTTTATAGTTCCCATGTTTGAAAGTTGTAAGGTGGTTTCTATTTTCCTGCCTGAATTTTCACTGAAAACAGACCCAAGTTATAGTAATAAAAGGATGCAGTTAAAAATATGGGAGATCCTTCAGTGCGCAGTTGAAGTATTACACTTAAGGTATGGTATTTAAAAATAGATATGGTATAGAGGAGAGAAGCTTGGGTATCTGTGTTTAAGAGGCATCTTGTGTTTAATTCTTAGTACTACCACCTAATAGTTGTGATCTCGCATGAGTCAAGTACTTCTCCAAGTCTGAATTTATTGACCTATAAAATGATGACGGTGGTAATATTATCCTATGTACTGAGAGGCTCACGTATGACATGTGATATAGCTGTATACAGTGTGAGGCATCTGTTACTGCGCTTGTATGTCATTTGAAGAACTGTTTACCAAACCAAAAAGAATCTAGAGAAGAAATGGCACTAATCTGTATATATAAAGGAGTTTCATATAGAAAAGAAGTGAACTTTTTATATATTGTTGGACTGGAAAGAAGAGTGTCCAATGAATAGAAATTCCAAGGAAGCATGTTTTGGCTCAGCATAAAGCAGAACTTTTCAATAAGCAGAGCTGTTCAATAATCTAAAAGGCTGTCTTAGAAAGTAATGAACTCCTGATCTCTGATCATATTCTAGCAGAGTCTGGTGAATAATAGGAAGGAAATAATAGAAGGAAATAATAATTCTTTAGATAATAACAGTAACAATAGTAAAAGCTAACATTTATTGAGGGCTTATCAAGTGTCGTTTTGTTCTAAGTATTTAACATGCATTAATTCATTTACATTTCACTATGACCAAATGGATGCAATTGAACTACTTTACAGATAAGTAAACTGAGGCACAGAGCTATAGTAATTTGTCTAACATTACACAACTAATAAGTGAAATATCTACAGACTGTGATCCTAGGAATTTTAGTACCTACATAAGCGATGCTTAATAAATGTATTTTGGCTCAATATAATTTTCTTTAATTGTCCCATGTAAATGTTTTTTTATTATTATTGTAGAATCTGCCTTAGTTTATTTCTAATAACATTTTATGATAAAAAATAATACCAGCTTATTATAGACAATTTGGAAAGCACAGACAAGTGCAAAGAAAAAACAGAAATCTCAAGCGATCGCAAAGTCCAGGGATCAAAACTCTGCTTCAGTATGCATTTCTGGTTTTTTTTCTATGCAGTTTTTATTTTATAACAAATATATATGTCTACACGCATATTTTTTAAATGGCTGTTTTATAAAATTTGAGATATTTTATTTACCTAAGTGACTGAGAGGACTTTAAGCTTCAGATTCTATTTGAAAGGTTGAGACCAACAGTGATGTGATTTTCTGCATATGCCCAAAATTATTTTGACTCAGAATGATATTTTTATTTAAGTGCACAAACTATTGTCTGAGGTGGGTCCTAATCATTTACATTTCTAACAAATTTCTGGGAGTTTTTGAGGCTGCCGATCCTGGATCACACTTTGCAAACCACTAAGCTAAATTATGTGGGTTATTTAAAAACGCATGTATATTCAAGAATTAATAAAAATCATGGACGTCTTTCTAAAAATAGGGCATTCCAAGTGAGAAAGGTAGAGATGTTCATGTTTCTGTGAATGCTCAGATTAACTGTTATATGTAAAAATGAGACATGATGAGCGATTTGACATCACATTTTCTTAGACCATCTCTTCTCAGGGATAAGTCATGCCTATTTTCTCAACTCTTGTTTGTATGGCAGGGACTTCAGAATCTCGTTCATCACTCTTCAACATCCATTTGCCTTCTCTGGAAGTCTTCCAGTTTATCTTGTTTCTCCTGGTGTGTGTAAGCACAGTCGAGTGTATGCCCAGCTAGAATCTAAGCAATTCATACTGTGGTAGAGCTTGTTAACACTGAGGGGCTAGAAAATGCATTTCTATTAAGGCAGCCTAAGACCATTTTCAATGGTCATGTTACATTATTCGCTTATACTGCTTTATTTTTAACATTTTAAAAAATATTTTTTAAAAAAATGTTAGAGCATATTAAAATAGTAGAACTAAGTTTTTGAGTTAAAATTGTAATTTATTTGATCACATTATGTACAACACACACACATACACACATAAAAACTATTGAAATCTGCATGAGACTTTAGTTAATAGCATTGTATTTATGTCAGTTTCCTGCTTTTGATATTGTACTACAATTATGTAAGTTGTTATCATTAGGGGAAGGTGGGGAAGGGTACACAAGACCTCTCCATAACTTTTTTGTAACTTTCTGTAAATTTATAAATATATTAAGATAAAAAAGTTTTAACAAAATTAGTAATTTCCACTATTTAAGACCATCCTTCAGTGTTTCAGCTCAATGTCTCTGATCATATTTTCAATTTTTTTTTAACATATATCCTTTATTGTCCAAACATAATGAATTTGGATTTCATCGATTGGTAGTTCTGTGAACTTAGGCAAGTTTAACCCCTCTTGTCACATGTTTCCTTTTTTTCACAATACTCACACCTATGTCAATCATTTGAAGGATTAAGTGAGTTAATATGTGCTTAGAACAGTACCTGACACATAGTAAGCACCCTATAAATATTGGCAATTATGATGGTGACACTAATGATAACATAATGTACTTTTGCTCATGCTGATCTGTAAACAATCCTGGTTCCTGATCACCCTCCCCGCCCCCCAACTTTCCCATCCATCCCCACCCTCCTTTTATAGGTTATACTGGAGTGCCTTATGTAGAAAATTTAGGTAGAAATGGGTTTAATACGAGGATGTAGGTGCTTAAAATGACTGCAAAAAATAAAGATCAGGGAAGGTTATTACTATTTCTTGCCACTAACATTCATAGAATGGGGATGTTCAAGCAACACAGGAAATTGCCGTCAATATTCACAGCTGCCTGGGGCATGAAAGAAGGTAATTCTTTGGAAAATGCCAAAAGTTACTAAAAAAACCCTCAGTTGTACTGAATCACATATTGGCTTGTTACTGTCAAAGGAACAATAATATGGCTTTATGTTTCTTTTACCTCCAAATGTTGTGTAAGTTCCTCTCATTGACAGAATCTTACCCAAAACATAACTAGCAAGATTCATGGAAATGTAGCTCCCAGGCTTCTAGCCCCTATGATGCAGAGGAATGACAGAACAGAAAGTGTTCCAACTTGACAAACGACAATGTGTTTTTCTTGAACACTTTGGTCATCATCCCAGACACTTCTCTAAACTATTATTGCCACCATCTTTATACCCCTTTTTTGGAACTTCTTATATATGAGCTTATAGTGTAGTAATTTATGAATATGTTCTAAAAGTTTAGAACAGCATCCTGAACATAACAAATTCTCACTGCATATTTATTATATAAATGAGTATATTCATATAGCCTATTCTTATTTTTTAGTTCTTTATTGCTTGATATTCACAAGAATCTATAATGGAGCAAACCCAAAACTCAAGAACAGAGAGAGAAAGAGGACTCGTCCAATAAAGAAAATTTAAATAGTCTATTTAATGTCTTCTAAAAAGTTCTTGAAATGTTTCAATAAAACTAAAATATCTCAGACAAAGGTTGAATAGCAGCCTTGTGGTGATGGTCTTCCAACAGTCTCTGCCACACAGAGAAAAGGCAGTCTCTTGCAAAGTCACCTGTAAGGGCTCATGAAATGCTCAAGCTCCAGCCTCCATATCTCATTCTATATGCTGGCAAAATGCATGAGAGAAAAGAGAAATGCTGAGTTCAGATTAACTAGCAGAACAAGCCTAGGACTATTACTCCAAGAGCTGTGAGGAAAAATCATTGAATAAGGTAACAGGCCTTGTAATTTTACTTACATGAGACTGTATTTTAGAACATCACTTATGTCACTTTAAGGATGTGATGTTCTGCTTTTGAAACAGCCATGCTGTACACAAGAAAGAGCAGTGTATTATGGTTCAGAAGCAAACATTTGGTAACTGCAGTAGTGAAATTATCAGCTGCTTCTCTAATAAACTTTTTTCTTTTCCTGTGGGGCTAAAATTCTTCACTGAGGCAGCTGTTAATTTCCAAATCAAATCTGCTGGGTGGAGAGTGACTATTTATAGAGGTTCTATTTGGGAAAATTTGAGAAAGATGCTAGTTAGAATTGATATTCTCTGGTCGTGAACTTGTTCTGCCCTTTTAATTTTTTTATCATGACCTTGGAAAACTCAGCATGGTTAAATTAATCAATAGATTGTTTGCTGGACCATTCATCTGTGTAACTTGGGCTCTTTGAAAGGCAGCTTATACAAATGTCCTCATTATTTCCTGCTTAACGTTGTAGCTTTGGAAATGGAGAAAAATTATTTTAGAAACTATATGAGGGGACAAATATATTAGTAATAACTAGCTAATTGTGCCAGGCAGATGAAATATTTCATCAACAACTCAATAAATCTACTTTCAACAGTGTCGATTGAAGGCAAAATTATAGGACATCATTCGTATCCCTAGGTCTTTCTTGATACTCTCTTCTTTCCTTATCCCACATTCTATCCCTGTTAGATGTCCAGTGATGTTTCATTTTTCCATCTTTTATAACCTGCTTGTAGAAAACAATCCGATGTCACACATTTTCACTTAAGTGTATTACTTAAGTCTCATTTAGAGTGGACACATATCCCTCATATAAAAGAACGTCAGGCCTCCACAGCCAAGTAAATATGGTGTTTGAGGGGACAGAGTATGCTTTTGCAGTCTTAAAACCATGTATGGGCAACATGACAGTGTGAGGAACATGAGGATTCCAGCTTAAAGGTATGAAAGCTTGTATTCACTGTTCATCCAGGAGAATTCTTCTCAGAATCTTATTCTCTGTATCTGTAAAATAAGGAAGATTATGATGAATCTCATGGGTGTAGTTCGAGGACTAAATAAACTATTACAGAGTATCTAGTTCTGATCTTACTGTGAGACAGCTTTTCATTTAATGGTGCCTCTTTTTCCCCTCTTCTTTTTTACCCTATATGAGAGGCTTCTGTCTCTGGCCCACAGAGTAATTATCTTTTTCCAAAAACATATTGGTTACAATAATTTTTTTAAAAAAGGAAGGAAGAGGATCAGAAAATGTGCTATGTAATCAGAAAAATGTCAAAACTTTTTCTTAATATCAATAATTTTTCACTTCGTTAAAAGGAGTGAGCCAGCGTTCTCTTTGAAGATAAATATGGGTTTTTTTTGTATTTCTTTAAAAATAAATTCTTGCTTGGCTGATTCAAGTTTACCTCTCTTTTTCACTGTTCAAAAAATTGTGTAGTAAGCATTGAGTACCAAGAATATACAAAGGTACAGCAATACATTCCCATACCTTACAAGAAATAAAAGTAAATAAATATGGATGATTTAGAGTCTTGAGATGATATATTTGCAGACTACTTTTCTTTAGCTTTCTCCCTTCTTTTCATTTTTATACTGACGCTATTATTAAAAATAGTTTTAACATTGATACTACTAGAGAACTTTAAAAAAATCAAGCTCATGCTTCTCCACATTTTCAAAATGAAATTAGAATGATGGCTATGGGAACCATTTAAACCTAATTTAAATAATTGGGTAAAATTATAACCTATAAATATCACTTTCTACATTTGATAAAAACAGTACTGTGCATCTTTCTGAGTTGGAATATATCAGACTGAGTCTCATACAGTCCTTAATGATACAAATAGTAGTCCTTCCCATAATTCTGAGACTTAGCAAATCAATAAAGCTAAACTCTGGAGGCTTTAAATAATCTTTCTATTTAGCACAGAAGAATCTATTCTTATTTGATCTATCATCAGTGGTTGACTCAATGACAACTTCATCCTTGAAACACTTTTTCCTTAGCTTCTTAAACCCAACAAATCCCTGGTTTTCCACCTCTCTATTTGGCCATTCCTTTTCAATCTTCTTTGCAAGAATCTTCTTTCTAGCTCATCTTCAAATGTTGGCGTTCTTTACAGTGCAGTTTAAGGTTCACTTTTCTCCACTCTAGATGCAATTATTACATAGTTGCAGGTAGCACACAGTAGTTATCTTTAGTTCTGACCTCTTTTCTGAGCTCCACATATATTTGCCTATTTGAGGCCTCAAATTAGATTAAATTTAGCAGATCCCAAAGTGAACTTGTAATCTTCTTGCTTAATTCCTAGGGCTATTTCAGTATGCCATTTCTCAATGACTAACACCCCATCCCCTAATCCAACTGTTTATATTAGTCTGAAAGCTTACAATCGCAGTTGACATCTCCTTTTCTAGCACGTCAAATTGTCAATGCTGCACCAAAATAAAAATAAAAAAAATCCATCCACTTCTTTTCATCCAAACCATAGCTTATCCCGTTCCAATTTATAATCTGCCTTCACCTGAATTATTGATCTGCTCTACTCCATTCTGCCCACTATCCAATTGCTTCTTTACCTGAGGTCAGAGTTACATTTTCCTCAAAAGGTAATCTAATCATGTCACCTTTCTCTTCCCTCCCCATGCTTGAATCTCTTTAATTGTTTCTCATTACAAACTTGCAAACGAACTTTTTAAGATGACTATAGGTTTTGCATGGGCTAGCCTTCAGCTGCCTCTTTATTTCTCACTCCTTCTTGACCTTTTCTGTTGGATACAGGCCCTTTGGCCTCAGTTCAGTGCTTCACATTTTCCATATCACATTTTTCAATCATTGGACCTTTGCACAATCCATTTTATTTTCCGGATATACCCTTGAACTTTCCCATCTCTAAACCCATTAACTCTTATTCTTTAGATCTTAGCTCAAATAATACTTCTCCAGGGAAATCTTTCCTAAGTTCGAATCTTGTTATAGGTTCTAATGATATCTTGTATCCCTCTATTATATCAACTATAGTTTTAGAAGTTCTAATTTTATATGTGTTTTACTTCTGTTTATCTGACTCTCCCTCTTGCCTATAAGAACAGTATATTGAGTGCTTTTTTGGCTTCCTTTTCATTCACTATTAGATTCTTATACCTTGTAAAAATATTTGACACATTGTGTGAGCTAAATTAATATTTGTTGAGTAAGATTCATGGGTTTGTGTAATAGTATACTTATATTTCTTTTTTGGGTAACATTTTCAGCATTTTCTTAGTCAATTCATTCTCAATGCAATTTCTCCAACTCTTCTAATCTTATTTCTATGTGGCCTCTCTCATCATCCAGCTGTGAGCTGTCTGTCTACCTCCTGAGAGCTATATGAGTGAATCCTTGCCTCCCTGGAACAGACAAGTCTATGCTGGTATGAAACAAAACAACAAAACTTTATCTATTAAAAACACTGTTTTTTAAAGGTTCTAGAAATGATGAGAGAAAACTTTCCATAATTTCTTACTAAAAAACACAAATGAAAATTAAGGTCATAATGTTAGAATAAAATATCTACTTAATTATCACGATTCCTTAGAGCAAAGTGTGTAACTGTCTAATACATTTTTAATCTCTCAAGTTATAATTCTCTGTGTCTTGTGAACATTGTACTAATATTAATTCACTGAATTGATTTTAACTCTGGCATCACCTTGGAACAAAGATACAGTAGGTAGAAAAAAGTTATAACTAAGAATGTAGGCACTCAGTAAAATGTCCAAAGCCTCAGATAAAAAGAAGCAGTAAGGATTTGATTTTTCTACAAATATCTTTAGATAGCTGTCATGTACAACCTTAGTGTTTTTTCCTAAGCTTAATATTGCTGTTTTCCATAGTCATTTCTCAGTATCCTATTTTTGTTCTGCCCTCCTACACGCTACCATTTTGGAGCATCCTCTGAATGAGTTTTTATTTCTCAATCACTCTTTGCAAGTATATCATGTGAGTTGGACAGATTGCTCTAAGAATGACATAGTTAGTGCATGGAACAGAGGAAACACCTCCCCATATGTCTTAGTTTGGGCTACTTTAACCAAAATACCATAGACTTGGTGGCTTAAACAATATAAATTTGTTTTTCATAGGTTTGGAAGCTGGAAAGTCCAAGATCAAGGTGGCCCCCAATTTGGTTCCTGATAAGAACCCTTTTCCTGTTTTGCAGATGGTTACCTTTTTGCTAAAATGTTCATAAGGCAGAAAGAGATCAAGATTAGAGATAGAGATTAATAGAGACAGAGACAGAGACAGAGACAGAGACAGAGACAGGGATAGAGATAGAGATAGAGATAGAGATAGAGATAGAAATAGAGATAGAGATAGAGATAGAGAGAGAGAGATAGAAAGCTCTGTGTCTCTTTTTATGTAAGCACTGATCCTATCATGAGGGATCGCCTAATCATCTCCCAAAGGTCTTATCTCCAAGTATCATCACTTTGAAGATTAGGGTTTCAATATATGATTTTTTGGGGGTAGGGGCAGGGTTTGCATAAACATGCAGTTCATTATATCATCAATGTTGCCATCTTACAATCTTTTTCCTGGTGACCAGAACTGTAGGCTCAGTGAGCATAAGGTCTCCCTTTGAATTTATTGCAGATGACAATTTCACTATGGCATATAAAGATTCTCCAGACTGACAGACTGATAATCATTTTCTTATCACCCACTGGTCAACAGCTAAGCCAATGGTGCACATTTCAGTTTTTTGTTAGAATACCACCTGAAGGTAAAAATCTATGTAAAAGTCATAAATTTGCATATTGATTAAATTAATACCAGCTGCTATAACAGATACACCTCTAATATCAGTGGCTCAAATCAATAAAAGTTTTTCTTTCATTCAAATAATAATACAATAAGGGTGTCCTGTGAGTGGACTTCTATGTGGTGATTCATGGATAAAAACTTTTTCATTCTTGTGTCTCTGCCCTTCTCTAGTTCCTCTTTACCTGAGAAAAACGTGAAATATAAAAAGAAGCCATGGATAAAAGCACTTCTACTTCACAGTCTCAGCTGAGAAGTAGCAACCATTTCTGCTCAGATTTCATTGACCAGAACTCAGACACATAATTTCACCTAATAGCAAGGGAGACAGGAAAATGTAGTCTGGCTAGGTACATAGGAAGAACAGAAAATTGATTTTGGTAAATACATAATTTCTATAACACTTCCCCTGATTTATAAATTCCTTTATAATCTGGCTTCTGGTTTTCTCTCCATCTGCATTTCATACCATAGCCCCTCACTCCAGATACTGTATTTCCTTAGGGCTTTGCAGTATCTATTCTCTCTTCTGCCTGATCTATGCATGGTTGGTCTCTCCACCACCATCCATTATAAAGTAGTCATCAGTCATTCGTATTATCACTTAACAATATCTTGTTTTATTAAATATCAATTTATTTATTGGTTCATTGTTTGCTTCTTATTAGTATTTAAGATCCATGAATGTGTGATCTTCACTGGTTTGTTCAGTGCTATATCTCCACAGCTGAGAATAGTACTAATAAATAGTTATTTGTCGAATAAATGAATAAAGATATTTGCAAAATTGATTAGGGAACTAAATTTAGGAGTGTAAATTTGTTAAATTTTACCCTTCTGAATTAAACAATGTTTTATTCTTTTGAAATATTTTTCAACACAAATTTGGCCTAGTATAAAAATTATTTTCTCCAAATTTGTCCTATTCATGAAATTTATAAGTTATAATTACTTAAACAAAAAGCAGCTCAGTATAGAGTCTGAGAACAGAAACTAAAACGTTCTTGCCACATTAACAGTTGAGTTTGAATATACAGTGAACTATAACTACAACTAATTTTCTCCTCATCTGGCCCTTATTTCCCTATCTAGTTTACATACATGATAGGATCAATAATGCTTCCTGCCAAACATGTCTAATTATGATTCCTGGAACCAGTGAATTTTACCTTCCCTGGCAAAAGGAACTTGGGATTTTGCAGGCATGATTACATTAAGGAACTTCAGATGGGGAGATTATCCTGAATTATCCAGGTGGGCCCATGTAATCACAAAAGCTCTCACAAGAGGAGACAAGAATTTCTGTTTTCTAAGTCATATTTTTTCCTTAGTGGAAAAAGTCACCTCTCAAATCTGAATAGTTTATATTTTTGCAGAACTGAAAAAATAACATGAAGCTCCCCAGCTTCACTGATGTTTTCCTAGGAAGAGACAAAGAGAAAAACAATGACAGGGTATATAGATATCTAGGAAGAAGTAAAAGATACAAAGAAAGTGTTCATAAAAGATCACTCCCAATAAGAGCTTCTAAAAACCAACTGGACTCTGAGAATATAGGGCAAAACTTTTACAGTGTGTTTTAGAACTTGGGTTTTCCGACAATAATAAATGACTCTAGTAGACTGGCAAGTAAAATTATATCCTAATACCAGACATCCCTTATTAGTTAATTACTATAAAATTAACTATGGCATACTTAAAGAGAATGTAGTGAATTAGACTGAAAAATATACCAAAATGACATAATCAGTTTGGGGAATCCCATAGGGAAGCAATTTCAACACGTTGGGCATTATTTCTCACAGATTCTTTACAATCAAATGTGATCTTTCACTGACACCTTTTGGGTAGCTTCCTTATCACTCTGAGTATACTATTTCCTTTCTCTAGCTGACCCAGCCAGGACACCATGACTCTAGCACCCCATTCTCATCTAGCAAATTAAATTTATGTTACTGTCACCTATAGTGACAGATTATGTCTTTTCAGAAAAATATCACTTAATTCATGCAACATTTTACCAAGAGACATAAGTCAGAGGTCAAGCCAGACAATAGAACCTTTGTATTCACTTAAAAGTTCTTGAAGAAGTGCTACTTTGAATCTGTAATAAGATTTGACCACTACTTAAAAAGGATAAAGAGGATATGTCTTCAGAAATAAGAAAAGTTTCATTATGATCAAATTTTAAGTTTTATTCCTCTGCTAGTTAATTCATCTAAACAGAATATTAGGATAAGTAAAGGAAGATTAAAAAAAGCATTTCTTTTGACCCAGCAATTGCACTTCTGGGTATTTATCCAAGGAAAACCGAAACAATAATTCGTAAAGGTCTATGCACCCTTATGTTCATGGCAGCACAGTCTACAATAACCAAGATATGAAAGCAACCTAAATGTCCATCAACATATAATTGGATAAAGAAGTTATGGTTCATATATACAATGGAATATTACGCAGACATGAAAAAAATGAAATTCTACCACTTGCAATGACATGGATGGACCTAGAGGTTATTATGCTGAATGAAATGTCAGAGAAAGATAAATACCATATGATTTCACTTATATGCAGAATTGAAGGAACAAAAAAGAACAAACTAATCAGAAATAGACTCACAAATATAGAGGACAATCTGGTGATGGCCAGAGAGGAGGGGTTTTGGGGAGCTGGGAGAATGGGGTGAAGGGTTAAAGAGATACTAATTAGTAGCTGATAGACGGTCATGGGGTTGGGGAGCAGGGCATAGGGAATGCAGTTAGCATTAACGTAATGGCTAGGTGGAGAGCGAGAGGAGAGAAAGAGAAATTAGGGAGATTGTTTTATAAACTACATAAATGTCTAACCAATGTATTGCATACTTGAAACTAATAATAAAATAAAATTTTAAAAAAGCGTTTCTCTTCATTCGATGTAATTTAGATATATGATTTAGCACTCTCTTCTCCAAAATCAGTAGAATTTTATTATAACTATGTCTCTTTTCATGATTGGCAGCTAAAGAAGAGGTCTTCATCAACTTTAAATGGTACTGTAGCTTTGAGATCAAATCACACAAAGCACCATTACCATAAAATATTAATTTTAGTCATACAATTTTATAAATTAAAATATACACATTTCTATAAGCTAAAATATATAAAATAAGATAAATAATAAATTATTTTAATGTACTTTTGTACATTGAAAGGATGCAATTTAAGGGTGCGTGAAAATAAGAAGTTGCAAGACATGATATTGAAAGCCATTATTATAAGATTCATTAGAGTGCAAGACAGACAGGTAAAGCAATTTAGCTTCAGTTTTCAAAAACACTACATAGAATCCAGCACTACCATGCTGATCAAAATAATGCAAAATCTTTCTTTTTGAGTTTTTTTAGATCAGAATTGATAAACTGGAGGTAGAATTATGATATGATTATGAGATGATATAAAAATATGTAAAAAAAAAGATTGTCTTTATATCCCTTGCTAATTTAATCTACTAAAGTACAGGCCACTTGCAAACTAGAAACTTAAATTAATAAGGCATTTATTAATTTAATATATAAACTTGTATTTAACAGCTAGAGTTCTACACATATTCTAAAATTTCCCCGCCAGACTTCAATACTGATATCCACAGAATGAACTTAATAAATTTTCAAAGGAGTTGGTATAAGGTGAGTGAATCATCATCATCATCATCATCATGAATGAAAGGATAGTGATAAAGACAATACACCTATAAATATTAAAAACATGGCCAAATCTTAAAATGCTTCAAAACATCGATTTCTTTGTTAAGCTTTGAAATTTTCTGATTTTATATTTATTTATTTGAATATTAATTCACTTAATGTAGGTAAGCTTTAAGTTTCACAGGCATCAGGAACATAAACTAGTAGTTTTTGAAAATTGGCCAAAATAACATCTTGATATGATTCTTCCATGATAATTAGGACCTAAGCCTCACTGACACAAAAATAAAAAAGGCAACCTAAAGAAGCCAAATTCAAATATAAAAGTTAAAAAAAAAATGATTAGAATATATTAAATATTTGCAAAACCTAATGACAGAATGTGATCTTTTTTGTATTTAAAAGTACAGTTTAATGTTTTTCCTATTTCTTTTGTTGATGAAAAAGATTCATGTAGTAACTAAAGGTCTGAAAACTTTGTCCTTCGATAAATATTTAGATGAGCATAATTGTCAGAGACACTATAAATGCTTTAAGAATTTTACAGGCATTATAGCATGAAATTCTTACAACAATTTATGAAGCACATACTGTTGTTATGGTAACATTTCACAGATAAGAAAACTGAATCTCACAAAAACAAAATTAACCTTATTTAAAAATTAACAGCTAAAAAATGACAAAATGAGACTTGAACCCTGGTCTACATGAATCCAAATCCAAACTCAGTGGCTCTAGTGAAATGGTTTCTCTAAGCATCATCTCAAAAATGATGTATGAAAACTGAGGCTGTGTCTACACCTAATATGAGGTCTGATCTACCAGGTAAGCTAAAAGATCAGGGGTATTTTAGACAGAACCTGAAAAAAAATTTGATTCCTCACTTTCCTTCTAAGTAATTTTACCTGTTATTTAAGACTGTTTTAATCCTTACCGATTCTCTGTATCCCTCCCTGACCAATTCCACTGGGTTGATGACCCTCCTTTCTGTTTCTTTAACTGGAAGTGCACATGCTAGGACAGAACTGATTAAGTTTTACTAAAATGGTCTATTCCCACGCCCTCATTTCTTCCATATTATAAACAGAGCCACCAAGAGCAGGTTAGGGTCTTAGTGAAAAAGAAATCTAGGGACTCAGAAAAGGCAGATTTGTATCGGCATGTAACGTTTGACTATTCATTGTTATTCCCTTGACCAAGCCCTTCCCACATCCCTGTAAGTTTTGAGCACAATGAATATCTTTCCTCAGTTTTCACTATCCAGGACAGTACTTAGGACATACCAGTCATTTGGTAAATGTTAGTTCAACAGGAGGTTCAAATAAGAGTTCAGAGAGAAATATGATGATAATGATGATGATGATGATGATGATGATGATGATATAGTATTAGTTGGGTCTTGGGTCTTGAAAAAGAGTAAATTCATTTTATACCATTAACTCGGAACTCTAATGAACACAGAAATAAATTTTAGGGTGTTTTTATAATTGATCATTTCCTGTGTAGATGTTAAAACATAGCAGGATAGCTACAAGTACGAGCTCTTGCACCAACTGCCTGAGTTTCAATTCTGGTTCTGCAAGTTACTGTCTATGTTACGCAGGGGGAATTTACTTAATTCCTGTGCCTCAGTTGTATACTCTATAAAATGGAGACAATAATAGCAATTTCCCTATAGATCTGTTAAGAGAATTAAATCAACTAAACTTTGTATATTTCGTAGACCAGTACTTGGCACATACTAAGTGACAAACATAAATATTAAGTAACACTTCGTTGAAGGCTCTCTTCTCTACTAGACTGATAACTCCATGATGGCAGGAACTCAAATCATGTTTATTATTTCTCACAGCTGCATTACTAGTATCTTTAAAAGACACTCAGTAAGTATTATTTAACTATATAGTGTGTTTTTCTTTTTTTTAACATGGGGATATTTAATTCCAAACTTGTATTTTTTTCCATTTGCATTTTTTGAAGATTGTATATTTTATTGAATAAATTCTCTAGCATATTTTCAGTGATGTCATTATTTATCCAATATACCTCAAATTCCATTTCAATACTGTGATAATGAAAACTGGATTCCAAAAAGAAGTTACATGCAGACATAATGATTTTTAATTGCACGATGTTCTATTTGTTTTTTTTTCAAGTTAAAGAAATAGTTCTTTACTTATTTATTTATGAATTTTTGTTGTTTTTAAAACTCTTAAATAATTTCATTTTTATAATATTCTCTTTTTAATTTCACAGTAAGACATCTGGAATGTTTGCACTCATCTCAGTACTATCAAAATCTTTGCACAGATTTGAAAACTTTATATGTTACTTTGCAACATAAACAGGATAATTCCTTTCCCCAGTCTGCCTTTCTTTTCTTTTCTTTCGTTTTCTTTGTGTATGAACTATTTACATTTTGCCTTCACTGGCTGGATTTTGGGCTCCCACTTTCAAGAGGGGTTAATAGTAGAAAAATGACAATTGAACAAATAAGTACAATAAAATCTTATGGGTGTTTTGATAGAATATTATTCACGGGCTGCTAGAACAGGGAGATTGGTGGGATGAACAAAATATCAATAAAAGAAAAGCAGAAGCTTAAAGGCCAAGAAAGATATTGTTTACCTTTAACAAATAGACTGCTAGCTATTTCTCCAGCAAAGTGAATTTATTCGGGAACAACAAAGAATTGCAATTGGCGACACGTGTGCGTGTCCAGAGAAACAAAAAAGCAACATTCTTTTATACACTTTGTAAATGAAGAGTCCATTGGAGGAAACAGATAGTTCAAAGTTAGTGGCTTTTCATTAGCTTAGTAATGGCAGTCTCTCATTGGCTGAACTGGAAAGGAGGAATCTTTTTTTCCTCCTGCCAGAGGTAGTAAAGTTGTGTCACTTCCTGTCGCAAATGCAAGGTGCGCCTTTTCTTGTTGCAGTAACAAGTGCGTGAGTGAGAGTTCTCTCTTCCAGCCTCCCAATTCCATTTTAAATGCAGTTTCTGTTTATTATTTTCATGGCATTATGGAAAAAATACCCGTGACTGAGTCCTCAAACATTTAGTAGGTGTTCAGCAGAGAGCTTGTATGAGACAGAGAGATTTTGAAGTGGAAAGAGCAGCTTAAGTGCAGATGTGGAGCGGAGATGAGCACTGGGGTGTCGATACGGGCAGCAGTTCAGCATGGCTGCTGCTCTTGGGAGAAAGGTGGGGAAGCAAGTAGAGGGGAGAGGCAGTGTAATCTTGCAACCTGCAGCCCTGTGCCACTTAACATGGGGGATATATTCTGAGAAATGTGTTGTTAGGTGATTTTGTCATAGTGAGAACATCGTCATGTTCTTACACAAACCTAGACGGTATATATAGCATACTACAACACCTAGGCTATGTGGTACAGCCTATTGCTCCTAGGCTACAATCCTGCGCAGTGTGTTATTGTACTGAATATTGTATGCAATCATACACAATGGTAAGGATTTATGCATCTAAACATAGAAAAGTTACAGTGAAAATATGGTATAAAAGATAAAGCCGGTGTGTGTGTGTGTGTGTGTGTGTGTGTGTGTCTTTGTGCTCTGGCAGTAGGGGAGGGAGCAAGAGGAGGGATGCGGAGGAAGGTGCCCTGGAGAGAGAGTAAATATCAGGAGGAGAGAGGGGGAAAGGAGGATAAGGGGAGAGAAAGGGAGAAGAGAAATCAAAAGAGACCTACAGAGATAAAGCTTGAGGCAAGAAATAATAAACGAAAAGAGGGGGAGAGACAGGGAGAAAGATAGGTACAAGGAGAGGGAGAGGGACATAGACAGAGAGAGTGAGAAGGAAGAAGAGAATTGGGAGGAAAAAGACAGAAATGAAAGGAAGTGAGTCTGTGCACATGCGTACACCCACTTGCGTGCGTGCATGTGTTTACAGGGGCGGACATTGCCGGGCAGGCTTCCAGGTTCCACCTGCTCATCTAGCTCTCTTGCCAACTCCTGGCCCCAGCTCCAGGCTGATGCAGGGTGGGTAGACAGTATGCTAAACCTCCTCGTCTATTTAAACTACCTAGAGCTAGCAGTAAATTCAACATTGTGATTGGGTCCAGCCTTTCCTTTCAACACTGCAAACTTTTTGCTTACAGTCATCGTAATCTTATGTGACCACCATTGTTATGCAGAAGCACATGACTATAGTTAGTTTACAGGGCTTGATTCTGTCTGGTTTGAGCAAAGTAACTTGATCAGATCACTCTGCAAGGTAAGGAGGACTGAAAGAGTGAGACCAGAATAGGGACATTTAGAAGAGAAAGGACAAGTAGCACTAGAAAAGAAAAGAATGGAACTGATTTGAGAGTTCCTCATGATAGAAATGATAGGAAGCATGTTGGTACACTCAAAAGGTTAACTGTAGAGAGTTTAATGAATGGACTCTACTCTTTGCAAGTTGTGGGCCAAGTGGAAGGAGCAGTGTTATTGGAACTCAAGAAAGCTGGAAAGTTGGAGAGATGAATGGAGGTGGGGTCATCTGAGAGTTCAAAAAGTATAATCCTAGAGGCATGCCAGAACTCGGCAAAGCAGGAGAAAGGAGAGTAGCGGGGTGAGTTTGGGCTTGGGAATTGATACCTCTGTCTTTTTTTTTGCCTCCAGCCTTCTCATCAACATTGGTCAAACCCAACCAGAGGACAAAGGGATCCAAGCATCACAATCAGTAAATGTCGGCCTCTCGTAACTGAGGGCAGTGCAGAGAAGGGTAGAGGGTGGATCTGGAGGGGTGAGGAGACTGACCAGCACAGGAAGCCGAATATCAGTGGTGGATAGGATTAGGTGAGGTGGTCTGGGGAAGCAGAGTAGTGATTTAAGGATCAATAACTTAAGTGTGAGAATAAATGCTTTTCCCCAGGGCCTTGAAATTTAGAGAGCACAAAAATTTTAAATAATTATATTAAAAGATCAATTCAATTGTGAAATGTTCAGCCTAAACAAAATTTTTGACTATTTCTTTGAACACAACTCCACTGGGCCCACACGGAGTTGTGAGTTTGTGTGCTACAGAGAGACATTTAGCAAAGGAGGTAGGTGAGGGTTGCCATCCTGCCCTCAGTTCTGCTCTAATTTATTCTTCCCGAGTTAGTTAAGATCATTTCGTAATTTACACAACTGTGCCACAAAAATAAACTGTGTCTTTGGGCTATTCCCATTAAAACGGTAATTTGCCCTAGACCCCAAAAGAGATGAATAAAGCCAGAGACTCAAGGTTAAGACAAGTCAAGATCATGAAAATAAAATAAAGTTATCAGTATACACTTACCCACCTGTGAGAATATTTATGTAGAAAAGGCTACCAGAAGTGAAATGCTAAATTAAATGATAGATTTAAAAAAAAAAAATCATAGATTGGGGCCAATATGCGGCCTTGGAAATTTACCAAGAAATTTATTATTTTGACTTTGACTTTAGTCTGCAGGAACTCTTTATCAAACTTGCTTACCTTGCTTTTTGACTAATAACTGATATTAATAACAATCTGCTTTCTGGCTCCATAGCTGCTCAGCTTGAGATCTTTAAAGCTGTTCTGCTTGGTATTTGTGCTTTCAAGGACAGATTAGTTTTCCAATTTCCAGCTAAATGGAAGATTGAACTAGGTGTGGGAAACGGAATGTTTGAAATTGGTTCTCTTCAGGTTTCCTGAGCATTGGACATGTATCTCACATTTCTAAAAAGAATAGGAGAAAGAGATGAATGGGCAGGACTCCCTGTTTTACTCATTCAGGCCACAATCTCAAAACTATAAGTAAAAAAGAAAAAAAAATTCTTCGACTTATTCAAAAATGTAAGAGTAGGGTCTCTGTCTTGTTTATCTACACTTTTTTTTTTTTTTTTTTCCTAGTAGAGCAAAGCCTTTCCTTCTAATCTGTGGGGGCTGAGATTTTCCAAAGTTGAAATTTGTAGTCGGAGGGCAAGGTATCAGATAGATCCCATTATATAGTTTCTAGATAAATCAAAAAGCTTGTCCAAAGTCATAGAATAGTAAACATTAGAGCCAGAGTGTTCAATCCAAGCAGAGCCCAGGTCCTTTGTGCTTAAACTACTATAGTGTACTTGATTCTATAACACTGTGAAGTTCATGTTTAAAAAGAAAAAGTGGGAAGCTCTGTGAATAACCGTATGATAGTGTATAACATGTGCTTGGCTTTGTTTCCTAATGAGGGCTTAGTTGGGAGTTATCGGAAGGGCCCTTCTGGACATAAGCTACATCATTAGGGAAGCATTCAGCTGCAACGAAGGACAGGAAGTTCAATAACAGTGCTTAAATAAATAAGAATTTATGTTTCTCACATGATAAAAAGTCTCAAAGTAGGTTGTTCTCATCATGTATTTAGTGGATTAAAGGTGTCAGGTTCGATGTCTTTATGATTTTTTTAGCTTTTTCCCCATGGTCCCAGTTGTTTGCTGCTGTTTCAGCTTTTATGTCCCCCATTCAAGGCAGGAAAGATAGAGGAAGATGAATCAGCTATGGCTGTTCTTTTATCAGAGAAAAAAAATTTCCCCAGAAGTGTCCTAGTAGTTATCTAGTTATATGATCTCATGGCCACCTCTAGGTGCAAGGAAGTGTGGGAAAGTGAAGAACAGTGTGATAATTGGGTCAGTCCAGTCATGGTCCATCATCTAGGGCAAGGGTCAGCCAACATTTTCTGTAAAGGGCCACATAGTAAGTATTTTAGGCTTTGCAGTCCAGATGGTCTCTGTTGCAACTACCCAACTAAGGGGCTGTTGTAGAGGAAAAGCAGCCCATAGACAATATGTAAATAAAGGGGCTCATCTGTGTTCCAATAAAACTTTATTCATAAAATGGTCAATGGGACTGATTTGGCTTGTGGCTAGTTAACCAACCTCTAACTTGAAACCTGGCGCATTGCTTCCAAGACAAACTGGAGTTTTATAATAAGCAACCACCTGAGGCAAGGGGAGGGGATCATTAGTAGAAACTAACAGTTTCTATAATTGAAAGTAAAAACATTCTTTTAACTTATTCTTCCCTCTGCCCTCTTTTTTCAAGTTTGCAGCTGAAGGGTTTATGCTCTTCTGCTGTGGAGTTGTAAAGGTAATAAAAATAGTTCTAGATTTAGAAGCTTCTATCAAGAGAGCTTACAGGGAGTTTGTCAGACAAACTTGAGACCTCTTATTGGCCCACACAAACTATCTGCTTTTCGTAATAGATATGACTGAGTTGGGTACCAGGGTGTGGTAGACGGTGATTGCTGCCTGTCCATTTTCTGTTCTCTCCTTCTTCCTTATTATTCAGTAAGGGGAAGTAATATGCTTAGATTAAAAAAAAAAAAAGTATCATTCCAGCCTCTCATGCAGCAAAAAGTGGTTATGTGACATCACCTGGCCAATGAGGTACACGTGGAAATATCTAGCTAGGAAAATTCTTTAAGTTGACAGCTTCCCTTGACATGAGCTTTTGCCCTTCCTGCTTGGCAGAGCCAGCTGCAACCACAGTGCAGCAAGCATGAGGGTGAAAGCCATCTTCTAAAATGACTGAAAAGAAGGGTAGAAGTTGCCCCGGGACCTGAAGACATTGTGGAACAACTATACCAATCTTTGTTTGCCGGACATGTTGTTTGGCAAGAAAAATAAAACCCTTAAATTATTTAAGCCATTGCTTGCTTGGAGTTTCTATGGCTTGGAGCCAGATGCATTCACGGAAGATGTACAGGAAGTTTTGTTGTGCTCAAATGGGGCGGGAGGCGGGGAAGACATGGCTCTGCTTCCCACCTAGAGGTCAGGAAGAACAGAAATCCTCATTTTCTACTTCTGACCCTATGCTGAGACCTTTGGATCTTCTTAGTCAGTGTTGGTCTCCCACAGTTTTAAATGCTTTTTAGCTGAGATTGGCTCAGTGTATCCCATTACAGAGAACATGCTGCGAGATGGTGTCTGGGATCCTGATTTTCCACTTTGGTTCCCACCACACCTTATTTGTTTATTAGGTCACAGATGTTTCTTCAAACACATTCAAGCAGTTTAGAGTTACTGTAACTGCATTTCCTCAGCTCAGGTGTTGAATGTAGTTTGAAGTGTCAAGCAAATACATTCACTACAGAATTAGAAATATTTCATAATATTGCAATTGACATACGGGTTGGTTACATATTCTCTTCATTAAAAAAAAAAAAAAAAAAGATTTTAATTCCACCATCCAGAGATAACTTTGTTAACTTTTAATAGTGTTACTTCCTGGATATATATAAAGACAGATATATATATTATATCCACACTCATCTACTTTAAACCTTAACATATATTCAGCTTTGAATATTGCTGCTTTTTCACATTATAAAGCAAACAAATCTCTGTTCACCTTATATTATATAGTCTTTAAAACATTATTATTTTAGTGGCTGCATGACATTACATCATAATACAAACATATTTTATTTTATTATTTTAGGTTGTCTACTTTTTAAAAAACTTATTATTTTTTAATTACAATTGGCATCTGGTATTATATTAGTTTTGAGAGTAAAACCTAGTGATTAGACATTTATATACCTTATAAAATGATCACCCAGGTAAATCTAGTACCAATTTGACACTATACATATTTAGCACAATATTGTTGACTATATTCCTTATGCTCTACTTTACATCCCCATAATTATTTTGTAAATACTAATTTGTACTTCTTAATTCCTTTCCCCTTTTCATCCATCCCCTGACCCGCCTCCCATCTGGCACCCATCAACATGTTCTCTGCATCTATGAGTTTGTTTCTATTTTGTTTGTTTTGTTCTTTAGATTCTACATGTAAGTTTAAAATTATATGGCATTTTTTCTTTGTCTGACTTACTGCACTTAATATAGTACCCTCTAGTTCCATTCATGTTGTTACAGATGGCAAGATTTCATTCTTTTTATGGCTGAGTAATGTTCCATTGTATATATGTACCACCTCTTCTCTACACACTCATCCATTGAGGACTTCCAGGTTGCCTCCATATTTTGACTATTATAAATAACGCTGCAATGAGTGTATGGATGCACATGTCCCTTCAAAGCAGTGTTTTGGGTTTCTTCAGATAAGTATCCAGAAGTGGGATTACTGGGTCTTTATTTGTCTCTTGTTATAGCCTTTGTTTTAAAGTCCATTTTATCTGGTATAAGTATTGATATCACAGCTTTTTTGTTTGTTGTTTCGATTTCCATGAAACATCTTTTTCCACTCCTTTACTTTCAGTCTATGTGTGTCTTTTGATCTGAAGTGAGTCTCTTGTAAGCAGTATATGTAAGGGTTTAATTTTCTTATCCAGACACCCTACTATGTCTATTGATTTGAGCATTTAATCCATTTAGAGTTAAAGTAATTATTGATGGATATGTAGTTATTATCATTTTATTATTAATATTTTTTATTTTTTTTTCTTCTTAAAGAAGTCCCTCCAACATTTCCTGTAATACTGGTTTGGTGATGATAAACTCCTTCAGCTCTTTATCTGCGCTCTGCTTTGTTGAATAGAGTAATCTTGGTTGTAAGTCCTTGGTTTTCATCACTTTGAATATTTATTTCCTGCCAATTCCTTTTGGCCTCCAAAGTTGAGAAATCAGCTAACAGTCTTATGGGAGCTTCCTTATAGGCAACTAATTGCTTTTTTCGATGCTTTTAAGATTCTCTCTTTGTCTTTAACCTTTGGAATTTAATTATGATGTGTCTCAGTGTGGGCATCTTAGGGTTTATCTTGTTTGGCACTCTCTGTGCTTTCTGGGCTTGTATATCTATTTCTTTCACCAGGATAGGGAAGTTTTTAGTCATTAGTTCTTGAAATAGGTTTTCCATTCCTTGCTCTCTCTTCTTCTTCTGGTATCCCTATGATGTGAATGTTGGTATGCTTAATGTTGTCCCAGAGGCCCCTTAAACTATCATTTTGGGGGAGTTCTTTTTTTCTTGTTGATGTTCTGATTGGATGTTTTCTGATACCTTATCTTCTAAATCGTTGATTTGACTCTCTGCTGTATCTAATCCACTGTTGATTCCTCCTAAGGTATTCTCCATTTCAGTTATTGTATTCTTCACTTCTGACTTTTCTTTTAAATGTTTTTTTATCTCCACCTTTATGTTTTTTATCCTTTTGTTAAGGTTTCTATCCTTTTGTTAAGGTAAACACAGCATTTGCCTACTCTGCCATCTTGACCAGAAGCCCTAAACCATATTTTATTTTTAAAACTCATTATAGAAGAATGTTTTAATTGTTTTTAATATTTGGTCACTATAAACAATACTTATATACAAATTTTGTTCTTTTGTTATTTCTGAATATTTTCTTAGATTACTAAAAATGAAACTTGTGGATCAAAGAGTTACCATTATTTTTATATATAGTCCCAAATTGCACTTCAGGAAAAAATAGTACTGAGTTATAATCTCATCAGTAGTGTGTATGTAGCTTTATGTGTTTGAGTTGAATTCTGTACTTTCATATAACTAGCCAAGTTTAAAAAAAAAAGTTTAAAGCCAATTTCATGGGGAAAAAAATCTTCTAATTTTATATGTCTTTAATATGTGAGATTGAGCATCTACTTCATATGTTAATTTGGCTATGCTTTATTTCTCTTGTGAATTATTTGGGTGTAATTATTTTAATCGGGTGTGTTTAACTTCTATATTATTGATAGAAATTTTTCTTCTCCGTAGTAATGAAAAATATATTCCTGGTATGGATTATTGATGTTTCCTGAATGTGATATAACTAATCTTTCTGTGATATTTCTATGAAAATAGTAAATAGTAAACCTTGAACAATTTAGCAGGAAGCGTCAGCATTTAATATTCTAGATCGGACTTGCAAGATGTTACAGTCTTAACATTAACATTTCTAAAGAGCATATGTCTCCTTTCCTATGTTTTCTTTTTTATCACAAATGGCATGTACTTAGTGATTTCTTAAATCCTGTATGTATTGTGAATGGTGAACTTTAACTTAGTCTTTATTTCTTGATGCATACTTTATTTGTCCTTGAATTGAAGCTTTGTAGTCCCTCAATAATGTTTTCCTATATCCTTGACCCTGAATGCATATGTTACACTGAACGACTTAAACCACTTTTTGAAATTCAAATATTTATATTTCTTTTCTTTAGCTAGTTTTAAAGTAGTACCATTTATCTAGACATGTTCATAAACAATAGGCTTTAGGCATTTCTTTAAACTTGTTTGATGACTTTCATTTTCTTGACGCTAAAACAAAGTGTTGCATGGGAATATAGTATTCAATGTTTTTATTATAATCATGTATCATAAATTAGATAACTCTCGAATACCTTGTTTTTCTTTAACCACTTTAAGTTACCTCCCCCCACTTATTCTTGGGAAAAGATTCTAGAATTCTTAGAAAGCTTATTTCAAATGGATCATTTTTAAAGAAGTAACTATTCTCCAGAATTTAAAAATTTGAAATGCTACAGAAGTCACCTCATTTTCCCGTGACTAGCTCTATGGACTAAGATTCTTCATTGTGAAAACAGAAACTGATGATGTCATGTCTATGAATTTCATTATATAGTAGTTACAGTGAAAAGGAAAGTACTTTTCTTTTCTTGTTTCTTTCTGAATGAAACACTATATTATCTCTCACTCCTGCCTAAAACAAATCTGCTCTATGCCTGATTGTTACTCTAGCAAGAACCTTATAGGACTACTAGAAGCTAGTCCTCTAATCTGGCAGATAACTAAGAGTTGTGATGTTTCAAAATTAAAATAAGGAGTAGATTCTTTTTTAAAGAAGATTCCTGTTTTCAAAGGTTGAATAAGGCCAACTGCATTAAGGAATTATTTCTGGCTAGCTTAATAAAAATAAGATTGATGAGAGATGATTAGTTAGATCATGGTACATTTTCTTTGGTTGTATGCTCATGTTTCCATCAATTTAAAGCCCCTATTACTTGATATCTCAGTAATTTGTTCTGAGACACTCTCTTTGAGGCAGTTACTATTAGGGCTCAGTAATAACAGTTATCATAATTAGGATTTTTCAAGCTTGTGTCATGTCCTAGCATGGCCTGCACCGGCCCACACAGGACCCTCATCTAACTTAAAAAGGAGTCCCCTATCTGGTGGGCATAGGGCTTGACAAACAATGGTATCTTTGTACAGATTTAAAAAGGTGCTGCCTCACCCTCTAGGCAGATCCAGCCCCATAAACGTAGAGTGTGGACTGGATTTTAGCCTTCATTTGATTCCTCAGCAAGACACCCTTGTTCATGGTGCAACCTATACACTCATACACAGTGTGAAATGCTTTATGTGGATTAACTGACTTCATTGTGAGGGTTATAACACTATGGTTTGAGAACTATTATTGGAAGCATAGTTACTTAAGGGGAAGGGGTGGAAAGGAAAGGCAAAGGGAACTTCCTAGCTTCTTGAAAGTGCCCCAACTCGGCCGAGAATTTAGCCTATAATAGAAGAAAACCGTCTCTTCAGTTCAGAAACTTTGGTGTTTGTATGAGACACTTAGTAGAGCTACTGAAAGTGTCTCCCAGCTCAAGTCCAGAGTTTACAACCATGGGAGCGAAGTAGTAGGGTTTGTGATAAACCAGGAAAACAAGCGTAATAAAAGATGTGTAAGAACAGTTACTAAAAGCCTCAGAAGAGGATGGCGGATGGTTCACAGATTATTCAGGGTTGTGTCACTTGGAGTCATCTCTCCCTTTAGATAAATTATTGTCTCTAAAATGGATAAGATGAAAATCTGAGGAACATAAGTTATATCTTTAAATTATCCATTGACTCCAAAGTTACCCAAGATTATTTAGTGTTTTTAGACTATTGAAGCAAGGCAGAAAACATTGGAACACCAGCAGAGAGGGGTGACATGGTCCCATCTAGGAGAAAATGTGATTCCCGCAGGTCCCTGCCACAAGAGAAAGGCCTGCATGGTGGTTCAGAGCTAAAGACTTCAGACCATTTCCCACATGCTCTGTTTGAACACCACGTTTTTTCTTCTAGAGAGCAGAAGGGAGAACTGAGGAGACACAGGCTATGGTGAGTCGGAAGGATTTGTACAAAGAATAAGAAAGAGGATGGACATCTTCAGGAAGTAAGGATAACTCCAGCAATAACTGAGAGAGCCATGTGTTCAGGAGCCAGGCTAACCTGCTGAGGTAAAGAACTTGTTTAGTGGGACAGCGGGAGTCAAGAGTGGAAGGTAGGTGGGAGCCACAATGCAGAGGAGTGTGAATTCTAGGAAGGGAATTTATATTTTTTGAACATCTTTTATTTGGTGGGCAATTTAGTATACATGTAGTCATTCCATTCTCATCACAACCACTGTTTTTATTATTTTTATTTAAAACCACAATTCCCATTTTACTGATGAGGAAAATTAATTTCAGGGAGGTTAATTATGTAACTTACCTGATTTAGGGGTAGATCATGAATTTGAACACAAATTTATTTGATTCTAAAACTCAAATACTTTTTATAGTCCCTTGCTATCAAAATTTAATGAGGAGTTCTTGAGAAACATGATTTTAATCTGGGAAAGATTAAAATAAGCACAAAGTAGAGCGTATAGATGTATTATAAAGTTGTACACCTAAAATTTATGTACTAATGATGCCCAAATAAATTTAATAAGAATAAAAAATAATAACTATGGTAAGTACAATGGACGAGAGCCAAGAGCCTAAGAGTCATGAAGCATTTTTAGGAAGTAATTTTAAATAAAGCCTAGACTAGGTTGGTGGCAAAGGAAAATAAGAGATATGCCAAAAGAAGAAACAATGGGATTTGGTGTCTGGCAGAATAATAGGTGAAGGTGAGGGGAGAACCAGGTGGAACAGTGAAAGGACATTCCATAGGGATTTAGGAGGCTGAGCCTTAGATTTGGATCTGTTGTTTATAATGTGACCTTGCAGGAAACAAGATCTCTTTCAACTGTGTGTCCTTGTCTGAAAAGTAAAGGGATTGGATTAAGTATACTTTAAGATTTTACCTAGCTCTAAAGTTCTATGCATCTCTGACTCGAAGATGACTCAAAGGTTGCAAGCCTGGGTAGTTGGAAGAACATCTTCTCATTGATGGAAATGCACTAATAGGGAAGGGGCTGGTTATTTTTTTAGATGGAAAAATCATGTTTTCAAGCTTTCATATGACCTTTAGCCTAGATGCACACTTGCCTTTCATCTGATTCTCTACCACAAAGATCCTTCCAACCCTCTGCATATACCAACCTCCCGTCTTCCAGCCACAGCCCCACATTCCAATCTCTAGTTCCCCTGCCTTGTGCTGATACCACAATGAATAACCCCTTTTAGTCTTGTAAAGTGCCTGTAGTTACACTATAGTCTATAGTTGCCAAACTACATAGTCCCTTTTTTCCTAAAACAAGAGAAAGGCAAGACCAGGAAAATCCTTCACATAAATTATTTACTGAAGATACACTTTTGTTTTGACATAAAAACTGTGTATCTGGAAGTCATCTTCACAATAAGGTCTAGAATATGTGCTGACCCTTTCTCAAAATATTTGTAATTCTCTTTAATCGAGACATACACATGGAAATCTAAATAGGCAAAATTGATAAATTAGGAAAACCATTACTGTCTTGGAAAAAGCATTCAGTAGAAGCTCTCCTAAATAATGAAATTGTTTAAAGAACTTAAAATATGAATATATGACTCTAATGTTAAAAATATTAATAGCATGAGTTTTTAGGTATTTACATATGGAGTAACCTGAGGTACACTTGCAAATGAAAAGTAACCATTGTGATTGCATTAGTAATCAACCTGAAACAATGTTTGAAGAAAGTAGGCAGCACCTAATGTTCCACGATTTTTGCTGACTCAAAAGGGCAACAGGGAATATTGTAATAAACTCTTCCTTAGTCTTCTACTTCAGATGAGATTTGCAAAACAACAGGGAGTGTTGGTCATCAAAATTAATTCTTATTCGTCTCTTGAGAAGACATTTTCTCCAATGGCACAGGTTACATTGCAGACAAAAAAAGCCCCAGTTTCCATCATATTCTTGCAAAGTGGGGCTGCAAAGCAGAGGTGTACCCTTTAGTTACACTGAATAGGCCACTGGATCTTCACAGGTCTTCTGGCTTTCAGTCACACCTGTCTGTCAGAACTGACATTCCACCAAAGAAACTTTCTTTCATGTTAAGGAATTTTGATTCCAAGAATATTGGTTAAATGAAAATGTATGATCTGAATAACAAAACGCAGATTTGGCATCAATTTCTCCCTCTACCACTTAGCACATTTGGATCTTTAGGCCATTTACATAATCCTGTTTTGTCGCTTTTAGCTTCAAATTTACATCTGGTGGGACCAGATGTAATAAAGACTAGCAGGATTATTTAATTTTTAAATGGAAGATTCAATATCACGTAATTGTCATAAAATCATAGAGTTGGAGATGAATGTGTAAAAAAAATTCCTTTCCACTATATGAGCGACTGATCCCACAGAGGCAAACGAATGTACCGTAAGTATCAACATTAGTTAATGGCAGGACAGAGGCCAGGTCTTCAAACTGCAATCCAACAAATGCATAATGTGCTGAGTACATCAGCTGGGGAAGGGCAGAGGGGCTCTGCAGAGTGCTCAGTCTACTGGCAATGCTTAGGAAGTCTTAAGTAACCATAATAAAAATGTCAAGAGTATGTCAAAAGGGCAGTGGGAAAGTCAAGACTGGAACTTCTGAAATTTAGATGAAGGTTCCCTTCACCTAAACTAAGCTCAGAAGGAGGGTAACAGATGCAAGATGCTCTTCTTGGGATTCAGTCAGGAAGGGATCATCTTAGTGGGTTTGGGCACTTTGCATATTACAGCAATGATCTTCTTTATTTAGGGATTAAAATAGATGCTTTATCTTGCATCTTTTTTTGGTGGAAGGGGAAGTAGCAAGATCCCAGGACAGTAGTATTATATCGTGTAGTTTTTTTTTTTCTTTTCCTGACATATCCACACCCATGATTGCCATTCTCACCTCAGTCATTGAGTTACTTTATTGTTCCCTCATGCACATGCTTTTCTTGGCAGCAAGGAAAGTAGAGAAAGGAGAAGGGAGTGGAAATAGAGGAAGGAGGGAGAAAGACTGAAGAGTTGGTTCTTTCCCTGCTGCAGGCATTATCTTATTTGTTCACTGAAGTCAGCGATTGCCTGCACAGGCAGGCAAAGATGAAGCTCCCTGGCAAGCTAGGACTCTTAAGCTTGCCCGAGTCAATCCATGAGGATCTTAAGGAGTTTCCTCTTCCCTGTCTTAAAGCAACCAGCCCTAGGTAATCATGTTATTTCTTAGAGCCTTCATAAGCTATTCTTCCAGGTTTTATGTTTTGTAACTGGGGGAACTATCTTCATGGCAATTTCCCTATTATATAAATTGATTATAAGTTTCCATCCAGAATTAGACTTGCCAAGCTAGAAATGCCCATTTCTTTTCTCTTCCTGGTCGCCAAATGCTAGCCATTGCATTTGATAGTGCACTCGATTTAATAGCCTTGCCTGACTTCTCTTAAATCATGTGCTGCCGAAACGGTTGGACTTCTATTCATAAAACCATATGGAATTCTCATTTTTAAAGGCTTGTTCCCTGAAGTAGATAATCATCTTTCCAGTAAAACACTGTGTCAAGCTACAAAGTGATGATTACCTTTGGGTGGGGCTTTGGTATTTCTAGTTGGCAGATAGTTTGCTCTCTCAGTCAAAATGACAGTAGCTTTATTTTCACCAGCAAATTAACTGTTCAAACCTCTTAAAGTAATTAAAAACTAAACAAAAGGAAAGTAAAAGGTGGCATTTTCTAATGTGGTGAATCATATTGTATTTGCATCTTGTGCCAAACCAGGTGGCTATGTGTTCGCAATCTGATGATAATTGCAGACACTTTCATGTAAATAGTGGTTGTTTTTACATCATTAGATGAAAGACACATAACAGAATATATTACATAAAAATCTCATGTACTACCTAGTTCCACAGGTTTGACATTTGTAACCTGGCCCTAAGTTTTCAAGAACGGAAGTGCTCTCCCTTTGTTACACTTATACTATTTTTAATTTTTGATGTTGAATATCAAATGCAGTTAATGGTTTATATCAGACAAATTAAAATTTTAAAGAATGAACATGTGTTAAATAAGAAACATTTCAATGCAATTAAAGTACAAATCCATACAGGTAGAGAATGAGAAATATCTCACTATTATGCACCTGAAAAGATTAGGCATATGTATGGCAATTTTTACACAATATGGTTTTAAGGGTCTTATACCTATATATTTATACAATAGAATTGTATCCATGTCATACACATCCTTGCCCCTTGAGATCTGAGCATTAAGTTATTTGAATCATTTCGTAATAATTCATGTCCTGTCATGTTTCATTACTCAGGTATAGTTTTGCAGTGAGGATATCTACTCATAACTCATAAAGCTTTGTGATTTCTAAATGTTTATTTTTAAGTTAGATAAGCAAATGTTGACTGTGTTAACCTCATTCTGTAGAGTCGCAAAAATTATAATGGGCTGTATTTCCTCTTAGTGCCTAAGAGATATGTGAGAAGTGTCCTCCTACCAGCCCTCAAGTCTCTGGATGTCTGCCTCGGTCTATGACCCAGCTGCTGTCCTTGTGGTTGAGTGGGCGAGATAAGCTCCTCCACAGTGGTACCCTTCAGGAAAAGCAAGTGCAGAAACACACCAAGACGAATGCCTAATTTGTGGACTACCTGTTAAAGACTTCCTCTCGCAAATTATTCCTAGAATAGTGGGAATGTTTCTGTAGCTCTCATAGAATATATTTCCTCTTCTACTAATGGCCAATGCTCGTTATATGAGTAAGACTTTTAGGAGGCCAGGAAGGACCTCCAACACAAAGTATCTTCTTTATCTGTATGCAAAAAATAATAATAACATTGATAAGAATTTCTAGTAGGTAGTTATGTTGATAGTTTAATGGACCACGTTCTAAATGAAGAATTTGGGGAAGGAGATCTTGTAAACAGTCTGGGCTCCCTTCGTAGAGAGTTATATAAAACTACAAAGAAATCTATCTAATCCATCGTTTGGAGACCTTGAGTCTTCCAATGGCATAGCATCCTCTGCAGTTGTGCAATTTTGTGGTCTTAATTCCATGATGCTCTCTTACCCTGAACAAACAGGTCTCATAAGTAGCCTAAGTCATACTGAGACTCTAAAGGAAAAAAACTACTAGATTATAGAAAGAGGATCTGTAAAACTAATTTTTCTGTTGCATGTCATATTTTCTTTTGGGGAAATTCAAGTGTTAGGAGCAGTTTTGAATATATTTCAAATTGCTCCTTAATGGGAGCATAAAATCACTTAATTGCATAAGATTTTCTCTACAACTTGAATGTAGGGAGCAGTAAAGCAATGGAGTTTGGAAATAAAACTGAGATAGCTTTAGAAAACTGTTGATGCTGGGCTGGATTCAGGTTAGTGGTCTAGTAAGAGTTGGAATGTTTACTTCCAACTTATTACTCCTTTTCATTCAGGGCAACTCTGGGTCACTTTTACCACTATGGTTGGCACAAAAGTGAAGAACCAAGAAATACTTTTAATTACTCACCACATATAAGGAGTTTATTTTCTATGACAACTATGCTACACGTAAAGTGGAACAAACAGCTTAATAAATTAGGTTTGACAAAATGAATTCTCTAAGTGGTTAACTACAGAAGATGAGAGTCTGCCTTTCTGCAGCTTCTTATTCCTATTTCCTGCAATTTCCACAGCTTTATTGGCCACTCTCCTTTTGTTCTCCTTTGTCATCTCTGTGCTGAATTCAGATATTTGATTACTCCCCCAGGACCAGTGCGATTCGAGGGCTCTTGTGGTCTGCCAAATATACAGGGACACTGGTTCTGGGACCACTGAATGTGAGCCAAAAGAGAGAGAGGCAGGACTTTGCAAGGACATTTTAGGGGCTGATGCAGCCCACACGTTGCACATGTGTTATTAATGGAAGAGAAAAATGATGGAAAAAAAGAGGAAACAGAACAAAGCCAAATCACAATTTCTCCCCTCTCCCTTTTTTCATGTATCTGTTTATACAATTTATCTGTCATAAAATTCTAAAACTTGAACACGCTGACACAAGTACTTATTTATTGATGCACTTCAAAACTTTTCAATAGTTATTATGTTGCATGACAGGAAACACAAAGATAAATAAAACATTGTGCCTGCCGAGAAGCCCATAGGAATTTTATTATTGAGACTCTTTACCCCCATTCTCGATCCCTACATCCATGATTCTCAGGATTTTGGGGGAATCCAGTTCTAGGAAAGGAATCCTGGTTATAGAGAAGAAAGGCTTTTTTTTTTTTTTTTTCCTTTCTGTATTTCTTTTAAGTCAGGGCTTGGGCCCAGATGTATTAGAAAAACACTCACCTGCTACCTTTAGGTTGTTCTCAGTGACATGGTAAGTGGAAATGGGGCTCACTGAGTCATGCTAACAGAGGAGTCTGCAGTCAGAGATGGAAAAAGCCAGGAGAGCCAGAGAAAGAAGGTGTTGTCTGGTCCTTGGCACTCAGGTAAGCGTGAGAGGCCTGCAGAAGCTCCAGAACCATGGGCAGGAGAAAATCCTTTCCCTTCTTTAGTGAAGGATACATAGGAGTCCTTCCCTCTGCCCAGGCTCCTACTCCCTGATCATCACCTCACTGGTAAATCCTGCCAATCCTCTGGGCCATTCCCTTAGAATGGCACCTGCTTGGGGGGACCTATGAGAGATTGAAAGCAGAGGTCCATGCTGGGCAGGGGGGAACTATTCTACCATCCAGGGTAGTTATGATTTGGTGGAATCTCAAGGCCTGAATGCCCATCCTGGCTCTCTCTCTAAAACACTTTGTGATCTGGGACCTACACTTGAGCCTATTTCTGATATATAACTAACTTAAAAAATTTAGGGTTGTTTGGGGGATCATATCAGTACACCCTGTGAGAATACTTGGCACACGAAACCTATTTAATAAGTATTTGCTTTGAACTAAGGGATCCCTGGCCAGAACTTATACCCAAGTCTGCCACTGGAAGAAGGAAACTAATGTAGGGAGGAGACAAGAGAACTAAAATGTTAAACCAAGCTATATTCAGAGACTGCGATATGCTGATCAGCCCAGAAGCCAGACCACAAGGAAACCTGCAGAACAAAGGAAGATTTCTGCTGGAATTGCTAAGAAACCATTTCCCCACACTATGAAGAGAAAAAAGGAAAAACAACAGTCTTTAAGTGGCACCTTACACAAAATAAAATCATTTTTTCTTTATGGCTAAAATCATGGGGAACCTATGGGTTAAAGGCTGGGAATTGCCAGCAGGCCTTTCATGCTACAAATTCTTACATTTTCACGCTTTATACTCTTATCTTTCCTCACTGTGTGCTATAGAAAAAGAAAATGGGTAAACAAAGCCTTTAAACTGTAACTCACAGGAATGAAAGAATGCCTTATAAACTGAATGCCCCGGACGCCTGGGTTCCCCCTCAGTGCCTTTCTATCTTTCTCTCGGTCCCTCTCGGTGCCTTTACTCTGTCTCTCTCACTGTCCTCATCTCTCTCTATTTTCTCTGTCCTCTGAGTCTCTCTTAGGCCCTCTCACTCTCTGCCTCTGAATGAGACCATGCTCTGTCTTTGGAGTGTTACCTCTTCTCTAATAAAATTTCCCTTTGACTCTAACTTTGGCATGTGTTTGGATGCTTTCTGATACTTTGCCAAGAACCCTTTTCTCTCTCAGTATGGGGCTTGAGTTACCCCAATTCAGTGGAACTTGCCATGTCCTGCATTAGAACTACCTCTGGGTTTTGCGACATTATCAGGTGTTGCTGATCATTTTATTACATGGACTGGCCACAGAGCAAGGACTAAGGCCACGTACCAGAAGGGTTAGGGTAGTAGGGGCCACTTCAAAACTGACAGGAAAACTCTACAGTTTTATATCTTCTGAATCAACATTTCTCTTCACTACCCATGGATAATTAGAGTTAAGTAAGATATAGTTTATTACATCCTGTGCCTCTTTCCAGTTCCTCATTAAAAAAAAATATGAAAATTCTGACATGTATTTCTTATTCACAGCAAAATAGCATGTTTTCTAAGGAAACTGTGGCATGGAATTTGCCAGCTAAATGTACCATTTCACAAATCTTGTAGTTGAAACATTGGCATGTCAGCAATCTAATGGAAAAAGTAGGAGGGGCAATGACCTGCATGATTATTTGTTTTTCCAAAATCTGGTCTAAGCTCATATCAGAGAAGCCATGCTTCTCTACAGAACAAATAGTTCTGAAGTTCTAGCATGCAGAGTCTTAGCACTCTGGAAGTAGTTCTTTTGGTCTAATGGTTGGCAGAGGTAACTTTATCCTGAGGTTGCTGAAAGTACTTTGGTCCCTTGAATAAAACTGTGCAGATAACTTGGAATTTCAATAGCACTTCAGCAAGATTTTATTCTAGCCTAGTTTTTTATGAAGCCTGATACCTTATTAGCTAGAAACAAACATTGACCACTAGTCTTAAAAATAAAGCTCAAAGACCCCATTCATCTTTCAATGAAAATACTGGATAACAGAAGTTCATTTGCCTATTTTCTAATTTGTATGAACTGCAAATATACCTCTAATTGAATTGATCAAATCAAAAATATTTATCAAGCACCAAGCATTGTCTTAAAGACTGAAAACAAAGCAGTAAACAAAACCAAAGAGGCCCTTCTCTTCTTGGAGCTTACAGTCTCATGAGAAAAAAAAAATTGACAAATGATAATGAGTATAATAAAAGCTATTAATGTGCAGTTTTGGGAATATGTGGCAGAGATTTAACTGCTAGAGTAGAGGAAAGGCTTCCCAGAGGCAATCCGAGATTTGAAAGGTAAGCCAGCCAACAAGGAAGGGCTAATAAACAGGTTTTGTTTTTCTTAAGGGTTTAATATACATTAGGCATGAAGGTTGCACAGTTAGGTTTTCCTTTATAAAACTATTGTCTTGCTATGATATTGAAAATGGATTATAGATAATGCAAGAATGATTACAAAAGAATAATTAGGAGGATATTAGTACACCCCAAGAGAGAAGGTTGCAAATGTGAATATGGACATACATTTATGGAAGTAAAATGGACGTGATTTGGTGCTCAGTAGGACGTAAGAAGTGAATGATGTCATGTAGGCCCTATGAGGCAAATCAGGGATGGTGTCCAGTGGTCTGTGCATCACAAAATAAAGTAGCAAGTTCATAGTTAGTTGATTTGATTAATGTAGTAAATAACACTGTTGCTTAAAACAGAATTTAGAAATTCCCCTACAGTTTGTGGCAAGAATGACCTAGTTTGGCTGTCTGCTTTGATATAATTAGGTGAGCGCTGAATCTGCACCTTACTTAATGACGTTTACATAATTTGGATTAAGAAACAAAATTAAACACTAAACATGCCAAATATCTAATTCTAAAAGTTCAGAGCATGCCCAAACCAGATGATTTCCACACTGAAGGACCTATGTTCACAGGGTTTCACTTTTTGAGGTTTGAGGATTTCTCTTTTCCCAAGAACTGTGAGCAGAATATGAGAATTACTTGTCTCTTTCTTGACTTTGTTTTATAATTTATATTTTAGCAAATCTAAGAGGTAGTGGATTATAGTGCCAAGTGCCAGGCTTTGCAGTCAGACTCTGATTCAAAGCCAGTGTTATCATTTACTGCATCAGCATGGGCGAGTTAACTTCTCTGTGCTTCATTTTCCTTCATTAGTCTGGGTCTATTGCTGTTTTGAAAGTGATACTCCAAAGTCTTTGTTTTCCTTCCTTTGCTCTCTCGATTCATTTCTTCTTTTCTCTTAGTATTACCTGTGGGTAAAATAGAATGCTGTTTAGTGTTCTCTGGTTATTCCTCTCCTGTTATTTAGAATGAATATTTATTGCTTTTGATCTCTGATTAGGGTTGCTTATTAGCAAAAGTTTGCCTCTAAAGGATAATGCCTAATGCAGTAGGACCAGCTGCTCTAGAAAACATCTAAGATACTCCAGAACATTTGGCAAGGCTAATTATTAAATCTCAATTTCAGGTATAAGTGTGCTTGGGAAATTATGGAGGAATATTACCTAGTTTGGAGTTTGCACAATCTCCTGTCTGCAGTGTGCTCCTTTACTGTGCCTGCAGCCTGACCTTGACCTAGTTCAAAAAACAAAAGCTTGAAACTCCAATGGGTTATTCCTCTTATTTTATAGTCACCTTTCCTGAATTCCATAACTGGCCAGGCAGAATGGAAAGGGGACAATGGAAGAGATTTATCTGATATCATGAAGACATTTTTGAGCAGGATTAAAGATGAGGATTAGAGGCACATATATAATTTAAATCTTCAGTATTCCCACTTTTGTTTCTTTTTTTTCTATCTCCTAGTTGGCTAAATTAACATTAATCTCTTTTCAGTAAATTGCGTGAAGAATAATTTAAAAATTTTAAAAATTCTTAAACTTTTCATGCCTTACAAATTGATGGTAACGATAACAAAGCTCATCTTTTTACAGTAATCATACAAACTATACTCTAGAGGCAAACTCAAAAGTTATCTACTTTATTATCCTCATCAAGAAAGAAAATACAGTACAGAAGAAAAATATTTCCATAGAATCTACCATCCGAGTGACTCAGCTTATCCGTGCCAAGAAAGGAATGCTGCCTATGGAAGTCTGATCTCTTGCTCACATACTCATCTCTCAGTTTTGGCTATTATAAACTCTGGAATGTTTATTCTAATTCTTTATTGTTACACTGTTACAAATTTTATGTTATTCACCATATTTACAAAAGAAGCATGTGAGTGCATTCTCTTTGTAACTATATTTTAAAGGTGCAATATGTGATTTCCCTGAGCTAGTTGATAGTCCTTTATCAACTATGTTCTGTAAGTTCTTAATTTTATTCATTTTGGGGGAGCTGAATTTTGGAGATATTTTTCTGGAGTGTTTGCAAGTATAAAATATTTTTATTACTTCTAAATATATGAACTGCAGCTTGAATGGATATAAGGTTTTCAAATCTTAATCTTTTATTTGCAAAACTCTAGTCATTTATTTATTGCTTGTGTTATTTGGGGCACCTATTGTATTGTATCTGATGTTCTACATAATTTTAACTCTTTGATGTTGTTCAGTTTTCCTTTCTTATATTCGGATGAATTTTTTTCTTAATCCTATCAAATCACCAGTTTTTCTAGACTATGTTTAGATGTCAGTAGCTTATTATTAAATTTGCCTGCTATGGAGAATCGAATTTTTCAACCCAAAAATTCTTCTTTTAGATTGGGAGATGGGATTCTACTATGGTTTTGAATGTTATTTTCATGCCATTTATTCTAATACCTTTCAAAGAAAAATTAATTATTTTATATTGTATTTTTACTTTATTCTCTCTATATGTTATCTTTCCTCTGATGGTCTTGTCTCTTTATCATTTTTCCTCTGAAACCTAAGTGATTATTTTCAATAGAGTAATTATTAGCAATTTAATTTTCTGCAACATAGATTGTGTTTTTTATTGATCCTTTTTAAATTCTGTAGTGGCTTTACTTTTTAAAAACTTTACCTTAACTCTGTCAGCTATCACTTCATCTCAATCTTTTGTTTTATCATTTTCTTTTTTTGTTTCATACTTTTTAAAATTTCTTTTTAAAAAGCAAAGCATTTCTACTTAAAAATTTATTTCTGTTTCCCGAGGGTAAATCTTCAGAATTATGCTCTTTACCTTGGCCTTTCCTGCCACATTTGTCTGTTTTCACGTCACAGAAACTCTTCATAGACTCAACGGTGGAATTTCTCATTCTTTTGGTTACCTATTCTTGAAAGAGGACAAGTTTATCTGGGTTTCATAAGTGCACCAAAATAATCTGTGCTGATTTTTCATGGACTTCTTCCCTGTTTTTCTGTGCTTCATCAGGGTCTTTTAGAAATTAATCTGGAATCTTAAATAAAATTAAAGAAAAAATATTTATATTAGCAGTTCGAAATTTGGGTTTCTGTAGTTGGAGGGGAGGTGTGAGTGGAAATGGGGAGCGTAGTTACAGGAGGGCAATTTTTCTTTACATGGCTTACTTTCCGTATCGTGGACCAGCGTCCTGTCTCTGTCTTGTAGTTTGATCTGATCTCTACTCCAGATACAAAGTGTGGCTATATCCTTTTGGATCGCCTTCAAGGAGCTGTACACTAGACTTATAGTTGAGGAGGGAGCAGGCATTCTGTCTCACATCAGCTATGCCTCTGTTTGTAAAAGTGTTCCTCCCAGGTCAGGGTGAACTGGCCATGCTAAGAAGTTCAGCCACAGGGAAGCGCTGACTTTGTTCTCCTTCCAGCACAGCTGCTTCTGATGGTTCTTCACTGGCAGCAGCTTTGAATAAAATGGTCCTTATCTATTCACAGCCTAGCATCATCTCTAGCTTTCCCTCCTTCAGGTTAGAAGATTCCTCTTCATTTCAGAAAGTGCTGTCAAATGTTGGAGTCAGCTTCTGACTCCACTGAGAAGCTGAGCTATGAAAACCCACACTACCTCCAAGGTGTCTATTGGGTTTAGCTGCCACTTTCTCTCAAAGCCCCGCTCCTGGAGACTCAGACAGCTACTAATCCATCTTGGTCAGAGTCTCCCACCGAAGGGATGCCTGATTTTCCACTGGGCTCCCGGATTCATACAAGCCTTCTAAAGTACGATTTTTTAGAATATTCTGCCGGGGCTTCTGTTCCCTTTACTTATTCTCTGTAATGTTGCTTCATTCTCTTGGGAAGAGAATTTGAGAGTCAGTCTTTGATATTGTTTCACATCCACTATATGAAAACATTTTTTTTTTTTCAAATTTTGTGGTATGGGGTTGTCACAGTTCCTTAGTTACAATTCTAATGAAACTTTTTCACTTTAAGATTTTTTTCTTTGGCCTTTTTTTGTTGTTGTTTAGAAACTTCCTTTTATTATAATCTTGTCAGGGGTTGTAAACTTCCTCATATCATAGTCTTAAAAGAATTCCTAGATTCTTCTAGTAAAGTGTTCTAAGAAATTTAGTTAATCCAAAGAATTCAATGGTATATTTACTAGCTTTATTTAATTTTAGAGTTGAAAGACTGTTGCATGAGTAATACAAGTTAGAAGCAACTACTACGGTTATCTTGTTCTCTTTTATAGATGAGATGTCTGCAGTGCAGAGAGTAAGGTGAGCTTTACACAATGAGCGTTAGTGGCCTGGCCAACACTTAAACCCAAGTGCTCTGATGCCATCTCTGAATTTTTTTTTGGACTCTGATTTTGCCTCACAGCCTTTGACTAACATCAAATATGTATATATTCCTTCTGGGTCAAATAGAAAATTACCTATTTTGGCAATACCTTATATTATTAAAGATCTTACTCAAAAGATTTTTTAAAATATATAGTAAATTCAAGACTATCATTCCATTACTATGCCTAATAACATGATGATCTAATAATAATGAATAGAATAATAAGAACTAAATGGCTCGATTATGTTTATACCTTACTCTCTATGGCGACTGGACATAGATTGCACACTACCAAAGGTGGATTTTTTTTAGGGAATAGTGTCAATACGTAGCAAATTAACTCATGCCTGATTTCCACATTTGGTGCCACTTAGCTGCCTCCCCTCGGGCTTCTTGGCCAGATGTTCCAGCATTAGAACTGGAATCCACACCCGTGACAAAGGCACGTTGTTCTTACAGCCTTGGTATCCCATCTGCCAATTGTCTAAATGGAGTTTTCGTCGTGGAGACATCTGCTCGTTAGACATGCTGACTGTTCCTGTGTGAAACTTCTGCGCCTGCTACTTGTCTGTGAAGTATCACACTGTAATTCAAACCTGTTTGTAGAGAAAATACCTTGAAATTATATATTTTAAGATTATCTTATTTAATCTTGTGGCACTTGGCCATATGGCTACTATTTCTCTTTAAAACTCAACTCCTCTGATAGCCCTGATATGTTTTAGGTCAGAGAAGAGTACAGAATTTTGGAGTCATACTGCCTGGATTTATTTCTGTGTCAGTTAGCTTTTCTCACAATAATGCTGTGTAACAATTATATACTCTTGATGGATTACAACAATAAGCATTTATTTATCATATGTCAGGACATCAGTTGGGATGGCTCTGCTGATCTCAGCTGATTTGATCACGTGCCTGTACATCAGCTGGAGGGTCTGCTTATCTGGACTAGGTTTGCTAGATGAGTGTACCTCAAGCTGCTGGTCCAGCTAGCTGCAGACAGAATTCAGGTAAGTCCCCTGCATAATCATTGTGGGAAGCAAGGTGAAGAGGCAGCAGGCTAGGAGTGTTACTTTGAAACAAATGCACTGTCATTTCTGCCCACCTTCCTTTGACTGTAAAACTCAAATGGCTGAGCCCAAAGTCAAGATGTAGGAAGGTACACTCTGCTTCCAATGGGGAAGTCTACAAAGTTACATGGTGAAGGGTATGGGTATAGAGAATCATGTAGAAGTGGGGACGATATTTTAATCTGCCACAGAATCTCAACAGGACTGTTCTCACTTTTGTAGATTAGGCACATTACTTACTCTTTTAAAAATTTTGTCTATGTTTTAGAGATTAATAATAATCTCTACCTCATAGAGCTGTTGTGATAACACTATGTATGTAGAAACGTAACATCTGTCCTGGAACATAAAAGTATGAATAAATGAGAGGTGATGGTAGTGGTGGCATTATTCCCTGGTTCTCTTCCCACCTCTCTAAACACGTCCTTTGCAGTCTACTCTTCCCTGGCCTGACTCTCACGTATAGGCACTTACCAGGATTGTAGTCCAAGGCTTCTTCTTGTCTCACTCTGCATGTGCTGCCTGGGTGATCTCTTTTATATCCATAGTAATCTATTGTATTAAACCATGCCGATTATCTCAAATCTTCTAGGCATATATCTTGTGTTCTATCTTCCCTCCTGTTTTAATTTTCCTACCATTGCACTTTTCCTGGAACTAGAGCAGCACCTGTGTTCCCAGCTCCCTGTACATAAAATAGATAGTGCCTAACTGATGTGCCTTAAGGGGCATAAACAGAATCTATTTGAACAAATGCCCCCCTCATTTGCTTGCCAGTAACAGAAACAAAATAATCACACGTTAGATCCACCTAGTACTTTATTATTTTCCACAAACCTTTCACATAATGTGATCTCACTTTAGCCTCTCTACAACTCCTCTGGAGGAGATATTTTATCCTCGCAATTTACATTAAGGTTAGCTGTTTGTATTAGGACCAATTAAAATTCCTTTAAAAATGCAAACATATCAAGGAGGAAGAGTAAGTCAGAAGCTCATTCTCCCCTACAACACTCATCACTGAAGGTTGGTTTACGAGGCTTGCTTAGCTAAGTAATCAGACAGAGGGGATGGAGAACAGGACTGGTGCATTTTGAGAACAGACGTGGAGGCTGAGAGCCTTGGGAAGATAGGGGTGAAGGCAGAGTATGAGTGAATAGGCTCTAGGAAAGGCAGCAGGGAAACACTTATTAATGTTGTCGAGAGCCCATTCTGCCTATCAGTGTTTTCCAAAGGGTTGTTCTCATAAGTGTCAACAGAAGTCAAGAAGAAATATATATATATATATATATATATATATATATAAACTTTCAGATATTCAGGAAAGGAACAATTATTTAAGAGGAGGACTAAAATTTGAAGCTTAGAGAAATATTAGGGATTTTTTTTAAAAAGCATTGTTTGTAGAGCTTAAGGAATAAAGAAATATTTGTTAAAAATTGAAATGAGATCTGGTATAGTGTAGTCTCAATTCAGAAATACTTCATGGCAAAATCAGAGTTCCAAAGGACAGTTGAAGGGTTGTGGAAGAACTTCCAATGTATATGTCTACGAGCTCAAATTTCCTAATTACCAAAACATAAAACAATGTTCTGTTGTTCTAGCAGAGACTTATGTTGCTGTCTGAACTAAGATGGCTTGTGTGAGAACCTCACTGTAAGCAACTGTACTTTATTTTGTTCATAAGGTCTTGAAGCTCTTTAGCAGACATGTTTCATGTCTTGTGACCTAGAACTTGTTTACCAAGTTCTATTAAGTCACAGTTTAGACTTAAAAAACAAAAGGAAACTTCTAAAAAGAAACATAGTATCTGTATGGCTTTAGGGTACCGAAGAATATATTAAAAAACAGCCATCATAAACCATATTATTTATTAATAAATATTATTAATTTTAATATTTATTTGTTAATAAATACTATTAATTTTAATTCAGTCAAATCTATTATTCATCATAAACCATATTATTTATATATATTATTTATATATTATATATATTATTTATGGTTTATGATGAATAATAGATTTGACTGAATTAAAATTAATATTTATTAAATATTTCTTCAAGTCCCTGTACTGCCATGTTCAATTGTGTGACATTAGACAAGTCACTTAGCCACCTCTTCCATAATGATGTCAGAGTCTGGCAAAGGAGAATGCCATGGACACACCAAAATATGGTGGAATATGATGACTGACATGAATAAGGTAAAGTAGAACTGGGGATTATCACCCTAGGTTTGATCAGAGTGCTGTAGAATAAATAATGTAAGTTTTGGAGCCAAACCAGATCCAGAACCACTGCATTAAAATTATCCCATTGCCAATGGTATTTGGCTTGTTTTCTTCTTTATTCTTCTATTTCCTATGCCTTAATCATAAATATTAAACTAACCTAAGAACTTCTTTTATTAAGGGTTAATCTTAGCTTGCCTTGGGAATAGCATGTTCTGTAGGGAAAAGCATAGACTATCTAGTTGGAAGTCCTTTTACCACCATTTACTGATTTAGAAGTTTTGGGCAAGTTATATGGTTTTTTGAATTTCATTTTATTCATTTATGATCAGGTCTTTCTAATATTATTTGCTTTAACTACTTCATAGAATTTTCATGACATTCAAATAAAGTAATTCACACAGAAGTTTTTTGAAGCATTACTCAAATGTCTATTTTCACATGGCTTTTAGCTCCATGATAGGTTTGCAGGATATTCTCAATTAAAAAAAAAAAATTAGATTATTGCATTCTGGATCCTTGTTTTTTTTTGTTAGAATTATTTGCTAAAACAACTTATATTAAAAATATGAAGATGTAGCATCCTGAAATGCCCAATAGGTTTGACCTCTATGTTGCTACATCATTTTTATTCTGCACTCTACTTTCTAGTTTGAAGACATGAGACATGTAATATTAGAATAATCCAAACCCCAGCTCTTCAAAGAAGGAAAAAATGTCTTTACTAACTTGTCTCAGCTACATTTCATTTCCTTGGGAATTAATTGTATTTCTCATGTAGGCTCAACCAACAATTAAAATATCCAGTTGGTACCTGTCTTGTCAACACCAACTAACAAGCAAACTGCATTCTTTTATTCTGAGCTTGTAAAATATTCTCAGCTCTTAGTTTTCTCATATAATGCTTTGAGGACTCCTTTAGCTAAATTTAGTTCATCAATTAGGGGTCATTATTATTACCCCACCTAAAGTTAACAAACGCTGTTCATAATAATTATTTAGTCTCATGGAAGCTACAGTTTGAATATATGATAGAAATTCCTACCTATGAGAATTATTTGCATATGAAATTATCTTCAAAGTGAAGTATTAGTATCATTGGAGCTCATATCCTATAAACTCGCCTGGGACTCTCCCCAGTCACTCACTGCAGTAAATAACCTGGTGAAGACCTCAGAAAATGAGAACAAAAATACTATTCCTACTTTGTACATTTCTCATTCCTAGGAACGAGCAGAATATGAAAAAAAGAGAATTTTAAAGTTATTGATTGCAGATGATGGTTCCTTACTGAGTAAAAGAGATGTTAAATAGCTAATGATAAGATTTCAAATAGATGATTCTCCACACTATTTTAAGCCAATAATATTTAGTTTTAATCATTATATTCTATTCATATATGAATTGTCCTATTGATTCTTGCTTTATAATAACTTCTTTGTCGTTCTGCTTTTATTTCCAAATCTCTTGTTCAAACATTAATCCATTCACTTCTATATTATTTCCTGAAAAACCTGCTTCCTCTCTGCAATCTTTGTGTTAATTCCATAAGTCTCTAATCTATTTGATATATTACTACAGGCTAATTTTTTTTTTAAAAAAAATCTATATTGTTTTGTAAATATTTAAAAATTCTTAGTGGTTCTCTGTTTCCATCATGGGAATAAGAGGGAATGAGGAATGAAAGATGACTCAAGTTTGAGCAACTAGATAAATGAAGATGACACTAACACGGGGTAGGACTTAGGAAAGGGGAGATGGATTTGAGACCAGAGGAAAATGATGAAGGCAGTTCAGTTTGAGGGACTTGTGAGATGCAGAGATAGTAAATAAATGGATACTCAGATCTCATGCTCAAGAAAGAGAGAACTGAACTGCAGATAAACGTTTGGGAGTCATCATTATATTGAGAAATATATAATATTGAGAATAGGTAAAATCACTCGAGGATAGTATGTAGAGTGAGAAGAAATAATCTAGGACATACCCCTGATATTATTAGAAAACTTCCAATATTTGAGAGAGGCTCATCTGTGGAAGAAAAATCAATTTGGCATAACTAGGGCCAATGGAAAAAGGTACAAGAGATCCAATTTTATCCTATTATTTGGGAGAAATGCACATTAAGTAGGTCTATCAATGGCCGTGATTTCTCCATCCTAGGGAACCTAGGAACCTGGGCTAAGTCATAATTTATCAATATTTGCAGAGGGGATACGTCCAAGAAATAAGAAGTTTGATCACATAGCTTCTCAAGTTCTTTCGACTTTCAAATTCTGTGATTCAACATATGCTCCATTTTTCTCCCTGGTCTGCAAATACCTTGGATGTAAAGATTATTCCTTAGGATATTGAGAAAGTGTTGGGCACAAGGTGGATCTCAGTAAATATTATTGATTGCAAGGACTTTCAAAAGCTCTGTAAAATTAGATCTGCAACTGCTTTGTAATCATACCTGTTTAAGGAGCATTGAAAAAGAAAGCTGAAATAGGATGAAGGAATTAGGAATGCTGGTGGAGAAAAGTAGCGGGGGGCAGGTAATTTAAAAAGAGAGAGGAGCCCTAGCAGAGGGGAAATGTGTGATTGTTTACTTTAGAATAAGGGTTTAGCGGAAAAAAAAAATAGCATTCTAATCTAAGTTCTGGGAGATATTTTAACTTATAAAATGTCTTTGTTCGGATTGTCTGTGGGAGTGCCTAACGTATTATTAGGAACAAATAATACGCATATACAAAAACATAGAGACATACATATACAAATTTGAGGTTCTGTTTTTCTGCCTTGTGATAGTCTCCCCATGACAAAGATAATAGTCATATTAAAAGAAGGAATCCTACATGATGGTACTTTAAACTAAATACAAATCAAACTACACATGCACATCCACTCTAAAGCTTTATGGAATATAGACAGTTATCACATTTCACAGTTAACCACGGAACACTTTGGCTTTTAAAAGCTGAAAGCATCACAACTGGTAAGTATTTGGGAGAAGGGAGCTTTGCAGTAGATAGGCAAAATGACATCTTCAGTCAGCACATTTAATTACCTCTGATGCCAAAACAAGCAGTTGGTTCTTTATTAAAATCTCATTATTCAAAGGTGTTCCTCTAGTTGCCTTAATTGAAGCATGTACCAGTGAAGGCAAATTGCATTTGGAAATGTGTATTCTCCTGTTTTTCCTATGTTTAAAAGGTTCCATTAGACAGAGAGCATAACTTCCCTTGTGTTGTGGATCGTAAATGTTGCAAAGTGGCTGCTTACTTCCCCATCATTGCTTCCTTTAAGACAATTATACTCACTAAAGCAAATACTGATGTCATCTACCTTTCAAGGCAGAAATAATCCCTTTCAATTGGGTCATTTTGCAGTGTCTGGCAGCCATTTCCAGGACTCAGCCAGTAGCTCATTTCAAAGGCAAATGATAATTTGCAGATTCCATGCAATGGAATTGAAATTAGTCTTGTATGGCCCAATATTTTGTACTCTTGTCTGCAGCTGCCAAAAAAGATCTTCTTTTCTTGAGACTGAGGTAAATTAGCTAAATCCAATTCAACAAATCAATGATGATTACATTTTAATTGTTTAGACGAGTACCAAATTGTTTTTTTAGAAAACTAAGGCTCCTACAAACAGTGGATTTCAACTCTTCTCTATCCTGCAGTTGCAAAATGGCTGGGAAGGAAGTAGCTTTCCTATGGAGAAACAGGTAGCCTCTCTTGCCTCATGGACCCTGCTGTGAGCAAACTACATTCCTGGTGGATTGCCTGTCACTTCAAAATATCTGTACCTTGTGACTGGAGGTGATGGGCAAGATTGCAAGGTGACTTCACTTATAGATCTATTCCTTAGAAATCTAAGGCCCTCAAAACCATTGGCTTGGTCTCAAAGAAGAACTAGAAACTGTTCCCACTCCCCTGCCCTGGCTCCCAAACTACCAAAAAACAACAAGAAGTACCACCATCTTCAATAAATTCCACATGAAATAATTAATAACAGCCAATATTAATGCTTACTTTGTACCAGGCACTGTCCTAAGCACTTCATATGTACAAAAACACATTTCATCCCCAATAAGACTAATAAAGAGGTACTATCTCAGTATTTTTCCTCATTTTACATATGGGGACACTGAGGCTCAAGTAGTTAAGGAAGTTGCTTAAGTTCCTATAGCTATTAACTAGTAGAGTCAGGGTACCAACGAAGCCAGTAGGGCTCCAGTATCCTGGCTCTTGACTACTTTTCTAAAGTTATCTGAAGTTTTCAGTGTCTGATAATCCTCATTGTTGAGAACTATTTCTTTAAATCTTTCTTCAAGCATTCTTATTATTATTTAGGCTGTTTCCTTATGGACATATTTTCATCTTGTTAATCTGCTTTTCTCTCTTTGTTTTCTACCTTCCATTTGGTGTTCTATCAGTGATCATGTGTGAAGCACTACCCCATGCATAGTTCTTTAATAGGCACAAGATTATTTTATTTAAACCAGGAGCAAGCTTTGCACACTTGGTCCATGTTTATTTTCTTTGTTATTGTACTAAAAATAATATATCAGTGGTGTGAACTTACTTCTAGTGCATTTTTACTCCTTTTTTTTTCTTAACTCTTAACATTAAATTTTATATCTCCCCCACCCCCCGTTACTTTATTTTAACTCCTAGTTATTTGATTTAGTGCTAACCAAATGCCATAGATTGTTACTTTTAGGTAGAATAATTATAAAAAACTTCAATTTGTCCTTAGGTCCACTTTTCAACTCTCCTCATAAATAACAGTCTCTAAAATCTTAAAGTTCATCTAATCACCAAGTCAATTTGTCTAAATGTTTCTCAAAGCTGATTCCTCTATCCCCACTATCTCTTTGTCATTCCTCACCTGAACAACTGCAACAAACTATTATCTAGTTTCCTTACCTCTAGTGGTATCACTTTTAAACCCATGTTCCAGGCAGCTATGGTAGGGATTTCTCAACAATAAATATTGAGAACAAAAGACAACAAAAAATCTCTTTATCATATTCTGACCTAAAACCCTTCAGGCAGTTCCCTAGCAGATAGGAGATAAAGCTTCCATTCTTCTGAGGAATCCTCCAGCCTCTTCTCCAGCTTCTCATGCCTTCCTCACTTTAGGCTACATCCTCTATACATGCCCTGATGCTTTTGCGGCTGTCTCCTTGCTTGTGCTTTCTCTCTATCCAAACAATTTCTCCCACTTCTTCACCCTGCTAACTACCTATCACCTTTACAGAGTCATCTCCCAAAATATTTCCTCTAGGATGCCTTGGCTCTCTCTCCTTAAGATGTTCTACTGCAAACCACTGCTACTGGATTAGTTATTTCTGTGTTTCCCCCAATCATATATTTATTGCATTGATTCAGAATGTTTTGTTTCTATATTCGTATCCTCCACTATATTAGATATTAGTCAACTTTCTGTCCATTAGGTTGTATTCATATTCAAATACTTAGCTCAAAGTGGATGTAAAAAATATTTGTGGAACTGAATTTAAGTTTTCCCGTATTCTTCAACAAATGAGGAGACCAAGAGTAGACACCATACTCCTAGCAAGGGTTTAATTTTTTGTTGAGGGAAAAGGAAGTTTGTTTCAGAATCTCATAGACTCTGTTACTTATTTTGCATTTAAAAACTTTCCTTCCTTCAACAGTACTCTCACAGGACTAAGACATGCAAGAGAAGATAGCAAAATGATGTTGGAGCCCCATTCTATTTAAATTTAAGTCTTCTTTCACCACGAAATGTCAGTGCTAAGGCTGTTAGAGTCAGAGGCCCGACTTTTGGAGTTCTCCTTCTGAGCTTAAGTGAGCCACAAGTAGGTCGAGTGTCTCAGTCCCTGAATCAATGGCTCTGCCTCAAATAGAATGCAGATGGATAAATCGCTTCTCTTAAGCACTGCTCTGACGCAGCCAGCATTTTGATGTAAGACCAAGCACAGCTAGATTTCAACAAGGATGCCAATACACCTGTTGGGAAAAAATATCTGGAGCAAGGATTTATGATAAAGTGAAGATATGGGCATATTCCAAGTAGTTTTCAAATAAAACAATGTGTCATCAATATTTTTTTTAAAAACAGTTTAACTATATGTGTTTGGGCATCATGGAAAAAACTCAATCCACAAATATAATTTAATTCTTCTTCTATAAAAGTTTTGCTGGTGTTCTGTTGCCAATATTTAAAGTAATCTTTTCTGTGATGCTTTTTTAAATGGCATGACTAAGGTGTGGATGTGAGACGATTTCAGTTCTCATGGAACAAACAGAAGAAGCTGGCCTTCAATGATCTGGTGTCTACCTTTCTTTTACACTTATCTTTTACCATTCCTGGCATGACCTTTAGATGCCAGCTACACTGAACACCTTTACTTATACCACACTATTTGTGGCCTCTGCACCCTAGCTCATCCTGTTTTCTCTTATTTTTATCCACCCTCATTCATCCACTGTGCTCTCATAATACCCAATGTGACCCACTATTGCCATACTTACCACGATAATGTCTGGAGACATTTTTAATTGTTATAGCTAGATGGGGAAAAAGGGGTTGTGCTACTGGCGTCTCATGGGTAGAGGTGAAAGATGCTGTTGAATATTCTACAATGCACAGATCTGATATTGAGAAACCCCAATTTAGAATGTCTGCTTCATCAAATAACATTTGAGGAAATGAATGAATGCTTGAGGAAAGAAGGAAGGACCTATTTACCTAAACGGGGTGTTTTTAGCAATTTCAAAATGATAGTAGTAACATTTCTAAGAGTGATTATCAATTATAAGAGTGAGTATATTTGGGTTAAAGCAACTCAATGAACCCAAGTTTGCAAAAACATTTTTAAAAAATTTAGAACAGCATGCCGATTTCATTTCTAGATATATTTTAAAACTTGACTTGATGACTGAGTCCAAGATTTTTTCCGAGAAGGATAATGGTAGATTCCAGAAGGAGTGCATCTGTTAATAATGCATTTCTATTTGAATTGGATCTGAGTTTTTCTAAGAATTTGGAATATGGTGATTTGTCTTCCTAATCAAAGCTCATACATTAAGAGACTCATAGTTAAAAGAATTGACTTCGAGAATAGCATATTCTCTAGAAACCTTTCTAACACCTTCCCCTAGTGTTAGGCCAAGGAATGTGGTACACCTGGAATAACTACTCTCAAAAGAGGGATAATCATGCTAAGTGAAATAAACCAGACAGAAAAAGTTGAAAATCACATGGTATCACTTATATGTGGGATATAAACCTAAAAGCAACAAATGGACAAGATGAACAAATAGAGGCTCATGGACATGGACTATAGACTAGTGGTTACCAGAGGGGAGGGAGGAGGTAGATGGGGTAAAAGGATTCAAATACGTGGTGACAGAAAGAAAGCTAACTATAGAAGGCAAACATGCTATATATATATATATATATATATATATATATGTACATATATATATACATATATATATACACACACACATATCACACACACATATATATATATATATATATATATATGTGTATATATATATAGGCCTTACTGTTAAAATGTACAGCTGAAACTTATCAAATTTCATTAATCGATGTCACCATAAAAATAAATTAATTAGAAAAAAAGAGGAATTCTTATGCCATTGTATTTCTCTGTTCTTGTCTCATCTTGCTTGCAAAATAGTTCTCCATTCTTTTACTTAACAGCGACACAGGGTAAACCCTATACCTGTATAATCACAGCTCAATATTTACCAAGTTCTTTATTATTACACGCAGGGAACATATTTGGCATGGACTGGAATTATTGTACAAACCAGACACGAGGAATTTGTTTAGTTCTGCCTATGCCGGTTGCAGTATATAAGTCTGAAACTATCTTTAAAATTTTATTCCAGGTTTATGTCAAAATTATAGCATTATCAAAACTATTTTAGTATAATTAGATGCTCAGCAGAAAGAAAACTCATTGTGTAGAAAATGTATGAGAGTCAATGCATTTTCAAATTGCAATGGTCTTAGATTATGCAGACTTCTCCATCTTGCATGCTCATTTGAGGATGAAAAAGGAAAATGGAAAATTTACAGCAATCTAGTTAACTAGAATTTTGGATTTTATAAAATGTGTAGAAGAAAACATAGGGACTAAACTCAAGGACCTTGGGCTTAAAGAGGATTTTATGAATTTGACCTCAAAGACAAGGGAAGTAAGAGCAAAAATAAATAAATGGGACTATATCAAACTAAAAAGCTTCTATTCAGCAAAAGAAACCGTCAACAAGGTAAAGAGACAACCATCCGAATGGGAAAATGTATTTGCAAGCAACGCCTCCGATAAGGGCCTAATATCCAAAATATACAAAGAACTCTACGACTCAATAACAACAAAAAAACAAACAATCAAATCAAAAACTGGACAGAGGACCTAAACAGACACTTCTCCCTAGAGGACATACAAATGGCCAACAAATATATAAAAACATGCTCAACATCACTAGCGATTAGGGAAATGCAAATCTAAACCACAATGAGATACCATCTCACATCTGTTAGAATGACTATAGTCAACAGGACAAGTAATAACAAATGTTGGAGAGGATGTGGAGAAATAGAAACCCTCATACACTGCTGGTGGGACTGCAAATTCGTACGGCCACTATGGAAAGCGGTATGGAGGTTCTTCAAAAAACTAAAAATTGACCTACCCATATGATCCAGAAATCCCTCTACTGGGTATTTACTCCAAAGACTTGAAAACTCATATTCAAAAAGATATTTGCATATTGATGTTCATAGCAGCATTATTCACAGTGGCCAGGACATGGAAACAACCGAAGTGTCCTACAATAGATGATTGGCTAAAGAAGCTGTGGTACATATATACAATGAAATATTACTCAGCCATAAGAAGAGATGAAATACTGCCATTTGTAATAACATGGATGGATCTTGAAATAATCATACTGAGCAAAATAAGCCAGACAAAAAAGATTGAAAATCACATGATATCATATATGTGGGATATAAACCTAAAAGCAACAAATGAACAGGACAAACAGAGACTCATGGACATGGAAAATGGACTAGTGGTTACCAGAAGGGAGGGGGAAGGGGGAAAATAAAAAAATAAAATATTTAAAAAATTATGTATATATAGTATGAAAAAAATAAATAAACTGGCATTTAAAAAAAGAATTTTGGATTTTAAAATGTCCTTTAGGAGTGTCCAATTCTATTCTTCTATGAAATGGCTTCTCAGTATACAGGAGAGAGGAACTCTTTCCACTGCCCCTTCCTGTTAATTCTTAAGCCCTTTCAGGCCATGAGGGCATTAGTGGATACCTAATAGTTCTGCATCAGACATAGAGAGAATGGAAAATCCCACAGACATTAAAAATGCCAAGCCAGGGTGGATGAGAAGGGTGGGGTTATTTAAGACTGGGAAGAAGGAGAAGCCCAGAATTCTAACACATGTTAAGGCAGAATCCTATCACTGTCCTTTCTGCTTCTTTCTAGTCCTACTTGCAAAAAGCCACATCTTGATCTGGGCAAGGCATAAAAGTAAATCTGAAGGATTATGCACTGATTTAAGGGGATATAGGAAGTAGGGAGGTTCCACCTCATTTGCAATTAAGAGTTTTTTCTAGAGGGAAGAAGTGGGAGCACTAAATCAGTTTTCCTTCTTTAAATATCAGCTACCCAGTTAAACAGATGTGATGTGTCCAAAATTTGCCAATGGCATAAAAATTTCAAGTTCGAGTTATCATAGCTGGTGATTGGGGTATAGGTGGAAGAAAACATCTAAAACAATTATTCAACTAATGAATATTATAATAAAGCTCTAGTAATAAAAAAGATCAAGTACATACAAATCAAATTACTTTAGTAACAAAAAGTGGAAATGCAGCTTTAAAATTTAATTTATTGAGAAAAATGATAACCCAATCAAGTGATGATATCACTAAGATAAGTAAAATTCTGGAACAATGTGAGGACTTTGCTTTTCATTTTTCCTCTTTTCAACAGATAAACCTAGATTAGCTTTTCTATATTCCACTTCTAGCTGCTCTAGATGAGTTTCTGTTTAGAAGTGAATTATTGTACAAGAAGATAGCTTGCTGATATTATTGTTAATAAGAGATAGTACTGTTTTGCTTTGATAGTTTGAAATATGAGAAGGCATGTTCTCTTTTCCAAGGATACCTGTTAGAAGTATTTAGGCCCTGCATTAGTGTTTATTTAGTGTCCTTCGGCAAGAATGTGACAGATTCGCACTCTATTGCTGCCTTTTTCAACAATACATGTGTCATCTGAAGGAGTGAGTGAGTCTGGATTACACCACCCTCAGTCTTTTCTTGCTGGCTGTACATTCTTGATCTTATACTCACCCAGTCAGGCTCAGGTTGCTCTTTTAGCATTATGAGGAAGGAACATCTGGATAATGACTCATGGTAATCTACCTTGTCTGCTAAATTGAATTCCATATAACATACAACAAAGTATACATTCCATCACCAAAAGTTTAGAGATATTAAAGAGTTTTATATTTATGTTCTTTACTTCAAAAGTAATGTTGATGTGTAGAATTTGTATCTGATCTTTCCCTGAGAGGTTTATTGTCTCCACATATAAGGAATTTGAGTGAATTAGCATATATTTTCTTGAGATTGATTTTTTAAAATTCCCTAGTCTAGTTAGCATATCATGTATAAATAGAGAAATTGTATAATTTATTATCCAATCAAGAAAGCTTTGTCTGGAAAAATACTAAAGTGGAAGGGACACTTAGACAACAGATATACACTGAGACTGCGCCAGGCAAATTGAAACTGTAGGTCATCCTACATATGAATAAATAAGTTGGGAGACATGGGACAGCACTCCAGACATGTATTTTAAATGAAAAGTGTGGCAGAAATTGCATCTTCGCCTCAACAAAGGCACCAAATATATATATATATATATATTTTTAATGAAATATGTGCCTATGAATTATTCTGGTTGCTTGGACAAAAAAAAGAGTGAAAGCCACAAAGAAATAGAACCTTACTTATCAAACCACAGCACATCACTGAAATATAAGAAAGGTCTTTACCAGCATTTGAGTTTGGTTAGTTCAACTGAGATGAATTTTGAAAGATGAGGCAGAAGAAATATATTCTCATTCATGGCCCAAAAAACACTTTACCAACTCAACTTCAATGCCAAAGTAAAGTAAGATTTGAATCTCGTCATTTTTACCACCAACAGCTACAGTATTATGAGTGAATTCTCTTGTTTCATTCTCCTATTCCTTTTTGCCCGACTTTAAGATGAATCACTGATTTTAAAATACCTATAAAACTTAATCTACACTTCTTTTAACCTGTGATCATAATCTTGAAATTTTTAGTATCATTAGGGGTTTACCATGAGTACTTGAAGATACATGTGTTATTACCTGCTTTTCTTATTTCATCAAACTTTTTGGTTGGTTGGTTGATATTGTTTAATTGACTTAAACATTTTTTTGGATTCTATAGTTGCTCTTTAACTTCAGTCAGAAGTTGTTGGCATTGATCATTTCCTGGTGATTATTTTAACCAGTATTTAAATGGGTCATGTCATATCAACCTACTAAGCTTTTGAAATTTTGTTTTCTATTTTGAGTGATTGCTGGTTTCTGTTAGCTGTTTCCAAACTGTCTGGCAAGATGACAACCTTTTGCATTTAATAACTTCTCATTTCTCTGTTGGATCATAGTAACTTTGAAGGTATTTCAAATGGTAATTAGTGAGCGACAATCTTGACTGAAATTCAACCACAGGTGGTACTATAATTACAAATATCTCAATAGAGGTGATATTACACAAACAGGCACCTTTATACAGTTAAATTTGCACATGTTCAAGCAGTTACCACAAAGTGTAACTCATGCTTCTAAGAGCCGACAAGTTGCTTTTCATTTAATTATGCAACAAATACCTGTTTTTAAAAATACTAAAATATCCACAAAATGTGCCCATAATTCAAGAATTATATTAATGTACTTGGCTGGTTAGTTTTGCACAGAGAGTTAAAGCTACTGAAATGGCCAAATGGCAAGAATTTTAATAGTGACAGAATGAATAAGGAAACGAAACAACTCTTTATTCATACTTTGGTTTTATTATCCTGCTTTTTAGAACCCAGAATAATATCACGAAATTGCACATATTTATTTTTAAGAAACTGGACTATAAAATGGTTCAACGTGTCTGACTCTATAAGGTAGCCAAATCAGTTTTAAAACTGTGTTAAAAAAAATAAAAATTAATAGCATATGCATTAATAGCATATGCATTGCAAACAAGAATGATGCATGGATGGAGGGGTATGTGGTAGGGCTTTGTTACTGATGAATCAAGAAGATGGATAAACCTGCTCAGGATCACCCTTCCCTCTTCCAACTGATGATACCAATCTGGTTCTCATTGTCTGTAAGGGACTCTCTACACAGTGCATTTTTTAGGCTTCCTTCCTGTTAGCAGAGCCTGTGTGCTGGGTGCTACAAAATCACACCAACCTGATGTATACCTGTGTGTTTTACAAACTTAGAATGGCATTTGGGCCACTTGGCTCCAAACCTCACTTGGTGATTATGACAACAGAGTTGCTACTAGAGAACTATTGTGAGCTCCTTGTTTGTAGCTGTGTAAGGAGGTAGCACCTGCTGGGCAGGTCAGCTCAGGGACAGTGAGGACAAGGAGGCACTCCCCCACGTTTCTATTTCTAATGAGTCTTTCTCATGCAACAGAGCCTACTAGTGCAGAGTTCTCTTCCACTTCTCATGCTCACCAAATATTACCTAGATGTTTTAAGAGGTGGCAAAACAGTGCTGAAAAAAAAAGTAGACACCTATTTAAAATCAATTATCTCTTTAAGTAATCATATGACATGCATCACTCTGAAACCAAAGTGCTCCCTCATTTCAAGAATGTACTGAAATATATCCGATTCAAATATGCCAAGAACATACACCTTAGGATAAAGATGTCCTATGATCATTTGTTGTTCTAACCAGCTTCTCAACACTGTGCCCTGTATCTACAAAAGGCAACCTTAAGACAGCAGCTGTTTCAAAGTCTGGGTGGCGTCGGAGGGGTGGCTGGTAGTAGGGGCACAGGTAAAGTTGAAAAGTAGAAACATCTGAATATGATTAAATAAATGCAACAATATCTTTGTATCAAAAACTGAAATAAAAATTAAATTTTAAAATAAAATGAAGTAAAGGGCCTCACATTATGAGACTAAGGTGTATTAGACTTAGAGAGGGGTCTAGGCCTAGAGTGACAAATTGGATGCAGACAGTGCAAACAGCAGCCCCATGAAGGTCTGGAGGAGATTTTAGGGTCAAGTAGAAAAGAGGCCATAATGTTATAATTTAAGTTCTTTGAACAAAAGCTTATGAAACTCTTGGAATTATATGGAGTCATAAAAACATGCACATACACATCCCAGCTGCAAGCAGTCTAATTTATCATCCTTTTAAAATTTTAGACATTAAAAGTCCTCACCGTTGGAAAAGCAACCAACACATTTTAACAGGACTCATCAGAGCCTGGATTGTCTGGATTTGCACCCAGTTGAATGCATTCTTCACACTATTCTTGTATATGCTGCAACAAATTGCATTACCTCTTTACAACTATGGAATGCATTTGCCATTTCCATTTTTACAGGTGAAGATAACTATCTCTGTAGAGTGGTCTATCAGTTAAAAATTGAGGAGAAAAATGGTGATTAGACTCAAAGTCCTGACTTGCCTTCCTTCACCTGCCTACTGTGTTGGGCTGTGCTATTCATAATTCTAACATTTCCAGAAGTGAGTAAGCTATGATATCTAAGTCTATAGGAACTTGAGGATAAAAGAACTTTCTAGTTTATCTTTAGAGATTTATGTTAGTTAGATTAAGAACGACCAAGGCCAGATGTGTTTTACTAGGTTTTACTGCTGCTGTCTGAACAAGAGCGCTTTTGTATCTTAGAGCCCTCTGTTTATATTTTTTTCTGTTTTCTCCCTTCTTTTCTCTGTTCCTTTCCCCAAATTAACCTAGACATGACATACTCTTAATGAGAACAGAAAGACAAGGAAGAGGAGATGCCTTCGATGCTTTTCTCTTGGAAAGCCTCATCAGTGTTAAGCTCTTAACTCCACTGAGATTTGAAGGTCTCTGAAATATTCTCTTTGAGATGGATGATCCATAGGGAAACATCTATTAGATTCTCTAGTAGTCACTCAACGGGCCACATAATTGTGCTGCAAATCAATATGTCATGCTCCTAACATAGAAAAGCTTACAGCATGTGACAGAAGATCCTATAAGGAAATGCCCTCTCCAGGAAATGGAGCTGAAGAAGCCCACTGAGAAGGAATAGTGGGACTGGCAGGGGAGCTGCTTTTCTGTTGTGAGTGGTAATAATTGTAAGTATTGACTTAGGCTTCTCAAAACAGCGGGGCGGGGGGCGGTGTGGGAGGGTGTCTGGATGCTAAGACACTTGTCCAGCTGCTTCACGCTTGTCCACTTAGAGACTGCTTTTGGTTTAAAGGGGTATGTGCTGGGTTTTATAATGAATGTCTCAAATGTCCTCTATTGCTATCATCTTACATTTCCCCTCAGGGTAGCTTCGATTGCTTTCTTGGCATGATTATCTTAATTCCACACTGATTCTAAACTGAAAATTGAAAATGCTTTAGGCTTTATTTGTTTAAAAAGGCTTTTTAAAAAACTTTCAACATTTCTCAACATTCATTTGTTTTTCCATGAGTAACTACAGAATTTAGGGAAAGAATAAAGTTGCAGTTGGATATGCCAGTTGGTAACATCAAATTAGGGGACTAAATCATTTTTAAAACACTTAGTCTAATATTATACTCTCTACTTTAATTTGTTTATTAATATGCAGTTAATTTGTTGTCTTTTCTAGCTCCCAACACATGTATAACTAAAATGGCACCATTCTTCTTAGTGCAAGAAAGCTACATAAGTCAGATATCATTGAGAATTTCCAAAAGATAATAAACAAAAGGTTATACAATGGCTAAAAGATTTAAAAATATATATTTACTAAAAAAAGTGGTACAATTGAAAAAAATGGGGAAAGCAGCATATTTAAATGACTCATTACATTTTTCAAATCATATCCTTTGAAAGCTCACAGTGGAATTTAACAGACTAGTCTTGGATACTAATGCATTATATTCGTGCAGGGCTGGTTGGGTTTCTAGCTAGAAAAGAGTTGGTTCATCTTGCAGTCTGAAGTGAAGTAGTTGGAAGCCAATCCAATGAGCATATGCAGACAAGTTCTACCGGTATGGTCATTGTTGTGATAGCCTACATGAGGTGTATCAAAACACATGAAGGAGCAAGTCATCAATAGCAACAAAACAAAGCCAGACCAAGCCATAAAATCATGTCTGTGCACAAGAACTTTTCAAAGGGCTAATATGGTGGGCTTTTCATTGTTGCCCACTGGGGGATGGTGCTAGCACTCTTCTTGATGCTGGTGTTATTCATGTAAAACACTCGGGGTTATATCATGGTAAGGTATCATAAAATGACTATCCTGAAGAGGATACATTTCTGACGTTAGAACCTGTTTCAGAAGGGATTTTGTGGGATTAAGTAATAAAGCTAAGGAATGTTTGGTCCTTATTTTATTCTTACCAAGGAGTAGAACCAGATAGAATCAGGGTTTACATTCTGTTTCTGCCACTTATAGTGTGACCTTGAGCAAAGTCTTTAACATCTCTGAGCCTCAGTTTTTCTCACCTATGAAATGAACAGTCATTTACACAGTCATTATAAACTTAGCAGAGTTTTGAATCCATGATACATGCTCAATAAATAATAGTATTTTAAAAAGTTTATGTTATCACTAATTTCTAAGTGAGTTCTGTGAATTAGACTCCATACTTATTGCACACCTATAATTGCTGTGAGGTAGTCTAGATTCTGGAAACAGAAAGATGAATAAGACATAGACCCTAGTTTCAAGGAGTTTGCAGTTCAGTTCAATGGAAGAAGGATGCAAGGTCTTGATATAATTAGTGACAAAAGCGAAGTGTAAACAAAGCTATACTGGAACTTTGATCAGGGAGTAATTGATTCTGATGAATGGGATTGGGGAAGACCTCTCTGAGGAGGTGGCATTTGAAGTGATGCATGAGTAATGGATATGTATTTTTCCCTAGTTAAATTCGTCAACTCAGTTTATTCCCTATCAGTTTGTCATGATAATTATGATGGCAGTGAATGGCACACCCTAGACTCAATGTCTAATTTGGGACAGGAGATAGAAATCATATTCCTCCATTCATATTTTTTGTCTGCTTCATGACTACCAACTTTGTTATCTAAGAAGTAGTCTTGAAGAGAAAAGATAGCTTGCGAAATAATTTTTGGGAACAGGAAAGAAAAACAAAAATTCCTGATTCTCACTAAAGATTCACTACTAACTTATTCTATATTTCTAGTAGCTAAACTCTGAAAAATATTAATTTAAAAGGCTGTTTTAAGTAGCCAGTTAATTGAAAGGCAAGGTAGTAAATAATAATAAGCAATATTTACAGAATTCTTATCATAAATTGGGTACTCTTCTATGCACTTTAAATATATTAATTTATTTAATACTCACAACAGCCCTGTGACTTAGATTTCATTATGAAGCCCATTTCACAGTTGAAAAAACTGAATTATAAAAATTTTTAATATCTTTCCCCAAGGCTACACAGCTAAGTAGAAAAAATATTAGTTTAAAATTGGGAGATTGAGACTTAGTTTTGTATCTATTCTGCTAAGAGACGTTGGACAGGTCACCTACCTTTGCAGAAGAAAGTAATTCTCTGAGTTTTATAAAACTATTTATAATCTTTGTTTTAAACATGGTTAAATGTTTTCAATATTTTCATATGTATTTATATTTTAATTTAAAGTAGCTCTTCAAATTTATTTGCATTCCTGTTTGGTATAATGAAGGACATTAATTAAAAATAGTTTTATATTAAGAAAAATTAATAGGAACTTTAGGTGGGAAATGGTAAGAGAAAGATGAAGTGGAGGATGTACTTATAGTAAGGGATGTGAGAATTATACCTGTTGTTTCTTTCTTGCATTTCTGTTTCATATTTATTTCCTTCCATTTCTTCCTGCTTCCAATTCCAATCCATTAGAATTTAAGTATAGAATCGGATATATAGAATCATAGTTACCATAGAACGATATGGTCACTTACATATTATCATTTTTGTATTAGGTCCTTATCTTCATTGGGTCTCAAATAGTCAACTTAAACAATTGTATTTTATCACCTGCAAGGATGATCAATCCAAACAAGAATCTGAGGAGACAAGCAAAAGATATACACGTGATTAGAAAACATTAAACAAATGTCTGAGTCAAAATGGCACCCTCCATCCAGTCATCCTCAGAAGGCTTCGCTTCGGTGAACTTGGGAAGGAAAGGACAGAGTCACCTGAGTCTGGTTGCTGCACTGCTGGAATCCAGCCCTACCGCAAATTGGCTGAGCTACACAGTCTCTGGCTTACCCGTACAGGCTATGTAGCCAAAAAAGAAACCCAGAATATTGATGTGCCAGAGTCTCATTCTGTGTGACTCCAGGGAAGACTTTTTGGAATCACTTTGTGAGGTTTAAAGGCCATCCAGGAAGCAGGATTCTCCCCAAAAGAACTCTAGAATAGAGCATTGTTTGGATTTGGCCCCAAATAAATACATGAGATTGAGAGAAGAAATCTAAAAATCCCACGGGGCACAATTTCTTGACAACCTGTTTTCCTGGAAAGCCCTCACTTCCTTAGCTTTATATAGCCATCTTTCTTTTACAAGATATAAAAGTTAATCCAAATTCTTTGCATCTTATATTTAAATGAATAGTCTCTTCCTTAGGCTACTCTTAAAATATACTTTACCCTCAAGTAATCTAAAGTTCAGGGATGGAATCATAATCTTCTCTGATTTTAATCATGTTGTTTTCTTTCTGAAATGACTGGCTTCCTTGAGACCATTTCCCCAATTTAAATCATTTATATTTTTAATTCTCCTACTTCTCAGACCATTTTGAATAGTCAGTCCAACTTCCCTTCTCTTTGTGATGCACTCCTGTCATCTCTCCTGTTCTCTCCATTCTGGTACACTTAAACTTCTTTGTTTCTCAACCCAGGTTATACTCCATTTCTCACTGGAGTGCTGGTGAGAGATTTTTATGTACCTACTGCTGGGGAGTGCTGTTTTATGCACCTAGTTCCAACTGGTAGCTGCTCATAAATTTGGAGCAATGATAAGTGTCATCAGTGAGACATTCATAATCACTCCATGAACTCACAGGGTGCCTAGGCCCTTATAAGGCTGGGAGTAATCTTCCACTTCAGCTGACAGTGTAGTACATGTACATGCACAATGGCCCTGGGCTGTGGCTACATCTGTAATGAGCTGGAAATAAGACCAGCCCAATTGCAGGGTCACCAATTAAATTTATCATGCTTTGATGAGGGAAGGGGGAATAGGCAAGCTCTCAAATTCCTCTTAGTCTAATATTCGTCCTCTACACTCTACTTTGTAAGGATGTTCTGAAACTTGGATGCTGCCACCGTATCTGCTTCTCTTCTACACTTGATCCTAATGCCTTAAGACCTCCCACAACCATCAGCAGTTAAAATGACAGTCAAACTACCCTCATTAATTATTTTTCCTCCCTCTCTCCTTTCCTTCCTTCCTTCCTTCCTTCCTTCCTTCCTTCCTTCCTTCTTCCTTCTTTCCTTTCTTCACTTTAAATTAATAAAATGTGGAGTATTTTTTCTTAGTAACAATTAAAAATTATTTTAATTTATTTAAAATAAGCTTGTTTTTAACCATTTTTATATTCATACTTGTAATATATTCTGTTTCACATTTCTTTTGAAATGAATGTACGTCTTGCTTTCATGACTCTCCATAGCATTGCATATTTCTGATAGAATGTCAGTTACATAAAAATGTAGATTCACGGATGTAAGACACAAGTTATAGTACGAAAGCTTTGTAAGATCTTAGGAAGTGTAAAATTACCTGTTTGTGTGGATATTCATGTACTCCCATATTTCAAGAATGCCTTCCACATTTAAAGACTATTTAAAACATGTTATTTAAAATTGCAATAGTAATACCTTCCTATTGTATCTGTCAAATAATATAGAAATTAAAAAAAAAAACATACTTCACTCACAACCTTGATTATCCATGCCCCAGAGTAATCAATATAAAAGGTTTGTGTTTATTTTTCCATAACTTTCTTTATATAAAATTATATTAAAATGTATATTCACAAGGATAGGGAGTTTGCCTTGTTTTTGCTTGGATTGTTTTTTTTTTTTTTTAAATATGAATTATACATATGTGTAATTTATCCAACCATTTCCATACTCATGGACATTAAGTGTGCTTTTTCGTTGTTTATATTTTGGGGGAGGGGGGGTTAGGTATTTGCTTTTGTATCTATAAGCAATGCTGCGATAAACATCCATCTTTATTTGGTCAGTTTAAAAAATTTATTCTTACCTGGTTTCTGGATTTGGGCAGTGAACTTAAAAAGTTGTCCTTTAAAAAAATATGTTATTTTTTCTTACATAAAAAAATTAAACAATGTCAAATCTCTGTGATCTTCTTGATAGAAAATTGTAGCAAAGTTTAGCATAACTTCAAAATACTTTGAGTTTTATTTAGATACTCAACCTTCATCTGAGGGCAAATTACTGCAGACTACCACTCCCCAACCCTCATTTAAAAAAAAAATGTTAAATCTCTTGAAAATAAAAGGAATAGGCTTAGAGGATGATAATAAATTATACGTTGAATCTTCAAACAGAAAGACGGAATGCTACCTAAATAAGAACAAATACATTAATGAAAGAAACCTAGAATTGTCTAAAAGCAGATGTCAAAGATTTATTCAGCCTACAAATGTATGCCTAATTAAGTTTTGCTTTATGCCGTCTTGCATATCACATACTGCATGAGAACCCGCTGTGTGTTGAGAACTCTTAGGAATGTACTGTAGAAATAATGACCACTTCATTCCTCCATCTAAACTTAACTTGACCAGTTTAAGCAAATATCAACTTCACCTGGTCTTGCTCTATTTGCTACCAATGATTAGGTCAACAACTTGTCATTTAATCATCAATATCCAAAAAAAGATCAAGTTAACTCCTCTCTGAGGAGTTACTGAATAGCTCAGCTTAGAGAGCACCTTTGACCCAAATAGCAGCATAATCATCTGTCTCTAATTATCTGTTTAGATATAGCCTCACCTATGTAAGAGTTCAAAAAATATTATAGATTATTATTTTTCAATCTTGTTTAGCTTGTCTCACCCCTCTCAACAATCTCCTGTTGGCTGCTACCCCCACCCACATAAGCATATTTCTCTTCTTCAAGGAATTTCTGCTACAATTGTTGCTAGAACATAAAAATAAACTACTTCAATGCCATTTTTCTGGACTCTCTTGAAATATAGCTTTTACTTTTCAAGGGCTAATTCTAAGCACATATCTGAGTAATACTGAACTGATATTCACTGAATGCCTATTAGATACCAGGCACTATTTTAAGTGATTGCGTGTACTTATTTAATTCTCACAACAAACTGAGGTAGTTGCTATAATTACCTACAAATTATAGATAAAGATATCATGGCTCAGAAAAATTCAGTAACTTGCCTTAGATCATATAGTTTAGTTATTGTGGCAGAGCTAAATATTAAACCCAGTTCATGCTCTTTCTACTAGAATCACTAAATGCAACATAATGACTACTAGCTACTGTAATGAGTAGCCCTACAAATATGGGACAACTCGAACACCATGTTTATTTCATCCTTACATAATAGGCTAAAGCAGATGTTCTTAGTCTCTGGTCAGCTTTCTCAACAAGATTATTTTGAAACCTAAGCTCTTTCCATGTTGTATTTTTTCCCCAGTTCCTAAGGACTTATTCTTACTGGGAGAAAGAGAAAGAAGCATAGGAAGAGAAACATAGGAAGCTTATGTGGAACAAGTCTGGAAATTGCATAGTCCATCACAGAACTTTATTATTATCATTTATTTATTTATTTATTTATTTATTTATTTATTTATTTGTTTGTTTGTTTGTTTATTTATTTATTTATTTATTTTACAGAGAAGACCAGGAAATGCAGGCTAGTTGTGTTTCTAGAAAGAAAAAAAAAAGAGAACAAATTTCTATAAAAAGCCAAGTAATCTCTGCCACAACCTCACTATTAGGTCACTAGATTTGGCAAAATAGCTGTGCGATGAGGGGAAGAGGTGTGGGATAAGGAAATAAAGACAGAAAATATTGCCATGCTCTCCAGGAATTCATAATTTAATTTGAGAACAGGGAAATTCATCTATAATTAAAAATAACAGGACAAGTTGGCATAATAGGAGTTATAGGAATTCATAGAAGGAAAATTCAATTGTGGGCAAGATTATACAGGATTTGAGTTATATCTTGAAGGTAAAGAGCAAAGACTCTTTGGTTCCCGAGGGGAAGAAAAAAAAATCTTAAAGTGAAGAAACAATCCATATTTGGAATGAAGACCTCTAATTTAAACTTTACCTACTTCACAATTTTGTCTTGGGCAGGTAACAATGTCTCATAGTAGATGTAATATTCTTCTTATTGAACTCATTCATTTTGTATTGTAATATTTCCTATTCTCATAGCAGAGTAAACAGATCAAGAAAGGTGACTGGCCAAAATTAGGAATATGGAGGAAATTTTATATGGACCACATTACTCTCCTTGATCTAGAGTCATCATAATATCTTACATAGAACCGTGTAATTCTGCTGTTGATAGAAAAAGTTATATCACTTTCTAAAGTGGTCTGTTTGTGTTCCCGTATATAAGGCTCTTCTAAGGCACATCTAATTACTTCCTTATTTTATCCTAGGAAGTTATCTGTGGTACAAAGACCATCAAATGCACAGATTTCCTAAAGTGTTTCCCACTAGTGATTCAGAGTGCCTGTATGTGTTAGCAAGTAAGTGTGTGTGTGTGTGTGTGTGTGTGTGTGTGCGCGCGTGCGTGCGCGTGTAGGGAATCCACTTCATCAACAAATGCCATAAAATCTTTATTCAATCTATGAGGAAGTCCATTGATGCAGTAGGCATTGCTGCCCAGTATTCCAGACATAGAAGAAGGAAGATAAGGGTAGACATCTCTTAAATATGCTATTGGATCAAAAGAGAGGAAAAATATTAGAAATGATAGGCAGTGAGGGAATTAATGATATTCTGAGCAATTTGGAGTAACCCTTTATGTTTTCTGATTAGATGTAATGGTGAAGGGTGAGCTTAAGGAGCCCATATCAATAGTGAAGATCTGATTTGAGGGTGGAAAAAACCCACATTGTGAATTTTAAGTAAACTCAGCCATTTTTAAGTGGTTTTCTCTAAATACAATATTCCACCAATTTGTTTGCATTGAACCTCTGCTTGTGTCAGGACAATGACTTCTGGTTAACTAGGATTCTGAACATGAAATGTGGCTTTAGGGCAAGGCAAATTCGGTATGTATAAGTAAATAGCATGTTTGGTCTTTATTTCTCAGTCGAATGACAATAACCTCTGATGACAGTCACTGATTTGACAAATATTAATTGAGTTCCTGTTATGTGTTAATCATGGTAATTAACTCTTAGTATATAGTGTTTTGCGAATAAAATCCTCAGCACTCATGGGACACACAGTTTTATGAGAATGACAGACAAAATCAGTAAACAAATAAAACGCATAGCAAATTGTGGTAAGTGCAGTAAAGAGAAAGAATAAGGGGCAGAGGAAGAATAGAAGGCAGGTTCTTTTGAGGAGGGACCTACTCAGAGAGGATGACGAAGGGAGTTCTCTGTGAGGAAGTGACTTTTAAGTTGGGTCCTGAAGGATAGAAAATAGAAAAGGAGCCCACCATCTATAGACAAGCGAGAAGAGAAAGGAATAGTTCAGTCAGGGATGGTATTAAAAATATTGAACTACTAGTAAGGTAGACAATTGACACCACAGTGCTGAAACAAGGTCTATGTGTCAGTTTAGCTAGGCTACAGTCGCCAGTCATCCAAACACTAGCCTAAGTATCTCTATAAAGGTATTTTGTAGATGCAATTCATGTTCATAATCAGTTGACTGTAAGTAAAGGACAATCTCTTACGTAATCTCAGCAGGCCTGATACAATCAGTTGAAAGACCTTAAGAACAGAACTGAGGCTTCTCAGAAGAAGACAAATTTTTTTTATGGATGCAGGTTCAGCTCGTGCCTGCACCTTCCAGTCTGCCCTTCTTACTCTACAGATTTTCGACTTGCCTTGCCAGATCCCACAATTGCTAATTCCTTGAAACAAATCCCTTAGTGTATATCTCCTAATGGCTTTGTTTTTCAGATAAAACCTTGACCAACATGGGGTCTTACAGACCTCACACAGAGCCAGGCATTATTCCTTTAGTTGCTGGGTAGTATGAAGGTTCCAAGGGGTTCTGGGAAAGAGGCAAAATGAATGAATATAAGGGTATGTAGAAACATGCGGTAGCACTACTTAACAGTGGGATGTAGAGATATTTCACTGTTTTCACAACCACTACAATTCTATGGGAGTGTGCTGGCTGAATATTAGCTAAATTTCCAGAAAGAGGAAAGAGAATATGTGAAGAGCCTGAGGCCAGAAAGTGTTTGGAATATTTAAGGAACTAAAAGGAGACCAGAGAGGCTGTATATAGTAGGAAAGAGGGAGAGTGAATGAAATGAAGGAAAATGGTCAGGTGGTACAAGTCTGGTAAGTACAGCGGGTTTTGTTTAGAACAAGACATTTCAAATAGGTGAGAGGCTGCCCTGTGGAGAAGAGACTAGCCCAGCATTACAGTGAAGCCAACACGAGAGTGTATGTAGTGGCCTAGGGAAGAGAAAATGGCAACTTGATAAACATGACAACAGTGGAGGTGCAGTAAAATGGTTAGTTTCAAGATATATTTTGGAGATAATGTGAGTGCTTGCTGATAAAATGAAAAGACAGAGGCTGAGTGATGAAGGTAATACCTACCATTTCTACAGTGGTTGATAAAGAGATGAATATTTGTGCGTACCTCAGGGAGGCTTTTAAAGTCACAATTGGTACATACCAAGTAGTATGAGAAATTGTGGTGTTGTGGTTTAGAGGTGGTGGCGAAGTTGGCTCTTAGACAGTGAGACCAGACATCTTGGGATCATGGGATGGAGATTTTACCTCCCCTTCATAGTTCCACTAATTCTTGCTCACACCCAATCTTTGTTTTCTTAACTCATTTCCTTTTGCGTTGCATGAAGAGTGCTTGTTTCCCCATTGTGATTTCCATGTTGTTGTAAAGGAGTGTGTTGTATATTTGATTGTTTTGCTTGTTTCATGCTACAGAGTTTTCGAAACACTAAGATTGTTCTCATACAACTGCAGAAATATTGGACAAGGCCCAAGAAATGTGTTTTGTTCATCTTGATAGCGTTTGTGTTCATGCAAAATGAGTGAGGAATCTTTTATATCATCCAGAAGAATGTGTGCTGGGGTTTTAAATAGACCTTGACTAATTCTCAGAAAATATTAGACACACATAGAAGGAAGACAATGTGAAGAAACACAGAAGATGGTTGTCTCTACAAGCCAAAGAGAGAGGCCTGGAACAGATTCATTCCCTCATGGCTCTCAGAGGAGACAACACTGGTGACACTTTGATTTTGGACTTCTGGCTTCTAGAACCATGAGACAATACATTTCTGTTGTTTAAGCCACCCAGTTTGTGGAACTTTATTAAGGTAGCCCTCACGGACTGATATATTATATACTGAACATTCTAAAATATAGGCCAATACTTAGGTAAATCAAATTCAACCTCTTTAACCTAGGATATCTAGATCACTGCTAATTTAGAAAAGAAATGAATTCACATAGTGTCATTTTGCTAAATGAAATTAATTTATATAAATAACTCATGATTCTTTAAAAACATTTAAGTGTTTATGGCTATTTGCCTTTATCCCTGAACTGTGTTTAGATAGAAAATAGATAGATAGATAGATAGATAGATAGATAGATAGATAGATAATCAATAGATCATGTCTATCAATTAGATCAGTATAAGACTTTCCTCTTATTTCAAAGAACTTGCTTTATCTAATGTGAAATTATTATATAATTATTATTTTTGACTAAGCATATTTCTGGATTTTCTATATTGTTATCAGATTAGTTTTGATAGTAATGTTATCTTGTTTTGATGTTTGCTACCTTGTAATATATTTTATTGGGTAAGATGACTTTCTTTTTGTTTTCTCTCATATTATTTGGTAATACACAGTATAGTATATATGGTGTAATATATTTGATGAGTGTAATGGCTAAGAGCTCAGTCTTTGTATATCCTGATTCCTTCACTGATTATCCATATGATCTTAGACAAATTCCTTAACTTCTTGGTGCCTTGGCCTCCTTGTAGGTTTGCTATGAAGAAAAATGAATAAATGTTAAGGGATTAGAACAAAGCCTAAAATATAACAAGCACCCAGTAAATGTTACCTATCATTGTTGCTATGAGACAAGCATTATTCTAAAGTCTTTCCATTTACATACGAAGCATCTTAAACCACAGAAAGGCTCAGTGACCAGCGGGTAGGGCATCTAGGATTCACCTGGGCAGTTTTAAGGCCATTATCTTTACCAAAACATAGTAAGTCCTCCCTGTGTGAAGTCTCAAAAAAAGTTAGCTATTTTTTTTTATCATATACATGCATATTACCTTTCTAAAATAATTATTTTCTAGCGTTCCAAAAAGTTCTCGTATATCTTCTTTTACATTCCTCAGCAAAATAATTTTCTGCTTTTTTTTTTTTTTTTTTTCCCAAGGAATCATGAACATTTCTTTCTAAGTGTATTCCTAAATGTGGACTCTACCCTCAACTCCACCTCCAGGTACCTGGCTGTTCACTCTCTCTGCCTGGATGGACAATAGTCATCTCAAAACTAACTTATCTAAAATCCATCTTTCCCCTACACCTGTGTCTCCCAAGTTCTTTCATATCCTTGTAATAATGTGGGCAAAGCATTTTAGATTCATGTTTGACTCCTCTCTTTCTCTTATAGTCTATATCTAATCTCTCATCAAAGCTCATTGAGTATTTCTTCAAATTATTTCCAAAATCTTACCTCTTTTGATTATTCTTTCTCTCCTGGATTATTGCAAAACCATTATAACTTGTCTTCTGGATTCCGCTCTTGCTACTTTTACCATTTATTCCAGCACAGCAGTCAATGATCCCTTTAAAATATGTTTAGTTCTGTCACTCCTCTATAGCTTCTTGTTTTATTTAAAATAGAAACTAAAATGCTTGCAGTGGCTACAGACTTTATAGGATACCTGCCTGGGCCCCCATCTCACCCTACTACTTTAATTCTGGTTCATTTAACTCCAGTCATACAACCTTTGTGCTGTTATTCCAACACACTGAGTATGTTTTCCCTCAAGAGGGTATGGCTTACTATTTTTCTGGAGTGTTATTTCTAACCTTCTTTATATATCACCTCAACTATCCATTTATCAGTAACACCTTCCCAGACCACCTTATTTAAAATAACACAAACCCATCTGCCCATACCTCCTCTAGCCTGGTAGTCTTCAATCCCATTCTCAACTATATTTTCCTCCATAGCACTTACAACTACTTTACTTGTTTATTCATTTATTATCCCTATGTGCCCGCTAGAGTACAAACTCTGGGATGAAAAAAGTTCTCATCTTGTTTACTACTGCATTCCGAATGCCTTAAAGCAGTGATTGGCTCCAACTACCTACTAAAATGCTTGTTGAATGTTTGTTGTGTGCACTAAGTGTTAACTTCCTTATTTTCAGCTAAGGAAATTGGGACTCAGAGAGCTTAAATAACTTTCCCAAAGCCTGGTAGCTGGTAAATGAAGTCAGAGTCTGCACTCAGGTGCATTAGACTTCAGAATGCACACTCCGCCCCCCCCACCCGTCTCCTGCCCCCACCGCCTTTGGTACTGTGCTCTCTTTCAGGAGGAGGTCTTTGTATTTACATTTGAATTTTGAGGAAATCTTCAGAGAATCTGGCCCCTGGTCCTAGCTCGGCCACTAAATAATGGTGAGATTATGGGGAAGCAATTTAAGTTTTTTTGGTTTTCTATGATCATTTTAGTAATCCAAAGATAAGAAAAGTTTCTATAATCTCTAAAGTTTATTCCAGAGAGCACAGTCTACAACCCATGAGATTTACACCATGCTTAAGTGGATGACATACAGTATACCCGATTCTGTTTTAATTCTTAAAATAAGAAATATAAAGAGGTTTTAAGTTAATTTTGTTTTCTTTTGGTTTAAGCCCTTTTGCTTAGTGAGATAAAGTTTCACTGAGTTGGAGGTGGTAGTAGAGAGAATCACTACAAACTAATCAAGAAGTCATTTTTTGGTCTTCCTGAAGTTCAGTCCAAGGTCTCTCTCAAGAATAGTTCTCTCCAAACTTTTTCTCTTGTAGGTGCTTCTACCCTTTGGGTCCTTGGAGTTTTAATTTCTGTCCCTTTCCTCACATCTAGCACTCAGTGAATAATGGATAGTCTTCCCAGATCCCCCTTCCTTGTACTATGAAGGCAAGCAAACACATTCTTTCCATTATAAGAATTTTATTGAAAATCCTTATGAATAACAAATGACACAAATGTAGGGAAATTAAAAACATCCTGAATTTTCAACTTTATAGTTGTGGTTCCAAGTCTGCTTCCCATCTGAAGGAATGAAGGAAGCTTAGGACTAAATTTTAATTCTTATTCCTGAAACTAAAATCCTGAAGCCTTCTTTTTTTTCTTGCCCCATTTCTTGCTCAAACTTTGGGAAAGTTCCCAAGATCTCCAATGTCTTATGAATCCCTGTCAACTGAATCAGTTCTTGTCTTTGTTTCAACTGTTTTAGTAGTAAAACGAATTCAAGGTAATTTTTATGTACTTAGGAAACAAATTTCCTTAATCAGAGGAGACTTTAAATATTGAAAAAAAATGAGAACTAGGAAGAAGTAACTTCTTTCAGAAATTGACAATCTCTAGTAGATGGCACATCTCTTTATGGTCTCAGTAAAAAAAGCCTATGGGGGAAGGTACCCATCTCTATCATAAATTCTAATAGGCCCAGTTTAAAAATAATAATTATAACTTATTTCTTTAAAATTCAAACATACTCAGAGGGTTTAAATTGCCAATTACTTATCATGTTATATTATGAACTCTTTATGCAATCTATGCCTTCCACCCACATAATTTTCTCTCTCTCTCTCTCTCTCTCTCTCGTATTCACATATTTTCAGGCCCCAGAGAAAAAGAATTGAACAGGACAGAAAGGGTCCTTATCTTAATGGACAATTTTTTTAAAGACATGATTAAATTAAAAATATTTTGCATAATTATATGCGCTTGAAAAAACAAAACAAAAATGAGATGAAGAGCGACTAACATAATAACACTTAACTAAGATATGTAGAAAGCAGTGTTTTAATTAGAAGACACTTATTTCAGGGCAAGGGGCACTGCTAGAGAAGAAAGACCTGGAAACAGTTATAAAATACAGATGAGCATGAATCCAGACCAAATAATTAGCTATTCGGTCTGGATTTCCCAGCTGCCAGCTGCATGTCCCCAACTAAGGGAACCACATAGCTCCACCTGGGGTCTCCCTCCCTCAGTTGTGGCCTAGTAACTCTCTCCATACAGTAAACTGGGTTGATTTTAAGGCTCACACTTTTTATTTCCCTTCCTTCAGGAATCACTGTCCTACACAAACAGATATTCAATGTTTGATCATTATTATTTCATATGTTGTGTCTATATTTTAAAAAATTATTTGAAGCAGGAGAATGATTCTGGTCCATCCTGACCACAAATCAAAATGAGTCCTCATATTTTGTATCAGGAGCCACAGATATGCTCTTCACTCTGGCCACACCCAACTGAGAGATTTGTTCCTAAGGTTAAGATAGCCACCTATGGGCTGTCCAGGGAACAATGACTAATAATATCTCCAAACTCTTTTCTCTCTTGGGGCAATGAAGATAAAACTTTTTTTTTTTTTTTAAAGGAAAAGTGGTAGCAGAAGAATCAGCAGACATAGGCACTGAAATCACGTAAAAGCCAGGAGACCAAAAGAAAGTGGCAATCAGAAACCACGTGGCAATAGAAATCCTGGATAAGAAAGAAGGCGAAGTTGAGAAAAGTCAAAAACAGAGTTGGTCATGGGTAGCTTGTGTAGAAACAGAAAGGAAAACAAAAATCGAGAGAAGAGTCATGGGGAAGGAAGGCTAGAGATTCTATGTATTCTAAATGGCTTTCCAATTTCCCATAAAACTTGGTTATACCGCTTATGAGAGTTTCAATGCTTCCTTCCCTCTTTCTGAAATTTTCCATTAACCTTCAGGACCCGAGATACCCTGAACCCCAACTCTGTTTCCAAAAAGGCCTGAGACTCATGTGTTGGATTGTTGGTATTGATTGTTGGTTGAAACGTGGGGCAGGGTATCAGGTATGTGTATATCGCTGACTTGTTATAAAACCATTTTATGGGATCCATGTAATGGAAAATATAAATATGTACCTATTTCATTAGGTTGTCTTTATCATCCCTCCTTTATTATAAACCACAGGGATAATTCTATCAAAAAAAAAAAGGAAAAGAAGAAAAGAAGAAAGGAAGGAAGGAAGGAAGGAAGGAAGAAGAAGGAAAGGAAGGAAGGAAGGAAGGAAGGAAGGAAGGAAGGGAAGGAAGGAAGGAAGGAAGGAAGGAAGGAAAGGAAGGAAAAGGAAGAAGAAAGGAAGGAAGGAAGGAAGGAAGGAAGGAAGGAAGGAAGAAGGAAGGAAGGAAGAAGGAGAAGAAGAAGAAGAAGAAAGAAAGAAAGAAAGAAAAAGAAAGGAAAGAAAAAAAGAAAGGGCTATATCTGGACACATAACACTGTATGTATGATGCTTAAAGTGCATTTATTCTTCAGAGATGCTTCACCTGATCCTCACTCTAAGTCAGGCATTCTGTTATACACTCTCATAGAACTCTGTACTTTTCCTTCATGCACTTGTCTCAGTTTGTAATTATATTTTGTGACTTTATAATTAATATGTCTCTCCCCAACTAGATTCTAAGCAATACAGGGTAGGGACTCTATAAACATTTAATGAGTTAATGAATGGATACTTTAATGCCAAGGGAAAATAAAATTTACATGACAGAAATTGTTGGTTTTCCACAAAATCTATTTCATTTTATCCTGGAGAAAGTTGGCCCTCTTTCTCAGTCTCCCTTACATTGGAGTATAGGCATTTTTATTTGGGGTGGGAATGGGAAAGCATTAGAGTCTGGGCCATGCAGATTGGGAATTTATGTCCTTAGTGTACATAAAAATACAGGAATAGTCTGTTATAAATTTTTATATGCTTCACAAATATTAAATCCAGACAAGATATATCTACCACATAATTTTTTAGGACTGTTAGAACTTTATGCTAAAGAGGTCAAAGTTCACCTATTGATTAACATGTTCCTAACATGGCACCAAAAATGCTTCATGATCTTGAACCTGTTTCCCTCTCCAGGTTCATGTTTTGTCACACTGCTCTTTCCCCTGCTTCTCTAGTAACTATGAGCCTCAGTCTAAAGTCAAGTGTTGGTTCCTTGAAGGAATCTAACTCATCTACCCGGTGGCCTTGCACATGCTGTCCTTCCACCTCAAAATGCCTTACTTCACCTTATTTTTCTTAAATCCTTTCAGTGATCCATCTCCCTGGAACCTTTGCTTGTCATGGCCAGTCTGGGTTAGACGTTGCTTATTTGAAGCCTCTTGTCATTTTGAAAATTTTTGTCACGATGTCATATTGGCATGGTTACATATCTGTTTCCCCAACTGTTTAACTTTTGGAGGAAGAGTACATTTGATTTTTGTCTCCCTAATCAAATATAATACTTGACGCATGAATGAGATATGAAAATGTTAACATGAATTAAGATGTAATGTGTCAGTTAGCTGCATGCAGGAAAACTCCAAGGTGTTAATTTCAAATATTATTCAAGGACAAAGTTTACTAAGTCAAAACATAAATCTAATGCAAGGAAAAATTCTGAAGACCAATGGGAAAAAAATGCACTTATTTTGGCATGAGCAATTTTAATTATTTTCAGACTTGATCCTGATGATTTAATTGTCCTTAACTTCATGAAGGTGGCATTTTTTTCTGAAAATTATACTTTGAAGTCAGACCTATCACCACCTCATATTCACTTTTTGATATGAAAGAATAGAAAGAAAATTCAGTAAAATAATAGAAAAAAACCCTCTGGGTCTAACCTCGCAGTCTTTTTATGGCTTTTTTTTTTTTTTTTTTTGCCGCAAATTGCAAAGCCACTGCAAAACTATGTCTTTCTGATAGTAATTTAGTGGTGCATTTGAAAGAAAACTCATATTGACATTATTTTCAAAATTCAAATTTGACATCTTTATGATATTTAACGCTTTATATAAAGAGGAGAAATTCTGTCAAATAAAAAAGCCAATTTGTTTTTTCTGTTTCTTTGTGTCCTATTTTCTAGATTTCCATTCTGCTTATTGCCTCATTTAGCATCTTAAGAAAAGATAAGACTCTTTGTCAAAGAAGTCTGCCATCTAAAATAATTCATAATTTCTAGAGCTATGGTACTTTCTGATCTCAGCAAGAAGCAAATATCTGTAGCTGGGCTATTAAGGGAGATGAATGATTACTTAATATATTTTAAAGTTTGCTGGTTGGCAACCTTTATAGATGCTTTCAAATCTGGAGCATTAAAACCCTTGGATATAGCCCTAGGTAGTAGCAAAACAAAGTTGGTGCTGAATTCCTTTGATTCAGAGTCCTTTGACGCACTTGATTGTTACTGTAGCAACAGATTATGTCACCTGAGATTCAGAACATTCGAAGATGTCAAAGGAAATGAGTAATTCTTACCTGAAGACATAAAGCAGGTAGTCAACACCTCTTACCAGAAAGTGACAGTGGTAATGACATCAGTCATTACCCCTGTCTTTTATTAAGAAAATATATATGGTTATGGCATTTGCTATTAATGAGCATGCATAAGATAACCCATAAGAATTGTTTTAGGCATTCCTGTGATCTCTTTTAAAGCATACATTAAATCTGGACATCCTTCTTATTTAAAAAAAAAATGATGACTAATTTTTTTTCTTTTTTTGATTTCTAGTGATTTATTTTTAAAAACTAGCTTGACTGCCAATACATGTGCTACAATCTTACTGTGTCAGTATTTTAAAAGGTAGAAATAATTATGCTAGCTATTTTTTATTGGAAAGATAAGATGAATTAGGATAATTTTCATAAAATTGTATTTAATAATTTTCACTTAAATAACTAAAGTGAAAGATAACTAAAGATAACTAAAATTATAACATTTTAAATGCTGTCATAACAGTCTTAAAAACAGTTACTTATATATGCACACATATACACACATATATACATATTTTATACTTACGGACTTCAAAAAATTGCCTTTATGTAAATATATTTTCTTAAATTCATGCGTTCAAAACCAATATGCATTTTTTTTAACTTTTCACTTTGAATGCAATTCTACTTCAGTTTTTAAAGTTTTAAAATCAATCATAGGGATATCTCAAGTAGGAAATAGAAATTCAGCTTCTTTGAAAAAGTTGGAATGGAGAGTACAGGAGGCCACTAAGCAATTGTTTCATTATGAACATCTAAAGCTGAATGGCAGGAACTCTGGTTGCTAATAGCATATTTTGTCATGCCAAACTTTTGTACCAGGGAGAATAATTTTAAACCTGTACATAATTTTTAAGAAATTGAGTTCCAACTTATCCTAGTTTACCAAACCATAGTGATTTGTTATGTATAGAGGTATTTGTAGCACTCTGTTGAAAAATGTCCTTTTGAAAAATATCCTTTCAGATCTTGATTTAAGTCCACTAGTAAATACAGAGAGGAGAAAAATATTCCCAAGAGTTTAAGTTCATATATGACCTATAGCTATCGACTTTAGCCTGATGTGTTTTTTCTTGTAGCAAAGCCATTTTTCTCCACCCCCTAATGCCAACTTCCCACCTTAAGACTGGGTCACTTCTATGTGTATTCATAGTACCCTGTGAAGCTCTAATCTGGTCTTCTTAATTTGTTTGTAATTGTCTGGTTGCCTGCCCTAGCACATGCCTGGCACTTACGACAATTTAATGATTGAGTAATTGAAAACGATGTCATCAATTCTAGTATGTATATTTTTATGTCACTAATATATCTTAAAATCCATGATGTCCTATTATTATTCTTGACCTGTGGGCCACAATCATAATTGAAACAAAAAATTATGTATGCAGAGCAGTGGAGTACAATTTGATTTCAGTGAAGCATTTCCTCATCATTTCTGGAATAACTACAACTCTAAGTTCCTGCAGAGCAGTTACCAACTGCTTTTATGGCCTTGTTCCTCAATGAATGGCCCACAAACATCGTCATCATCATCATCACCATCACTTGAGTGCTTATTAGAAATACACAATCTCCGGCCCCATTCAGACCTTCTGAATCAGAATATTAAAGATCAAATAGTCCAAAAGTTGCAGATGGTGAGCCTTAGGCCACACATTATTTTGTTTAACAGCTTTATTGAAATGTAATTTGTATACCTTTACATGTACTCCGATTCATTATTTCTGTAATGGGTTTAGTTTCAACACCCATAAAATCTTAATTTTTGGTGTATCTTAAAAATCTAAAGCATTTAAGAGCACAGAATCTGAATTTACATATGGACAAAATTGGCTGGAGTGGAGTGGCATTTTCTTTTTAGATAGAACATAAATTGTCCTATTTGACACAGTCTCTTTAATACCTTATTGTCATGTACTCAGCCTACTTCATTTGTTAAGACACCCTTGAGACACCATATCATACAGCTATGATACCTGGTTTAGTATGATACACATTCAATAAATCTATAAGTGTGGGCCCAAGAAGTGAAAGGTGTTGTCCAAGTAAATTAAAAACAATTTATCCACCTAGTGCCATATGTTACTTTAAAAAATATTTAGTAAAATAGATTTTAATTATAATTCTTAGTGACAAAACAGAATTTATGTAACTATGCTTGTATGTCACTAAATTGCTTTCATGAATGACTAATGGATTTCAACCTGCAGTTTGGAAAACTGCCCAAAATAACGTCTTATGTCTTTGAATTCACCACAACAGATCCTTAAAACATTCTGATAAACTTAAGTTTTAAGGGTAATATAGTGTCAAAAGTAGGTAGTAAATGAATAATAATAGTACTAACAAAAGTAACAGTTAACATTTATTGAATGCCTACTACGTATAAAATAGCATTAGGAGATGCATGTAAGAGGGAAGACAACAAGATGGGGTAAAAAGTCACTCTACCATATATGAGTGATTTAATTTTCAGGACATTAACGGAAAAGTGGGATTTTCATTTGTTTTGAATTAGCATGGAAATTAAAGACTTTACATGCCATCCAATACCTTAACTATTAGCCATATGTAGTTATTTACATTTCTATTTAAATTTATCAAAATTAAATATAATTAAATTTTATTTTCTTTGTTACACTGGCCACATTTACAATACTCATAAGTCGTGTGTGGCCAGTGGCTACCATTTGGACAATACAGATACAGACCTTTTTCATTAACATAGGAAGTTGTTTTGGGCAGCACCACCCTAGAATAATAATATCTTTTGAGGCATTCAAGTCATGTTCAGGCTAAAATTAAAACTGCCACATTCCAAGTGTATACAAATTATCCAGACATATTTTATAGTTCTTTCTAAAATCCAATAAGAGGTAGTTGTCATCAGCCAGCCAACATTTATTTCTTTTAGAGAAGTTTAAAAGTAAAGTAATATGAACTAATTGAGTTGGATGTGGAGTTAGCTTAAAGTGGTTTTCTTTAATCTGCTATTTCAAACTTTCCTCTGCCTTAGTGCAACTGTGAAATGATTAGCTAGCATTAAGGTCAAGTAATTCTTATTTCATGAATTGATGAGAAGTAATTAAGGCAAAGGCAAGTGTTTATAACTTTTATGGAATTCTCTTGGAAGCTTAAGTAATACATAAGCTACAAGGCAATGCAAGCCTCTATGTCCATCAAAACAGAGTATCTTGTAGCAGTTTCTGAAGGCAAAAGAAAATGTGGCAGATAGATACACACTAGTGTTACTGTGATTTTCAAACCATTGCTGGCCTGTTAGAGTTTGGTGCTAAAGTCGGCAATTAAATAAATGATTTTTATAACTACTAGAGTTTATCTACCTATTGCAAATGACGTAGGATAACTGATCCATCTCATCATTTTTTCCCTAGTATATTATCTTGATTTGGAAAAGAATGAGTTAGAAGCGATCTAATTCTATAGAGTTTCTCTGGATCAGCTCCAGATGCAGAGCCCTTTGTCTCTCTGTTTTTATCTAAACCAACTCAGAACCTACACCCCTAGACAACACTTTTCTGCTTTTTCGACTACAGCTCACAGTAAGAAATACAATTTACATTGGGATCAAGCAAACACACACACATGAAGCAAAAGCTTCACAAACAATATTTATCTTTAATACTGGATGCCCTCTAATATTTTTTACTTATTTTATTTAGTGTCATTACTTTTAAAATGATGGTTGAGACTCACTAAATTGCTTTCATGACCACTAAAGATTTGCAAACTGCAGTGAAAAATATTGCCCTGGGCAATACTAGAATCTTTATCCATTCCTGGATATGAAACCTCCTTAAAAATTGTCTCAAATATGCATAAACATGATAGCTCATGCAGATATGTTGATCTTTCTGAAATATGAATGGAAATACATTCCTGCTGCTGCACTTTTGACCTCAGCTTTCCCAGTGATTAGTTGGGACCGATGTTTCCACTTGCCAGAAGTTCAAAAGCTCTTCTCAAAATGGGCTCTTTAATGTTTCCACTTGCCAGAAGCAAGTTCAAAAGCCTTTCCCAAACTAGCTCACTAGGACTTGGAAGATAAATGAGGTCACCTTTTGTAGAAAGCTATTACCATGAATTATTTTTCCCTCATAACTTCTTCCGGTAAAATTGTAAAATTATAAAAACATATGTTGATTCTTCAGAGGCAGGGAAAACATATCATCTGAAAGATTCTATAGAATCTGATGCAAAGAAAAGAAACTATGTGAATGAGTCTAGAGAATAAAACCCTTTCTACAGCAATTTGCATTCAGATATTTCATAGTTAAAATATATTTATTTAATAACATTCATATTAAAAATTGTTTCCAAAGCTGTTATTGTCTGACTTATTTCCAATAATTATGACAACAAATTTTTAATACCAAAAAAATGTTTTACAGATCTCTGGAGTCCACTATAATATTGTTATTTTTCATTTATAGGACCTTGCGGTCTATAACATCTTTTTGTTTTTATTATATTATTATCACCACTTAATAATGGTAACAGTAATAATATTCTCACAACCATCCCAAGGCCTCAAAGGACAGATATTTTTGTTTCTATTTTATAAGTGAGTTAGCCCAATGGGGTAGAAGAAAGACAAGAATTGACCATAGGAGATGAAGTTCCCATTATAACTCTGTTATTTACCAGATGGTGATCCTGGGCAAGTCATTTGATTTCCTTGATAAATATGCAAGAGATTCTAGCATTTAAAAGAGATAATTTAAATTAAATTGCCCAACTCAACAATGGGAACAAAGAAGTCCTGGACGCAATGCTGTGCTGAATCTAAATGAGAGGCAAGTGGGTTTTTAAGGCTCCACAGCCAGCTTCTCTTTTTCCAGACTGCCTCTGTCTTCTTTAATGGAATTTGTAATATACTTAATTTAATAAATAAAGAAGAAAAACCTAAAAAGTTAAGACAACATATAAATTAAGAAAATGAGAAATCGATAAATACTCTACATGAAGGATAAGGAGATATTAAAAAAAATATTTCATTAATCTTTACTGATTTGGTTGATGTGGTTTTCTAGTTTATTGAATTTACATTGATTTCAAATTGTTTTGGTTTGCATTCTACTGAGAATAGAGGCCAAGAGAGACAGATATAAGGATCATGGAATTATTTTTATTAGAGAAGAAAGAAAGTAATATGCCTGTTGCTTTCCCAAATATATATTTGATTCATGACAAGAATAAGAAAGGTACATCTCACTAAAATGAAAACCCAAATGTAAGACTACCTGGTTTTTAACAGATATCCAATGTGTATATACTTCATACCAGGCATGTTGCTAGGTTTTTTATATAATGAGGATGGCAATTACGGAAGTGATCGTGGGTATAACTAACAATTACTGAATTCTACTATGTCCCAGATATTTGCCTAAATGTATATGGGTATTTAATAAGTTAAAGGTTTAAGAGTCAAAGGCTAAAAGGCTATTTTTGCCATTCTACAGGTAAGGAAACTGAAGCTTAGAGAGAAGATGTGCCTGGAATATTGTTACAAAATTCATAAGTAGGTTAGCTGAAATTTAAGCCAATGTCTTCTAACTTTAATTTATATATATTATATATATATATAATATATATATACACACACACACACATGCACACAAACATATATACACACATATATGTAGTATATACATACAGAACACATATATGGTCTGTCTATATATAGTATATATGTATATTCAATGGTAGAATGCAGAGCAACATAAAGAAACCTAAATAATTAGACAAATAAAATTTTTCTTCTATAACTGACAAACTTACTAATACTATTTCTATACCTCTTTTATTAGGGTTTAGTTCCATTTATTTCATTTCTGAGAGACAGGACTTTTTAGATTAAAATCATGATCATTTCTCTGCTTTTTTATCTTAATATTTTACAACCAAAATCTGAGATACCCTTTATCATACCTAGGCTATAGACATCAAATACATTTTTAAGTATTTTTTAATAATAAAAAACAGAGTTGCTTTTTTGGCAGTTTTATAGCAATTTAGCTCTCAGTGAAGCTATTCTGGTTTAATTTATCTTTTTTGTACAATTCAGAACAATAAAAGCAAACTTTTGTGTTTTATTGTTTACACAGCGTATGTACCAGACGTCCATGATAGCGAATATATTGCTTTTCATTTAGAACTATAGTCTTAAGGGACCAGCCACAGCCATATTCAACATCCTAATATAACATTCTCCAGTAAAATAATAAGGGACATTTTGTTTCTAGTTTATCTGTGAAATGGAATGAATTGATATAAAAGAACTAAGAAGACAAAGGTATAGGTAACCTGTCTCTCACCCCTAAATGTTTTCTGAAGAAAAAGTTGATTTCCAGTTAAGGAAATTTAGCTTCTTTCATTTGCCTCATCACTGTTTTGTCTTAGATCTTTCTCTCATCTTTACTTAAATTCCTTTGCCTTAAGGTCGTTAACACTTGACATGTAATGGCAATCATGCTTGCAGAAGTGACTGATGTACTAAAAAAGTCCCATGAAAGGTCACAATGCTCGCCTGCAGGCTGAATTTTAACATTTTTGCTAAGAAGAGTTCTTTTTACTTATTGATGAGAATAAAAGGGAAAGTAATGTTCAGAGATTCATGATATTCATGATTTGTTCTTCTGCTTAGGAATGTTCACAAAATGAAAACTGTTTACCACTGCCTAGCAGGATCAGTGTTCTTTAGGGAGAGGTCAAAGTAGCATTTGATCTTTTGGGGATCTTGTTATCTGTTTGGGGAAACTCTTTTTTTTTTTTTTTTTGCTTTACTTCCAACTTTTCTTTGTTAAAACACCAATTGTGTAAAGTAATCATGGGGCTATTTTACAACTCTTCTCAAAACAGCTCCAGTTTTCCCTGGAGTAGAGCTTTGTCTAGAGTAGGTGTACAGAAAAGTTTTGCTAACTCAGCACCTGGCAAATCTAGGGTGTTCCGTAGTGCAAATTAGACTGACCTTCTAGATGGGGATACAGAAAGAGGTTGAATATCCCATTCAAATAAATAGCTAAGCTCACAGGGAAATCTAGCCATTTGTAATAACAATCAAGGAAACTAACTTCCTTTCTCCCTCCTTTTCTTCTTTCCTTCTTTCCTTCCATTCAATACTCAGAAGCAGAAAAGAATATGACTAGTGAGAGAAACTGGTCAACAAAGAGTTGAGAAGACAAGGTCAATAGAATGTTAGGTATTCATTTTATAATAGAGCTTTAAAGTTATCTTCTTTTAACTTCACAAGGATAATCACAGCCATGCTCCCCTGACTTGAAATAACTAGGTTATCTTTTCTCAAGAATACACCAAATAAAATACTGGTAAATCAGAAACATATGCCAACACAGCTAGTCATATATTGAATAATTAAATACAAAACTGTTGAATAAACATTAAAAATTCAGTGACATGACACGAGCTTCCCTAGATTTAAGTGAAATGATATCCTTGTATATATAATAAAATGTCATAATTTTCCCCCACCAAAGAAAAAGAAGAGAAAAAGTAAAATACAGTCTAAACTCCAAAATATTATCCTCTTGTTTAAATTTTCCCTACTCTGTAGCCTGTGGAAGAATGAGATCAATCTGTATGCAGAAAAGATTGTCTAACATAAGTAATAGTTAATAACTAAAAAAATTAATTGCAAGAGAATATGCATAGTACCAAGTCAGGTCTTTAATAAAAGCAATAGATATGCTTGAAAATCTCTAAACTGTGTCTAGAAGGATCCTTCATCAGATAAGTCTCATGTACCAGTTCAGATCCTCTTGGCCTTGCCCTTCTCTTGTTCTAGGCACTGCTGGATGGATGTCCTGAGATGCAGTTCATAAAGATTCTTAGAGGCTGGCCCAGAGAGATCTAGCAATCCACAGCACTTAGCCGTCCCCAACTAGGTAATGCCTTAGTTTTAGAAATCTTTCCTTCTCAGCTTCATTTTCTGAGTCCTTATTCTGTCCCATGAATTGCAGTCCTTAATAAAGTAGAACACATGAGCCTCTGTCTACTGTCTAAAACAAACAGACAGACAGACAGACAGACAGACAGACACAGACACACACACACACACACACACACACACACACACACACACACACACACAAATTTCAGAGTGACCACTTAGGAGAGTGAGGTTAGGGGTAAGGAATTCTGCATCTTTATCTTTCTATACTGTTTTCATTTTTGTTTTGATAAACAGATATTACTTTTCTTTTTCTTAGAAGCTTAAAACAAATGCACATTTATTATCTCACAGTTCTCATGAGTCAGGATTCTGGTCCCAGTTTAGCTAGGTCCTCTGCAATCAAGGTGTTTGCTGGGCTGGGTTCCTTCTGAAGTTTGGGGTCTTCTTCCAAACTCATGTGTCTGTCGTTGACAAAATTCAGTTCCTTGTGGTTGTAAGACAGAGGTCCCTATTTCTTGCTCGCTGTCATCTGGGGTTCACTCTCAGCTCCTAGGTGCGGCCTGCGGTTCTTCCATGTGTGGCCCTTTCATAAACTACTCCCTCTCCCAATATAGCATCTTACTTCTTCTAGGCCAGCAGGAAGAAACAAAATAGGACTTTCGGGAATGGAAGCTTAGCTTCCTTTTATGATTATTGCAGAGTTGATTACTTTCACATTTCACCAGACAAAAGAAGTTACAAGGTGAACTATTTTCTATTTCTAATCAGAGTCCTGGATTTAAGAAAAAACTTTTATTTTAATATTCCTCTAGTGTGTATGTTATTCAGTGGTTTTCAAATCTTACTACCCAACTTTATCTACTACTTGTTTTTCCCCTAGCCAAAACAAACTGAAAAAAAAAAAAAATCATATCTATCCT